>NC_087267.1:23692466-24006216 GCF_015220805.1 Pogoniulus pusillus | reverse complement strand
AAATATGGGAATCACCTGAGTGGACCCCAGGGGTACACGGACTGGGTGTGTGTATGTTACACAACCTGTTTGCTACCATAGGTCCTGGCAGAAAAACATGTCCAGGCATGTAGAGGCATAGAGAGGCCTCTATTTTCAGGCTGCAGCCCCTCCACCACAAACTGTTGTGAAGGGCCTGTAGGCCTGAAAAGAGGCTTATTTATGCCTTGTCTGGACATGTTTTTCTGTCAGGACCCCTGGCTGTAAACAGGTTGTGTAAGCCCACACACCCAGCTTGAGTCTCCCTGGGGCAAATCTATGTGATCCCCGTATTTGGGAAAGTCCAGGCAAGAGCCTTCTTCCTATTATGGTAAGGTTTGGCTAACTGCCAATCTGATTGGTCATTCTAGTGGCCAAAGGGCCCATTAATCTCGGCCCACAGTCAATAAATAGGGGTGCACAAGTAAACAACGTGTTCTGACCCTACCTGCAGTTCAGCTTGGACCCCATTGCAGCACCCAGCCCAGCTCAGCTCAGCTCTGACTCACCTGCATGGCTCAGACACAGCTCTGACCTTCACTTGCAGCACTCAGCCGCTCAGACCCCCACGCTCGGATGCCATTGCATAGCTGTGATGCTCAGAGGCTCAGACCTCATGCTTTGACTTATTCGCAGCTCACCTGTCTACGTACCTTTTTTGCAGAGCTCATTTAAGCCTGCACATTATATATATATATATATATATATATATATATATATATATATATATATGTAAAGAGCCTATAGCCTCCTAATCCAGCCGTGCACATCTGCACACTACGGTGCTATCAGGACCAGATCCTGCATTGCATTTACCTAGGCAGCTCAGACTCCCAGCAGCTGCACACACTTTGCATGCCCACTGCCTATCATTGCCTAGTAAAAGTCACTGCCTCTGAGATAACCAGGAAGCAGACCCCAGATTGTCTGCACACATGGCCTGAAGCTGTGAAGAACTGTGCCAGAGACTGCACAATAGATATTCTCCTGCTCTTGAAACCCTGCCAAGCTCAGAATCCCTGGACACAGCATCCAGAAGAAGACAGCAGCACCAAAGGCAGAGATCGTCCTCGCCAGGAGAACAAAGGTTAGAGAAAACCTATTTCCCCAGAAACTGGGAAGATTCATCTTCTCCCCTCAAGCCAGAAAGATTCCAGCCTCCAAGTCCACAGGCAGGGATCCTGGAGAATTGGACATTAGGCGCAGGCTGTGACACAGCCCCAGAGGGTGATTAATAATTAATAAGAATTGTGAGTAAAAGCTTTAATACCTCTGTAAATATAATTTGCCTCTGCCGTAGAGCAGAAAGAGTTTCAGCCTGCTCTGCTGGGCAAATAGCATAAAGATCCCAAGCAGCATTAAGCTGCAGGGAAAACTCCTCTCTCTGTTTATAGTTTAAATGTTTGCTAGTTAATGAACAAAATCCCTGTACATATTTTATCCTAAATTGTTTTCATAACCGTGTACAATTTTTAATATTAAGATACAGTGGTTGGGGGTGGCGAGAGTCAGAATATTGAAATTAATAAATCTATTTTTATATAAAATTTATATCGCCCCAATTAATTTCTCTCCTCTGCCAAATCGGCGTAGGCACTGAAATCCCCCTCTGCAACACTAACATTTAAAAAAGTAAATCTCAAATTTTCCTCTGCTTCTCAAAGCCTTTTAGAAAACTGGTAGTAATTTTATCCCACTTCCTAGTCAGACATATTATCTGTTTATTACATAACCCAAAGAAAAATAATTACAAGAAAGCCCTAGGGAGTGAATGGCCCCTTATAAAAATGTAGTTGCTTTGGATGAAAATCTGTGCAAAATAAGTTCATGGCTGAAAGCGCAGGTTGTATTTTTGTTTGCCTGTAGCGCTAGTGCAGATAATAGGAAAACCTTATATGAGCTTTAAAGGTAGACATATATATTACACCGGATGCTGAGCTGCAAAAGGCACCATATTTGTGAATGTTCTTCTAAACTATTTCTTTTCTAGCTGAGCCTTCTCCCTCAACTTGAAGAGGCTTAGGAAAGGCTTTTCCAGGACAGTTTAAAGTTATGACAATTACCTGAACCAGTGACATTCTGTTAGTTAAACTCACTTCCTCTTTGGGGACACAAAATTAGATCTTGTCTGTTGCTTGCACTCTGTCACTCTCAGTAGTTCTTTTTCAGTAACACCCTCCTAAATTCCTCTAGGGTGAGTGTGATAAACTTCACTGTACTTTTTCTATAACTTTCAATAACTCTTCTATTTTTTTTTAAGTCATTGTAGGCTAAAAGAGAAGTGAATTTTTATTGACTTTTTTTTAATGACAAAACAAACACAAGAGAAATACCAAACCAATCTTTAAAATAATTATCGTGAGCCAACTTACATAAGAAATATAAAAAATGAAAGTTAAAAGTGAACTTTAGCTGAATAGCTGAATCCTAGACTTTCCGTTTTCCTTAGATCGTACTTTCCACACATTTTTTCAAATGTATTTTACAAATTTAAAGCTTGTATTGAAAGATTGTTGCTTTCCCTTCTCTCACTGTGCTCAACTGAAGTTCTCTCAGGTTGGCTTTTTGTTCAGAGTGTAGATCCAAGCCTGTAAAAATGCACATGATAGTGCACATGACACCAAGTTAGGAGTAGGTGTTGATCTGTTGGAGAGTAGGAGAGCCCTGCAGAGTGACTTAGGCTGGATGGGTGGGCAGAGGCTAATGGGATGAGATTTAACAAGGCTAAGTGCAGGGTTCTGCACTTTGGCCACAACAACTCCAAGCAGCACCACAGGCTGGGGACAGAGTGGCTGGAGAGAAGCCAGGAAGAAAGGGACCTGGAATACTGGTAGATAGTAGGCTGAAGATGAGCCAGCAGTGTGCCCAGGTGGCCAAGAGAGCCGATAGCATCCTGGCCTGCATCAGGAACAGTGTGGCAAATAGGACAAGGGAGGTTATTCTTCCCCTGTATTCAACACTGGTTAGGCCACACCTTGAGTCCTGTGTCCAGTTCTAGGCCACTCAATTCAAGAGAGATGTTGAGATACTGGAACGTATGCAGAGAATGGTGACAAAGCTGGTGAGAGGCCTGGAACACAAATCCTATGAGGAGAGGCTGAGGGATCTGGGGTTGTTTAGCCTGGAGAAGAGGAGGCTTGTGCTAGTTTGAAGCAAGCTAGAATGTTTTCGTAAAAAGAACTAGATAATGGGCTGTGAAAAGGAAAACAGTTGTGATGTCAACTTCTCTCATAGTCCTGCTGAGAGTTCTGGGAAGAAGAAGGAAAACATTTGATAGTATTCTCCATTTTGTCTCTCACTTTGCTTCTGGGCTTTGACAAAGCTGCATCTCATTAACCTTGCTGCCACTAACCTAGCTCCCTAACCTCTTGGCTGCACCTCTCTTCTTTCTGAGAACTGGGGTAAGGTTGAGAGGGCAAGGGGAGGTGTTGGGGTGGTTTGAGAGCCCCTCCTGGGGACTCAGGTTTCTGGGAGGGGAGTTGTGCTTCTGTATTGTTTATCCTTTGTATATGTCTGTATATAACTGTATATACTGTAAATATCTGCTTGGATATTTGCTGCTGTAAAAAAAACAGCTTCATTTATATTCCTGGAGGCCTTTCTGAGTTAGCTGGGGCAATTACAAAAGTGGGGGGGGGTGGGTAAGAGCCCAAACCATCACATTTATAATTGGCTTTCCCAACGTGGGGCTAAATTTATTTGAGTGCTATTCATTGGCTCTGGGAATTAAAATGGAGCTAATAAGGCAGCTATTGTACTTGTGTGGGGCGTTACTCTGGTCTGCTTTCGTTTTCTTGGCATTTAGTTGGATAAAAGCTCAAATTGTTGATTATTTTATTGATTTAGCTTTTAAGAAGGCTAAAGCCAAAGTTTCAAGCATGTTCTGGGCCTGGGGTGATTTTATCCTTGGTTATGCTGGTTTTAATCTCTCTGAAAACCTTACCAGTAACATTACGGGAGCAGTTATCAATAATGTTTCAATCAATCAAAATTCTACTTTATCTACTGCTCTCATGAGGGTCATCCAGCCCCAAACTGAAATGCCAAATCCATGCAAGGATTTTTACACAAAAGAAACCGTGGCGGAATTGCTGTACATTATCATGGCTCTTATGATTTTAATTTTCATATTAATTTTGGTATTATGTGTGAAAAATTCAAAACCAGCTTCTGTAAGAACTAGGAAAAAAATCTGTGTCTCAAATGGAGTCTCTTTCACAGCAAAACAAGGGAACACAGTTATCTTCTTCCCCCCTGCCAGCCTCTCCACCCTCCTCTCCAAATTCTGGGAACACAGCCAATGTTCCTGGAGGGAATATAAGCAATAATGATAACAATAACAATCCGCAGAATTTGGCAGGAGTCCCAGGAGCACAGGCAGGTACCCAAAATCAGAATGTTCCTAGCAACAATGATGACACCTCAGGGTTGGCAGGCATCCCAGGAGGGCAGGCAAATAACCCCACTAATGCTCGTAACGCTAGCCCAGTCAGTCCAAATCCTAATGACACCAGCTCAGCCAATTCGAATCCCCAGCCAGCAGACCAGAACCAGAGCCCTGTTAACTCTAAGGCAGATCTGAACTCACAAGCTCCAATTAGGACACCTAATAATTCAAACCCTCCAGGAGACACGTAAAAGTCTGTTGCTGTTCAGGCCTTTCTGGCACCTGCTAAGGCAAAAGCCAAGACACAACATTTGACAAAATGTGGTTCACAGGAGGATGTAAGAGAGGGGACCTCTGCTGATCAGCAAAAGGAGGAAGAGGAGGCAGATAGTCTGCGAGACCTCGCAAATGTGCTGAGACATCAATACTCAAATGAGAGGAGCGTTGTGAGGTTGGCTGCCAAGAGAGAGGATGGTTCCAATGAGTTTAGGAGTGCTATGAGGAAGGTTCTGTTAGGCCTGGTACCACCAGATCAACAGAAGGAAGAGGAGGAGGATGACATCCAGGACTCCAATGATCCACTCAGAGAAGTCAGGGAAGTTAGAAAGGAACACTCAAGGGAATCAGGTGAGCCAATCCTAAGCTGGCTAGTGAGATGCCGTGGCATTGGTGCTAATGCCCTGCAGGTAGGAGATAAGTCTGCCAAGCAGCTGGGACCACTCACTAAGGAGAGTGGAGTGGACAAATACCTATCAAGTTCTCTTGGTAGGGTTAGCTTGTGGACACGCCTTCTGTTGGCTGTGGCTATGAGATATCCTTCCTGAGATGATCTGCCATGGGCTGCCAAGAAGTGGAACACCATTGAGCAGGGAATTAAGCTTCTGAAGGAGTTTGCTGTGAAGGAAGTGCTCTATGGAGATCATGACACTCATGAGCCTGATGATACTCCTCTTGGAACAGGTCTCATGAAGAAGCTTATTAAGCTTGCTCCTTCATCCTATGCTAACATCTTGGCCAGCAAGTTTCTATCAAGGAGTGATAATGGAAGATCCTTCACTGTTGGTGAATTCACTGACCAGCTCAGGCAGATAGAGGACAGCTTGTCACATTCTGGCCTAATCTCTGCCATACAAACTATGACTTCTGAAATAAAGGGCATGAAAGATGGTTTTGAGAATACTATGAAAGAACTGAAGGAAGACCTTAAAACCTCAATTTCCAATCTGGTAAAGGATACCATTCCTGCATCATCTGAATGGGTGCATGTTTCTGCAATCAGGAACAGACGCCCACCTCCTGCAAGGCAATTCCAGCCCAGGAGGAGACAAATTCCACCCAGACAGCAGCAATCACGTGCGTCACCGTGGATAATTCTGCATGACACATATGGGGAGAACATGAACAAATGGGATGGTAAACCTACTTCAGCTCTTTCAAAGAGAGTCAGGGATCTGCAGAGTGGCAGAATCAGAGGCAGCAATGCCAGAAAAGTAGCTGTCACTTCTTCAGCTCCCGAGAGCAACTGCAATTATTCCAACAGTTGCAATTCCTCTCACAACACCACCAATCACTGTGTACACCCTACATGCCATGTTCAGCATTAGGGGTGCCCTGCCTCCAGCCAGGAGGAGGAAAGGGATAGTGGAGAGAACCGAATCTATTGGAATGTATTCATTAGGTGGCCTGGCAGTTCAAAAGTTCAGAAATACAGGGCTTTAGTTGACACAGGTGCTCAGTGTACTTTATTGCCATCAAACTGCAAAGGGACAGAGTCCATATCTATTTCTGGAATCACTGGTGGATCTCAAGAGTTAACTAAGATAGAGGCTGAGATCAGTTTAACTGGTAAAGAGTGGAAGACACATACTATTGTAACTGGTCCTGATGCGCCTTGCATTCTGGGAATTGACTTTTTGAGACAGGGTTGTTTCAAAGACCCTAAGGGTCACAAATGGGCTTTTGGAATAGCATCTGTAGAGATTGAGGATGGTAAATTGAAATTGTCCATTAGACCTGAACTTTCTGATGAATCTGCAGTTGTGGGACATCATGACATAGAGGATCTGGAAGTGCCAATTGCAACTCAAACTGTTCACCACAGGCAGTACAGAACTAACCGTGACTGTTGCCCATTCATCAGCTGATTTGTCAACTGGAGAGTCAGGCTGACGTCGAGAAAGCTCATTCACCTTTCAACAGTCCCATCTGGCCGGTGTGCACAGCTTATGGTGGCTGGAGACTCACAGTAGATTTTCGTGCCCTCAATGAGGTGATGCCACCAATGAGCTCAGCTGTGCCGGACATGCTGGAACTCCAGTATGAGCTGGTATCAAAGGAGGCTAAATGGTATGCTACCATAGACATTGCTATTGCTTTCTTCTCTATTCCCATAGCAAAGGAGTGCAGGCCTCCATTTGCGTTCACCTGGAGAGGAATCCAATATCAGTTCAATCATTTGCCTCGGGTGGAAACACAGCACAACCATCTGTCATTCAGTCATCCACAATGCACTGGAGAAAGGTAAAGCTCCAGAGCACATCCAGCACATCGAAGACATCGTGTGGGGCCAAACTGCTGAGGAAATCTTTGAGAAAGGTAACAAAATCATTGACATTCTGTTGCAAGCAGGTTTTGCCATCAAGAGAGACAAGGTCAAAGGACCTGTCAAAGAAATTCAGTTTCTGGGAGTGCAGCGGCAAGATGATTGCCATCACATTCCTCAGGATGTGAGCAACAAAGTCTCTACCATGGCAGTTCCCACCAGTAAGAAGGACACACTTTCTTTTCTTGGTGTGGTGGGATTTTGGAGACTACACATTCCTGGTTTCAGTCAGATTGTCAAACCTCTGCATGATGTGACTTGTAAGAGAAACAATTTTGAGTGGGGAGTTGAACAACAAGCAGCCTTTGATCAGATCCAGCGAGAACTAGTCCATGCAGTGGGCTTGGGACCTGTGCGATCTGGTCCGGACATTAAGAACATTCTGTACACGGCTGCCAGTGACAATGGTCCAACTTGGAGCCTTTGGCAGAGAGCTCCAAATGAGACACGTGGTCGTCCACTTGGTTTCTGGGGATGTTGCTACAGAGGTTCAGAGACAAATTATACCGCAACAGAGAAAGAGATACTAGCAGCCTATGAAGGAGCGAAAGCAGCTTCTGAAGTGATTGGAACTGAGTCACAGTTGCTTTTAGCTCCTAGACTGCCAGTTCTAAACTGGATGTTCAAAGGCAAAGGTTCATCACCGCATCATGCCACAGATGCAACGTGGTCTAAATGGATGGCTTTGATAACCCAACGAGCATGAATGGGTAATCTTGATCGACCTGGTCTGGTGGAGGTGATCACCAACTGGCTGGAAGGCACAGACTGTTCCAAACCTCCAGAGGAGAACATAACTCGTGCTGAGGAAGCTCCTCCCTATGGTGATCTCTCTGATCAGGAAAAGAACTATGCTTTGTTCACAGATGGTTCCTGTCGTCTAGTTGGGAACAAGCGAATATGGAAGTCAGCAGTCTGGAGTCCGACCAGAAGAGTTACTGAAGCGAGAGCTGGAGAAGGAGAATCCAGTCAGTTTGCTGAGGTAAAAGCTGTTCAACTTGCCCTTGATGTGGCTGAACGTGAGAATTGGCCTATCCTTTACCTGTACACCAACTCATGGATGGTAGCCAATGCTCTATGGGGTTGGCTAAAGGACTGGAAGAAGAATGGTTGGCAGAGGAAAGGAAAGCCTATTTGGTGTGCTGATCTATGGCAGGACATTGATGCACGGCTGGAGAGAACTCCAGTGAAGGTGCGGCACGTAGACGCACACATGCCTAAAAGCAGAGCTACTGAGGAACATCAACACAACCAGAAGGCAGATCAAGCTGCTAAGATTTCTCAAGTTGATACCAACTCTGATCTTGACATCGACCTTGATTGGAAACACCGAGGTGAGCTGTTCTTAGCTCGGTGGGCCCATGACTCATCTGGACATCAAGGCAGAGATGCAACATACCGATGAGCTCGTGATAGGTCAATTGACTTGTCCGTGGACGCTATCACCCAAGTCATCTATGACTGTGACATTTGTGCTGCTATTAAGCAGGCTAAGCGAATCAAGCCCTTATGGTATGGTGATAGATGATCAAAGTACAAGTATGGTGAAGCCTGGCAGATTGACTACATCACTTTACCTCGATCTCGTTCTGGCAAGCAGTATGCACTGACGATGGTAGAAGCCAGCACTGGATGGTTGGAAACCTATCCAGTTCCACATGCAACTGCACACAACCCCATTCTTGGCTTGGAGAGACAAATCATGTGGACACATGGAACTCCAGAGAGAATTGAGTCAGACAATGGCACTCATTTCAAATACAATCTTGTGAAAAACTGGGCCAAAGAGCATGGTATTGAATGGATCTACCACATACCCTACTATGCACCAGCTTCAGGGAAGATTGAGCGCTACAACGGTTTGCTGAAAACCACCTTAAAAGCCATGGGGGGTGGAACTCTGAAAAACTGGGACAAACATTTAGCACAAGCTACCTGGTTGGTAAAAAGTAGAGGTTCAGTAAACAGAGCAGGACCTGCACAATCAGACTTGGTCCAAACAGTAGACAGTGATAAAGTTCCTGTTGTACGTGAAAAGAATCTGTTAGGGAAAACTCTTTGGGTATTTTCTCCTTCGGGCGAAGGGAAACCTGTCCGAGGGGTGGTTTCTGCTGAAGGTCCTGGTCATATCTACTGGGTAATGCAAGAGAATGGTGAAATCCAATGTATTCCACAGAGAAATCTAACCTTAGCTGAGAGAGTCTAAATTCAGAGTGTCTAATATAAGCTGTTAGAAGTTTTCTGTTCCAGGTAACATCGGCGTCCAACACTGAGAGAAATCTACAGTACGTGAGCACGAACCCAACGTCACCTGGGAGTCCCTGTTCTGAGCTTTTGAATCACCTGCATCTGATTGCAGCATGAACTGAACTTGTATATATTATTTTACTCTGAGTGAAATAGACAAAGGGTGGACTGTGCTAGTTTGAAGCAAGCTAGAATGTTTTCGTAAAAAGAACTAGATAATGGGCTGTGAAAAGGAAAACAGTTGTGATGTCAACTTCTCTCATAGTCCTGCTGAGAATTCTGGGAAGAAGAAGGAAAACATTTGATAGCATTCTCCATTTTGTCTCTCACTTTGCTTCTGGGCATTGACGAAGCTGCATCTCATTAACCTTGCTGCCATTAACCTAGCTCCCTAACCTCTTGGCTGCACCTCTCTTCTTTCTGAGAACTGGGGTAAGGTTGAGAGGGCAAGGGGAGGTGTTGGGGTGGTTTGAGAGCCCCTCCTGGGGACTCAGGTTTCTGGGAGGGGAGTTGTGCTTCTGTATTGTTTATCCTTTGTATATGACTGTATATAACTGTATATACTGTAAATATCTGCTTGGATATTTGCTGCTGTAAAATAAATAGCTTCATTTATATTCCTGGAGGCCTTTCTGAGTTAGCTGGGGCAATTTCAAAAGTGGGGGGGGGGGTGGGTAAGAGCCCAAACCATCACAAGGCTCAAGAGGGGACCTCATTGCTGTCTACAACTACCTGAAGGGAGGCTGCAGCCGAGAGAGGGTCAGTTTCTTTTCCCAGACAACCAGCAACAGAACAAGGGGACAGTGTCTCAAGTTGTGCCGGGAAAAGTATAGGTTTGATATTAGGAGGAAGTTCTTCAGAGAGAGAGTGATTTGTCATTGGAATGTGCTGCCCAGGGAGGTGGTAGAGTTGCTGTCCCTGGAGGTGTTCAAGAAAAGACTGGACGAGGCACTTAAAGGTCTAGTTGTTTGGAAAGGGTTGGGTGATAGATTGAACTGAATGATATTGGAGGTCTCTTCCAGCCTTGTTGATTCGACTCTGTTCTATTCTATTCTATTCTATTCTATTCTATTCTATTCTATTCTATTCTATTCTATTCTATTCTATTCTAACTATTTATAAGTCAGAATTAACATGAATTACAAAAAAATTTTTATTACAACCTGAGTTTAGAAGAATGTAATCTACAGATTAATGGTCAGACAGATCAAAGATCTGTGCATTGACAGACTGCTGAGGCAGCTATGGAACTGAACATAAATGCTGGCATCCACAATTGAGTTTTCTTGCGTCAGTGTCTGTTTATTCCCTCCTCCTGCCAGAAGAACAAATGTGTGCAGCCTGTAAATTAGAAAATAGGGGCAGCTATCTTTTAGCAGGAACATTTATAAGAGCTCTGAGGCTGTAGATAAGATTGTTTTAGACTTCCAGTTAGATGAGCTTGTCAGAGTAAACGTGTTTTAAAATACTTACCAGGGAACATGAGAAGCTGGTACAGAAAAACAGGAATTGCTACTTAAAATATGTACTTCTCCATTTATTTTTTTTAATTGGATATCAGACTGCAACTTCCCACATTATTTTTCTCCTTTCTCTACTGACATCATAGCCCTATTTGCTATCCGCTCAGGTTCTGGTGAGGAAATAATACCTTCTGTTGACAACAGCAAAATACCTATAGTTCCCATTCAAAGGAGACAGTTGTATGTTCTTTACTGGGTAAACAGGAATCAAAAAGGAGTAGAAATCAAGGAAAAAATATCTGAAGAAACAAAGTTTTAACATTCAAGGTTGTGCCAGCTTGCAGTAGAGGACATATATTTATTAACTAAACAATGGAATGAAGCTGTGTCAGGGGACATTCACATTGGAGAAGGTTCCTCACCAAGAGAGTATTTGGTAACTAACCAGCAAAGTGACCATGGCACCAAGGCTGTCAGAGTTCAAGCAGTGTCTGGATGGTGGTCTCAATCATATGGTTTAATTTTAGAATCCTGTGAGGAACAGGTTGTTGAATTTGATCATCCACATGAGTCACTTTTAACTTGAGATATTCTGTGATTCTGTGATATATTTGATTATCTGAAGGGATCTATTTCTTAAGCTTTTTGGCTTAGCATAAGTATTATTGACATGGTCATTTAAATGACCATATTTGAAGGCATTGAAGGCTGTAGCATGTAATTAACAATTGGCTATATATGATTCTGAGATCAAAGCTTGCACAGTAGTGATGAAGTCAAGTATAAGTTTGTTTCTAGGGTTTCATTTTTATTTCATCTGCATCAGGGTTGAGATATTCTTTTAAAGGAGGATGAGAACAAAATTCTACAATCAAATTTCTTTTAATTGTCTCAGCAACTTTGATTGTATTTATATGTTTATGTGTTACTTCCACAACACATGGACATATGATAATATTCTAACCTCACTAAGACTAGATTGAAGCTGAGCAGTGTTTCCACACCAAATACTGCTGACTATAGAGCAAGATTTGTTCCTTTATTATGTAGGCATTTCACATTTTCAATATTGTGCTAGTTAGAAGCAAGCTGGAATGTTTTGGTAAAAGAACTTGATAACAGGCAGTGGAATGAAAAACGTGGTGTCTCCTTCTCTCACAGTCACGCTGAGAACTCTGGGAAGAAGAAGTAAACTTTCTCCATTTTTGGTTTTTTTTTTCTTCTGCCTTTACCTTCAGACCTAGTCACATCTCGTTAACCTAGCTCCTACTAACCTTGCTCCCTAACCTCTTGGCCGCACCTCTCTTCTTCCTGAGAACTGGGGTAAGGTTGAGAGGGACGGGGGAGGTGTTGGGGTGGTTTGAAAGCCCCTCCTGGGGACTCAGGTTTCTGGGAGGGGAGTTGTGCTTTTGTATTGTTTATCTTTTGTATATTTCTGTATATAATTGTATATAACTGTATATATTGTAAATAGCTGCTTGTAAATTCTGCTAGCTGTAAATAAATTGCTTCGTCTATATTCCCAGAGGCCGTCTGAGTTAGCTGGGGCAAATACAAAGTGTGGGGGGGCGGGTAAGAGCCCAAACCATCACAAATATCTAAGATGAAAAATGGCATGTTTTTCATGCTTAGGTTATGGTTTGGCATGGATCTTGAATGATTCCCATTGTACTGATAAAAATCTATATTGCTAATGTCACTTCTGTGTCTGAAGTTATATTATGTACATTCAGCTCTCAGTAAGTGTTGGAAAAGATACATTTACTTAATTAATCTATATGAATTTGTTGAACATATTCCATTCTCTAGAAGCTTTAGTTAGAAAAAGTATTTAAATGTAATTAGATTATTAGTGACATTCATTTTATCTTGTCTAGCTTTCTAGTGAACTAGTGGACTCAAAGCACTGTAGAATTTAACGTGATTAGAACAAGTACTGAACTAGAATGGTAATATTAATAGAGGTCAGAGGTAAGGTGTCTGAGGAAAGCTTGCAAATTTCTGCTGGCATACTTATTAATTCTAGGGCATATCCTAACACTTTTTAGGTCATTGCTCTTATCTGATCTTTTAAATGAAAGTACAGATTAATTTGGAGACTTTCTTATTTCAAATATTTGAGCAATAAGACCCAAAGTTACTGAAGGCTCTATAACGATGTTAATCAGCTAACCTATTATTTAAACACAGATCTCACAATAAAACTGAAATGATATTGCCACTCAAAATACAATAATGTGGCAAATCTGGGATATTCCCCCTGTATTTGCACTAAATATCTGAAATTGATAACCTATAAGCTTGATCACTTTGGGAAACTCTTCCACAACCTAACAAACCTCCGTGCCAAGATATTTCCACTGACTCTTTAAATTATTTCATTACCTTGGTTTAGTCCCCTTGTTATTAAATATTCCCCAAACTGATTGCTTGTTCCAAAGTTTCAAATCCTGAGCTCAATTTCACAGGTATGTTTGTGTCAGCCATAGTAGGGCAAGGAGTTTTTAACAAGGTTGATGGTCAAAAGTGTGGACATGGGGAAAATTTTCTTTCTCTTGTGAAAAGAGGAATCTCAGGAGCAATTTATATTCCTATATGTAAACTGGGAATTACCAACTAGTGGCCATAGTGGACACAAGTTCAAACTGTATTTTGAAGGATAAATGGAAAGCTTCTAAAGGGAGCCAACCAATCTCAGTTGCAGGGATCTTTTTATAAAGATATAAATTATTTGACAGCTAATGTGAAGATTTTTCAAGAGGAATGAAATCTGTCTTGATGTCCCATGAAGATAAATGTGCTTGTGAAGGCATGTCCAATTGATTAATGAATGCAGAAATCAATAAATGTTCACTGCTGGAAGGTATAAGTGAGGTATATTTTATCCATGAATCCCAAAGTTCTGCTACCTTTTCCACCTCCCCTCTTAGTGTTCGCCATCCTATTTACTATCAGGAATTTATGAAAACGTTTGTAAATGTTCTTGGCTATTCTTCATTTCATAAAGAGGAAAGTATGAGCACATGTGACTAAGTATAAAGTATCAATTTGTATAAGTGTATTGTAGAATTCACTAATTTCTGTGTAAAAACAATTTTCTACTGATCATTTGTTTGGAATGAATTAACATTACCATACACTAGTCTGGTTACTGGATATTGACACAGCTGAAAAATTCAGATGTTTGATACTGTAAGATGGATAAGCATAACTCAAGGCAGGTTTATTCACTCTGACATATTTCCTGTGAAATGACATTGTTTCTCTGGGTTTCTTTTATAAATTTGCTCATCAATAATGAGATTATTTCTATGAAGTATTAACTCAAGCATCTTCTTTATAAAAAATTCAACAGCATTTAATGGACAAAGCCCATTTCATCTTCTTCATAGCACAGGTGAGCTTTCACTGAACTCTTGTCCAAATTTCAGCCTGGAGGGACCAGTCAAGACAGATAGAAAAGGCCGGCCAGACAAACAGATCACAGGACTTGTAGTTTGGACTATGATATGAGCTGCTTCCTGTTCCTGGGGCTTTCTTGCACTTCTGGGGTTGGGATGTTGGTGTCTTCCATTTTTGCTGGCTGTCAGATTGGGGAGTGTTTTTCCTCACTTTTGCCCCACTTCCTGTAAAATATGCTCTACACTATATTGCACATTGTACTACTCTATTAAACTCTCCTTATCTCAACCCACAGGGTTGTTTTTGGTGGGGGAGTGAGTTTGGGTTGGGTTTTGCTTTTTATTGTGATGTGGAGTATTTTGAGGGGGTTGGGTGTTTTTTTGTGTGTGTGGTTTTTGGTTCGTTGGTCAGTCAGTTGCATTTGTTTGGTTGGGTTTGGTTTGGATTGTTTTTTTGCTTTTGCTCCCAAGTGTGAGGCTGCTTGGGAAGTGAGTCACTGCAGCATAACTCCACACACTCCACACACGGGTGGTCTAATGGTTAGATTTCCTGGCTTTCACCCTAGTGGTCTCTGTTCAGTTCCTGATCTGGAAACACCAGACAAGACAGCCAGGGAGAGTTCTTCTGGGAGCAGACAGTTGGAACTCAGCTGAAAACCATAAGAATTGTCTGCAATGTTTAGAGCAGGTCTCTTTAAGAACTTGCTCATGGATGGTGGATTTTGGATTCCAAGAATATTTGATAGGATATTTTCTCCTTAAGTGAGCAGTTTTGTTTTATTTCTGTACTCTGCAAAGTAATCCAGACACATATATGAATATCCAAAAATTTGTGTTATGGTTTTGGGAATGTTCACCTATTTTGTTGTTTCCCATTAGGTAGATTCCAGTGCTGACAGTTCTAATGTGCTACAGTTAATGTTTTGAGAAGTGCAGTTTTTAAAGGTGTGGCTCTGTCAGTTTTTTTAGTATTGCAACTGTATTTACTCTGGTTTTCCAAAACAGCTTATATTTTCATTGCAGTTTGTATTAAATGCTATTTTATGTGAGCTTCTTGTACAAGACTAGAATATTCTGTATTTCAAGAGCATAGACAGATGGAATGACCAGAGTTAATAGGACCTTTACAGAATGAACATTTCACAAATTCATTTTGTTCTGTTTTATAAGAATTAATCAGGTTTAGAAAATTACCCTCTCTTTCTTTGATAGGAAATTGTATTCCTAAGAAGCTTTTTTACTAGCCCTATTTAAATTGAATAAATTATAATGTTGATATTATCTGCTTATCATGGACTGCTCAAGAAGAAACGAAATAGAGGAGGGCAAAGGTGGATTGGAAAATAATAGATCTTGGGGTGTTATAACTGAAGAGTTTATCTATCTTTCCTATATACCATTCCAACTGAAGTAACCACAAAAAGATGTTTTCTTGGTGATAAAATTCATGCATGAGCTCAGTCTATAAACTTAATGGAAAGATTTTTTTTTCCTTTTCTGGCAACATTTTTTTGAACTGGAAGGGAACTCAACAGCTTTAACATTTCATACACTTTCAATATTTTTTACTGCATTAAATATTAAATACGAGAAATTTATACATCAGAAGCTTATCTCTTTCTCTGCATTGGACTGCCTGGAAATGCTTACTTTGAAATATATTGAATGGAAGGACTGGAAAGAAATAGACATTGAATGAATGGCTATTATTAAAAGCAGGTTTTAATAGTGGCCAGCACATCCCATTTCTATTCAGATCTGTCTTCAAAGTACTCTAAGTAAATCCTCTACCAAACAACATCCATTTACTCAGATTTCCTCACAAAACAATCAGTATGTCCTTAAGGTTTATGCCAGCATCATGACGTAAAGCTAAACTGAGTAATCCATTTAGGGGTTTGGGGTTGGTTTTTGTGGGGTTTTTTTTGTTTGTTTTTTTTTGTTTTGTTTTGTTGTTTGTTTGTTTGTTTGTTTGTTTTTGCATGTTGCTGTCTTGGTTTTGTTTTATTGTTTTGTTTTGGTTGGGTTTGGGGTTTTGTTTTTGCTTTGTTGGGGTTTGTTGGTTTGGTTTGGTTTTGGGGATTTTGTGTGGGGTTTTTTTTCTATTCTTCAATTTTTTTTCTAAAAATGCTTGAATATTGAAAAAGCTGTTACAGTCCATACTTAGAGCATTCCTTTAGCTAAAGAAAAAGAAAATTATTGATCCCAAGGCTGAAACAATGTAGAACAAGCTTTGCAGTTTGCAAACTGATTCTTAGTTTAGTGTGAAAGATCTTTTTCTTAACTCAAAGATTGTTTAAGGCAAATTACAGAAATAAGGACCAGAAGTTCAGAAGAGTACCCTTGTAACTGAGGGTTATAAGTTTGAGCTATGCACTCTTTTCCCAATGAAACTGTGTTTTCTGATGCTTGGTATTGTTTCCACAGCAATTAAAAATGTCACAGATGTATGGTCTGCTATTCTTTTGAGGCAGATGGGAAGTCTGTATTTCAGCAAGATCACAGTATCACAGTATCATCAGGGTTGGAAGAGACCTCATACATCATCAAGTCCAACCCTTTACCACAGAGCTCAAGGCTAGACCATGGCACCAAGTGCCACGTCCAACCTTGCCTTGAACAGCCCCAGGGACGGTGACTCCACCACCTCCCTGGGCAGCCCATTCCAGTGTCCAATGACTCTCTCAGTGAAGAACTTTCTCCTCACCTCAAGCCTAAATTTCCCCTGGCGCAGCCTGAGGCTGTGTCCTCTCATTCTGGCGCTGGCCACCTGAGAGAAGAGAGCAACCTCCTCCTGGCTAACAACCTCCCCTCAGGTAGTTGTAGACAGCAATAAGGTCACCCCTGAGCCTCCTCTTCTCCAGGATAAACAATCCCAACTCCCTCAGCCTCTCCTCATAGGGTTTGTGCTCAAGGCCTCTCACCAGCCTTGTCGCCCTTCTCTGGACACACTCAAGCATCTCAACGTCCCTTCTAAACTGGGGGGCCCAGAACTGAACACAGTACTCAAGGTGTGGTCTAACCAGTACAGAGTACAGGGGCAGAATGACCTCCCTGCTCCTGCTGACCACACCATTCCTGATGCAGGCCAGGATGCCACTGGCTCTCTTGGCCACCTGGGCACACTGCCGGCTCATGTTCAGGCGGGTATCAATCAGCACCCCCAGATCCCTTTCTGTCTGGCTGCTTTCCAGCCACTCCGACCCCAGCTTGTATCTCTGCATGGGGTTGTTGTGGCCAAAGTGGAGCACCCTGCACTTGGAGCTATTGAATGCCATCCCATTGGACTCTGCCCATCTGTCCAGGTGGTCAAGGTCCCGCTGCAGAGCCCTTCTGCCCTCCAACCCAGTCACATCTGCCCCCAGCTTAGTGTCATCTGCAAACTTGCTGATGACTGACTCCATGCCCTCATCCAGATCATCTATGAAGATGTTAAAGAGGATGGGGCCCAGCACTGATCCCTGAGGGACACCACTAGTGACTGGCCGCCAGCTGGATGTGGCGCCATTCACCACCACTCTCTGGGTCCGGCCCTCCTGCCAGTTCCTAACCCAGCACAGAGTGTTGCCATCCAAGCCACTGGCTGACAGCTTAGCCAGCAGTTTGCTGTGGGGGACAGTGTCAAAGGCCTTGCTGAAGTCCAGATAGACCACATCCACAGGCCTCCCCACATCCACCAAGCGGGTCACCTGATCATAGAAGGAGATCAGGTTAGAAAGGCAGGATCTGCCCTTCCTAAACCCATGCTGGCTGGACCTGAGCCCTTTGCCATCCCTCAGGTGTGCTCTTATCACCCCCAAGATAACCTGCTCCATCAGTTTCCCTGGAACTGAGGTCAGGCTGACAGGTCTGTAGTTCCCAGGTTCCTCCATCCGACCCTTCTTGTGGATGGGGACCACGCTGGCCATTTTCCAGTCTCCTGGATCTCTACATATAGACTTTAAATAGGTAGCTTTTACTGTTATTGTGGAAAAAACAGAATACAACTTGAGATCGGGTCGGAACAGAAGCAGCTTCGAAGCAGAAGGGGCAGTTCAAGAACCTCTAGCAGCAGTGGCTTGGCAGGCTCTGCTGATATGGAGTCTGCCCATATGGGGTATTTACAGAGCTTACTTACCCTTAGGCTGTACAAACTGTTCACCAGAACCGTGTCATAAAAGCAGGACTATGGTCAGTAACAACAGTAATTGAAATTCTTCAGGTAAGAGGGCTCATGACAATACAACCATTTACAATGATTGCTTTGTTAATTAAATTGAGCCAGCAGGTGAAGCCATCAGCTGTAATTCTTTTTTTTTTTTTTTAGCTGATGATGATAAGTTAACTATTCTGCTTCCACAACTAGATTCTTTCACACTTATTCTCAAGAAAAAAAAACCCAAAACAGTATTAGTAACCAGTATCTGTTCAGGTGACTTGTACTGTCCATGACAGACACTCCCTGAGTGGAGAGTGTAATGCAGGCTTCTTAAAAAAGAGATCAGTACTGAGCCAGGATGATCTAGCCATGTTCAGATGCAGAAGTGTAAGTGGCTGAGAAGATTTAAATATAAACAAATGCCGAATGAGTGTCTATCCCTGATTCGAAAAGCCATTAGCTGAGGAGTCAATGAATTGCAATAAATTGATATCTCAATTTCACCAGTCATTCTTTAAGCATCTAAAGTCAGCCTCTTTTTGGATTTCACTTTTAGTGACAAAGTGACTCCAAACAGCTACATTCATCTTCCAAGGTCAGCAATGGCTTTCACAATTGCAGAAGGGCATTTTGACAAATGATTGTAGCTCCAGGGGAAGTTGCAGAAAGTCAGCTTCCATCTCCAAAGCAGACTGGGATTCCATTTAAGGCAGCCACCAGTTACTTCAAGTTCAGTCCATGCCTGCTAAATAATGTCTTCTGGCAGGAATCCTCTGGACTCAGGGGGCAGCCTAAGAAGAGATTAATTCTTCATTTCCCTGAATCAGCCAAGCTAGACTGCTATTCTCATTTTTCTTTTGTCTTACATTAGTACCTTTGGAATAACTGAAGAAAATAGTTTTTAAATTAAAGTGATTCCATTTTTTGCGTGTGATTAGCAGAATTTCTAACACTAATGTAGAAAGAACAATTATTTCTCTGTACTTGAAGCCAAAAGAATCCGCAGCAAAATGCAAAGTTATCTTCCAAACCTTAGTTACACAAGACTATTGTAGGACACACAGAAGCTATTTTAGTGTTGTTATTTTAATTAAAAAAAAAAAAAAAAGTAATCATAACCTCTTCTGCTAAATTCCTAAAAATAAGAGCTTTTTATAACCAGTGCACTCAAGGTCAGAAATATCTGGAAGGTTATTACTAACTCACTGATAAAGGTGAAAAGAATACATCAGTCGCGCTAGTGACATACTGTTTGGCATGCAACAGAAGAGACAGCTTTGGAGGTAAATGCAAATAGGCTAAGGCAATTGTGCACTATGTTATCTCTTATATATTAAAATCTTTTTATCTCAACCCAGAGGGTTTTTTTGTGTGTGTTACTTTTCCCTCATTTCTGTGCTGAGGAGAAACAACCAGGGTAAGCCCTTACAGTACGTTAACCTGTTACAATGTCTCATTTTAATCTTACTAGTATTTAATTTTTGGCTGAACTAGAGCAATACAAAGAGTTTCAAACAAGGATGTCAGATTAAAATCTTAAAAACTGGGATGTGCTGCATGCAAATTTAGAGTATCAGGATCTTCACAATGTTCCTCACCCAGAAATAGAGAGTTATCTGTCACAAAGCAGATGAGTATTCATCCTTTCCTTCAGCTTCAGATGTAACTGCTATAGGCCAGATTTCTCTGCTTTAAGTGAAGCCAGTTTGAGTTGGATAAGTAAACATAAGCAAATATTAAACTGCTCAGTGTATTGCACCATAAATACTGCCAAAGAAAGTGTAAATATTTTAAAGTATTTTCCCATGATTTGTCATTACTGTACAAAGATTCTCATTCACTAATGAAACAGGGTTAGATGTATTAAGTTAACACAAATCTTAAAATGAGATGATAGTAAGCCTTTTTTTTCTTAGAAAAGTAAATTACACAACACCTCCCAAGGGCAGTGTGAGTGTACTGAGAATACTAATGGCCATAATGCTCAGATTCAGCCTCCTGTGGACTTCCTCCCATCCTGTCTGGGAACTAGGACCCATCTTAGTTCCCTGGGGCCATTGGACACTCAACACAGAGGAAACAGAGGTTGGGTCTGTCTCTAGCTGTCCCCAGCTGCCTTGCTCCATGAGTCCTCAGGGGATTACCTACCACTTCTAGTGCCCCAGCTGCACCCTGATCAGATAGGAGATTAATGCAAATTTCCTATTCACCAAATAATGAAATATTGGAATGATGATGCACTCTTTGAAGCTAGTAGATGATGTCTGAAACAAATATTACACTGAGGTTAGAAACAAATATTACACTGAGGTTAGCAAACTCCTGCAGGATTTTTGCTACAGGAGGCAGAGACCATCAGCTACTTCAGAAGAGATTCAAGAAATTTATGCATAACAAGTCTCTAAACAAATGTTGTTAAGGCAGAATTATGCACATTGTCATTCCTATTTGCTAACCCTCTCCCCTTGATTGTGGAGTATGGTGGAAATGCATCACAGAAAACAGCAACGTTTGTGTCTTCTCCCTAAACAGTATCATGTTTTGCCACTGCCATAGGTGCACTGTCTTTAATGTTCTAAAGATTTTGATCCACACATATCATCTGTAATAAAAGCTGAAGAGTAAAAAGGATGAAGAAGAGTATTTTCTCCTTTCAAAAGCTGACAAGGAACAATCTCTGAAGAAGCAAAGGTTGTGACTGTAGTACACATGTGGGTGTTTGTTTGTTTCAAGGCAGATTTCCATCTCAATAGATCTTGTCATCCAAACACGTTTTACTGTACTTTGGAACAACAAAGAATGCTTCTCCTCTGATCCACTAGCAAGGCTGCAGGGCAAAATAGGAAATAGTTCAATGAAAGAGTCAGCTAAAATGTGAGCATAAGAAAGTTCCATGATTTTTACTGCTAGAAAACCTTTTCCTGGTGGGAAGGGAAAAATGATTTCTAGTGATAAAAGACTGAACACAGAAGAAAGCAATCGAAAAATAGGTTGAGAAATACCCAGATGCACCAAAACTTCAGACTAATTGGCACTTGCTAACTTGTAGAGCACTTTTCTGGTATATATACTCCAAGAATATCCAGTCCAGTCAATGCCTTTCTATGCAGGTGGCCACTGATCATTTGGGCTCATGCAGTGTTTGTTATCAAGAATCACACACCTTTGGAAGGACTGTATCAAAACTGTGTATTGCTTTATTTATATTTTATTCCACTCAGGACATTTAGATCTTTGCTTGAAAATGTCATCTATGGAAAAATCTAGTAAAAGTCAGGAAATTTATTCACATACGCATTTTTAAGGAGTTCTGTCAGAACTGATTTGGCAACATGGTAGCCTGTACTTCATTCTATCCTGCTTTTGCTGGGACAGAATCAGAGACCAGCCACGGGCTGCAGGCAATTAGCAGTTCTAGGACAGCTGAGTTTGTTCACACTCAATTTAAAGGAGGGAGTCCACTGAGGAGGTGGAGTGTTCTGGGACTTTTTTGTTTGTTTGTGGGGGTTTTGTTGTTGAGTTTGGGATTTTGGTTTTTTTTGGTTGGAGGTCTTTGTGGCTTTTGCTTGCCCTTAAGGACTTCATTCCTGGGTGTTGTGTCATGCTTTTTTGGGGCCGAATATAACTCTATGTGTCCTGCACTGACATTGGTATTAATTTGGCTATTTCATTAAATCTGTTTTCTTTTCAGCCTGTAGGTCTTCTCTCCTTTTCCCTTCTTCACTGGTGAGGAGTTATCAGGTGACAGAGTAACTGTTGTATCTTAGGTTCAGACACAGACACTTTTTCCAATGTCCAGAGAGTGACTGTTGCTGCACTGTATCAGGGATGACTGCTACTGAAGTACCCAGAACTACCAAGCCTCAGCCCTTAGCGTACACCGTTGCTTTTTGTATGCAAATCTCATACAACTTGACTTTATACCAGACTATCTATCATTATCAAGGGTGGTGGAAACACAAAAACACCTTATCTGTAGTCTTCAAGTAATGTTTACCACAAATGTTTGTCTCCATATAAAAATAAAGCATAGATTTAGTTTCTAGTCTTTTTTGCTATGACAATTCAACTGGTGATGAAAGGGGATTCAGTATGTTTTCTTGCAACATGCTTCTAACAGACCACTCACATCCACTAAGAAACATATTTTTGTTATTCATCTTATTAGATCATTAGCAATAAAGATTGATTATGATAAACCACAATGAATTTCTGAGTTCAAGGAAATGAAAAGCTCTGATGGCCAGGTGGAATGGAGCATTAACTAAACCAAGGTGATCATTCAGAGGCATTGATGTGACTATTTGAAAAGCATGGGCAGAGGTTATTACTATACTAAAACATGCAGTCTGGGGAAACATTTGAAACTTCCTGGACTTCTACAATGCATTATTCAAGATTTCTGTGGAATACTTTTTTTATTGCTTAACTTTTGAAAAATACTTGTGAAATTATGTCTTTGTTCCTGAGCTCATAAGGTATTAATTACTGCTATGGAGGATTTCTTATCAAGTTGGCATGACATCCTTCAATGGATGCTTTTCCTCTGCAGGCTCTTTTTACATTGGAAGTACCAACACTTACAATGACAGCATTGCTTAGCCTGCCTTTCCTGCCTAGGAAATTGCCAAGTGCCAACAAAGCACATTTTATTAAATTCTCTTCTGAAATAATATATCCTCCCTTCAGAGAATAATTCAGACTTCCTGTATGAAAGCATTTATGCTAACTGTGCTCCAAATAAGAGTATTTACAAAGCCATTTTGTGTTGTCTATAATTCAAGTATCCTGATAAACAAACTGCTTCCTAAATCACACTACAAATGTTTAAGAATAAACGCATGAAAAATGAAAAAAGAAATCTGAATTTGATTTATTGCTATTACTGCTTAACTCTGGTTCACTGTCAATTTTCTTGTCATTTACCTTTTGACTACCAGTCTTTCACTGCGGTGATAAACTAGAAAGAAGTTAAATGGCTTACTTCCCAGATGAATAGTAGAATAAAAAGTTTCATGAAAAGAAATCACAAAACAACAGAATATAGATGGTTAGAAGAAACCATTATGATCATCCAGTCCAACCTTTGGGTTGACCCAACTGAAGGGTCAACACTAATTCATGTTCCTAAGTGCCAGGTCCCACAGTACTTGAACACCTCCTGGGATGGTGATTCCACCACGGCTCCAGATAAACCATTTGAATGTTTGACAGCCTGTTCAGTGAATAAGTATTTCCTAATATCCAACCTAAACCTCCCTTATCACAGCTAATAACCATTTTCTCAAGTCCTGTTGACTGGCAGCAAGCAGAAGAGTCTGGACCCCTCCCTGGTACAACCTCCCTTCAGGTAGTTGTAGAGAGCGATGAGATCTCCCCTCAGCCTCATCCAGACTGAACAGCCTCAGCTCCCTCAAGCACTCCTCGTAGGCCATATGCTTCAGGCCCTTCATCAGCCTCATTGCCCTTCTTTGGACACACTCCAGCACCTCAATGTCCTTCCTATAGTGAGGCTTGCAGAACACAATACTTGAGGTGTGGCCGCTCCAGTGCTGAGTACAGGAGGATGGTCAGCTCCCTGTTCCTGTTGGCCACAGTGTTTCTGATACAATCCAAGATGCCATTGGCTTTCTTGGCCACCTGGGCACACTGCTGACTCATGTTCAGTTGATTATCAGCAAATATCCCCATGTCCCTCTAAGTTGCACCTTTCCAACCACACATCCCTGTGCCTATGGAGTTGTTGTGACCCAAGTACAGAACCTGGCACCTGTTGAATTTCATGCAAGTTAGCCTTAGCCCATTGGTCTAACTTCCCCAGATCCTGCTAGCTGATCAGTGCAGCCACACAACTTGGTGTTTCTGCAAACTTACTGAGGGTGTGCTCAATCCCCACATCCAGATCATTAATACAGATATTAAAGAGTGTGGACCCCAGTACTGAACCCTGGGGGACACCACCAGTGACTGGGCACCAGTCAGATTTTATTCCATTCACCACCTTTTGAGCCCAGCCATTCAACCATTTTTCTATCCATTGCAGAATGCACTTAGCCAAGACTTGTGCCATGAGTTTCTGAAGGAGAATGCTGTGGGAGACAGTGTCAAAGGCTTTACTATAGTCCAGGTAGGCAATGTCTACTATGTGGGTCACCTTATTGTAGAAGGAGATCAAACTAGTCAGACAGGGCCTGCCTTACATAAGAGAATGGGAACAAGCACTCTTAACTAAAAGTGTAATGATTTAATTCCTGCACAGAAAATTAATAATTACTCAAAGTCAAATAATGGTCTTAGAATAGCCAACAACCCACTAATATATGAAATGATCAAAAGCAACATGCAAACACTCAAATGAGAATTGCTTAGTAGGCCTATAGTAGACAAGTAGCCTACTTACTGCAGGCCATTGCACCAAAAATTAGATGGTCTTGAAAAGAAAATCTTTCTCTCCCTGTACATATATCTGAAAACCTTTTCTGAACTTAATGTTGTCCAATGAAAATCACACATTCCATAAATCAGATGCTATTAAACTGAATTGGGATTTGACAGATACAGAAAAAACATGCCAGAAAAAGATCAGTATAAGCCTCTTCTTTTCAGCAAACAAATAAACAAAAAAAACCAAAACCAACCAACCCCCCCCAAAAAAACCAAACAAACAAAAAACCACCAGACTAATCTGCTACATTACATTTGTAAATACTTGGGCACTTAGGTGTTTATTATGTATCACATCAATTACTATGAAAGTAGCATCTTCTATTGCGTGGAAACCAACACACTTCAAAGCTTGGTAGAGGGACCTTAAAGGTCATCTAATTCCCACCTCCCTGCCATAGGCAGGGACACTTTCTATTAAAATAGGTTATGCAAAGCCCTATCCAGCCTGGCCTTGTACACTTCCAGGAAAAGGGCATTCACAACTTCTCTGAGCAACCTGCTCCAGTGCCTTGTCACTCCCACAGTAAAGAATTGCTTCCCAATATCTGTTTTAAATCTACCCTTTTGCAGTTTAAAACCATTACATCTCACCCTATTGCTACACTCCCTCATAGAGTGCCTCCCCATGTTTCCTGTATGCCCCCTTTAGGCACTGGAAGGCTACTATGGGGTTTCTCCACAGCCTTCTCTCTCCTCCAGGCTGAACTACTCCAACTCTCGCTCAGCCTGTGTTGGTAGGAGAGGTGCTCCAGCACCCTAATCATCTTCATGGCCCTCCTCTGGACCAGCCTGAGCAGATCCTTGTCTTTCTTACACTGGGGCTCCAGAGCTGGCAGCAGTCATCCAGGTATGTGAAAGCCTGTGAAGATGTCAAGCGGTTTTACAAAAGTGAGTGTAGTCATTTGGATGCATACATTAACCACAGAATTATAGACCTTTTTTTTTAAATCTTCAGAGAATATTTAGTGTCTTTGGTGGACTACATTTGCTGTGGTCTGAGGAAAAGCCATTCATTTTTTCTAGTTTCTGAGAATTAACAGGTAATGAAGCAGTAAGGGATTTTTTTCCTCTTTGCTTTACCCTTCTATCTCAGTCAAGTTCTTTCTGTGGTGCCTGTTGCTCATTTGTCTTTCTCACTGTGCTCTCTTTAATGTACACTAGGAACACAAACATACATGTGCATGTATGACTTATACCTTCATGCATTTCTTTTCCTCCTTCCCCTCCTCTTCTTATCTACAGTTTATTAATAGAACACAGTCTTCAAAAATTATTAGCATAACTTCTCTTAAGAGCTATTCTTTACCTTTGCAAAAGAAAGTGTGTTCCTTCGCATGAAAGAAGATTCTGTTGTCTTTTCCTGTTTTTACCCTCACTCTTTCCCCTAAAAACAGAGAATCTGAAATTATTTATTTTCTGCCATTGTTGACTGTGTAGCCTGAAATGTATTTTTAGATCCAGTTTGGACAAATTGTCCCATTGCTATCCCAAAAAATTATTTTGGTTCATGATATTAAACTTTCTCTTCTGAATCTGCAATCACATCTGTTTGCTGCAAAATGACATCTTTGAGGCATCTTACTAACCCAAGGGGCTTGTTCACATGCATCTATGCATGGGATTTGGTTTGAAATACCAGGGTAGATCTCGTTCCTGTCAAACAAGCAGTAGAAGTATTCTGTGATTGCTGTTGTGTTATTTTACTATATGCACTGCCCCCAATTGACAGACATGATTTATCAGAAAGAAGCTGTCAGTTGTAGTGAATGTATGTGGGTGTTGCAAATACGCAGTTTGTGGCGAGGCAAACAGCAAAAATTTTATCTAAAAAATGATTATGTAAAATAACAATAAGTCATCTAGCAATGTTCATTATGCAAGCAGATATATGAATGCTTAAAAGCAAGTCCTAAAGTGAATTGCTGGTTTTGTGAATTATATTGAATTATTGAAATTCTGTGAGAGCTGATGAAAAATGTATTGCCTATACACACAATGAGTTAGTGTACTGTGTGACACTAGCTAAAAAAGCTCTTCCTAAGAAAAATACTTTAACTGCCATCACAAACTGCAAAGGAAAGATAGATATAGTAGTCAACTTTCACAAGGAGTGTTTTAATTACACCAATGTGTACATACACAGGCCTTTGGAATATTCGGTGTTACAAAGAAAAGACCACACATTGCATGTTTCTGCTCCTGCAGTGTGAATATACACGGACAAAATAATATTATCACACGAAATTAGCCGGCATTTCAAACACTAAACATTTTAAATGTGCTAGTGTGGTGAACTTGTCATCAAGACAAGAAGTCTCTTACCCTATTCATGTAAATATTGTTGTATGTCTTATCCACTCTGAAGTCCTTCTTTTCAACATTTTGGTTTTGTTACTAAGCAACCGAAGCAATATTCTTTCAAATTATTTTAACGGGAAATATCTGCCACAACAAATAAAAAGTTTTCTTCTGATATTTTGATAAGTAATATATAAGTAAACTTTTTTAAATTAAGAAAATACTTAAATGTTTACATTTTATACAGAAAACCACCAACAACAAATAGTTTATCTCAGAGTTTTGCCTAGCCTTACTAATTTATCAGTCAGCTAATACTTTTGAGGACTAGTCCCCACACAGCCCATTATTCCACTGTTCAGAGATACAATACAGTGATGCTTTTTGGAATGTAGTTCACACAGTTGATTCAGATCAAAACTCAAAGTTGGACTAAATCAACACAAACAAAAAGTAAAGCATAAGAAAGACTTACCAGGATATCTTCCCACATCCAAAACAGAGCTGTAAGAACAGTTATCTTGTGGGCAAAAACATCAATGTCATTATAGGCCTGTCCCTTTCCCTTTGGAATGGCAGCAGGTATCTTCCTCTAACCAGAGAAAAGATTTGACTTCCAAGAACATATAGTGGATTTAGAAAGGACCAGGACATGCCATTGCTACAACCTTCTCATCCTACTATCTCTCCAATGCTTTACTTTGTAGGTGTTCCAGTACATTTTATTTGCATTTTTCCTGAACATGAAACTGCAGCTTTGGTGCAACTCATAATCCTTTCATACATATTTTATTGCACACTAATCTGTTATTGATAGATAAACCCATGGAACTATAAAAATATACAAATATAAATTTGCTGGCAAGCATGAAAGCCAAAGTGCCGCTATTTGAAGGAACTCTATACAAGAAATCTATGAATATCTCTTTCAGTGAAATTTCTCCATATTTACTCCATATTCATTACTTTCTTGTTTAATTTCACACCTTCACTATATGGTGAAGTCACATTCAAGGCTGGGTCTTGTTGGTTTTTTTATTAATATAAAGAAATTTTCCAATTTTCTTTGACTAAAGAGCAGAAGAAAAGCTTTTGCCAAACAAAAATTAGCATAGTGCCAAGAAGTGAGAATGTATTTTCTATTTTTAACTTTCCAGAATGACTCATTTGTGTGGCTTGTCTCACAGAATGTGCATAACAGTCTCTTATAAATAATCTTCCAAAATAACCGAGCAGTTTCTAAACCTCCCACTCCTAGGAATTTTTGAGAGATTTGTATAACAAAATTAATTGGGAAAATATGCAATCATGCTGGAAGCATTTGTGTCAGTAAAGATGTCTTTGATCTGTAAAACAGACAAACCTCATTAAAGTGAACAAGCTTCTAGATCAGATGAAATAGTTTATCAATACTTCCCTAAGAAGTTAACTAACTGGAAATCTGGAAGATCTAATATCTGTTCACAGGATTACAGGATGTTAGGGGTTGGAAGGGACCCAAGAAGATCATCGAGTCCAGCTCCCCTGCCAGAGCAGGACAATACTATCTAACATGAATCACAGAGGAACACATCCAGACAGGCCTTGAAAGTCTCCAGAGAAGACCTCACAACCTCTCTGGGAAGCCTGTTCCAGTGCTCTAGGACCCTTGCAATAAAGAAGTTCCCCTTTGTGTTGAGGTGGAACCTCTTTTGCTGCAATTTACACCCGTTGCTCCTTGTCCTATCCCAGGGAGCAAGTGAGCAGAGCCTGCTCCCCCACTCCTGGCCAGCCTTCAGATACTTATAAACATTTATCAGATTTCCTCTAAGTCATCTTTTCTCCAGACTAAAAAGCCCCAGGTCCCTCAGCCTCTCCTCATAAGCCATGCCCTCCAGTCCCCTAATCATCGTCCTAGCCCTCCGCTAGACCCTCTCCAGCATATCCCTGTCCCTCTTAAACTGAGGACCCCAAAACTGAACACAGTATCCAAGATGAGGTCTCAGCAGGGCAGAGTAGAGGGGGAGGAGAACCTCCCTTGATCTGCTGGACACACTCTTCCTAATAAACCCCAGGATCCCATTGGCCTTCTTGGCCACAAGGATGCATTGCAGTCCCATGGATAACTTGTAATCCACCAGAACCCCTAGGTCCCTCTCCACAGGACTGCTTTCCAGCAGATCACCTCCCAGCCTGTACTGGTGGAGTTTATTATTCCTCCCCATATGCAGGACTCTGCACTTGTCCTTGTTGAACTTCATCTAAGATAAGACATACTTTGTATTCTTTCATTATCAAAAAGAAATGCAAGCAACAAAGCTCTGACTCTGTGATTTTGTCTGCCTAAACGAACACAACTATCAGGGTCCAAATAATGGCCAAGCACACAAATATAAGAAGAATAGCAAATAAGCTATTATATGTATTTACTTTTTAAGGAGTGATAATGAAAGAGGTAATCTTAACTAGATACTAGATCCTTCAGTTTTGTGAGAGAGGAATTTGGACCGTTGTTACTGGAAGGGCTAGGAAAAGCCGTAGAAAAGAATTATGCAGAAAGATAGCTTAAAAGGGATTGTAAGGACTGTGAAGTTTATTAAATTAAAAGTAAGTAATTAGAAAAAGATTGCTTTAAATTAACCACATAACCTGTGTCACTGGCCTTCCCTTACCAATTTTCAGTAATCCTGAGTTGTATGTCATCCAAGGGATTTTCTCTTTGCTGCACAAAGAAAGATCTAGATGGAGACCTCTGTACTTAATAACATCAGAACAAAAATGAAAGAAAGACAAGTCTAATGCCTTTTAAATTAATTTACACCAGTGAATTTCTATACTGAGGCTCCATAAAATCTTCCTAAAACTTAGGATTTTAATTTAACCTAGCATATACACATATAGACCATATACAGTGGTCTGAAAAGGCTTTAGTTAATGAACTATCTCCTATTAGACACACAGACTTGGTATTTTTAAGTCCAAAGATCAAATAGTTGTCATTTATTGATTTATAAATTCTAGGGAGCATGGGAAATAGTGGATTTTGGGAAATGATGGATCAAATGTTCAAGCAAGTTATGGGAGATCAAGTTTGAAGTTTTCCATACCACTTTTAAATGTCTGGTAGCAGGGTAGAGTTAGTCTATTAGAACAGGTCTTCCAGTGATGGAGAGCTCAATGGTTCTAGATTCTTCAGAAACCTCACCAGGAAAGCAAAATCAACCAGGCTTTTCAGTCCTCAAAACACAGAATGATGTTTTGTCAGCAACACTTTGCAATTATTTTTCTTCTTGCTATGCCTCTCTTTTTTTACCATCTTGGTCTGATTTGAAGTCCTACTGTTCTGATGAATGCAATAAGGACAGTCAGACAGACTATATGTACAAAGCTAAAATACAGCTTCACTCATTGTCTGTCAGTTGGATGCCCCAATCATAGTTAGTCAAATATGCTGGGGAAGAGATGGAGTAATTCACACACAAGTACAATGCATGATTATATGATGAAGCTGACTTTAAAGACAATGATTAAACATACAAGCTGGCAGCTTGAAGAAGCAGAAGATTTTATCCATTTAAATTGGCTTTCAACTAATCACAGACATTAAATTGACCTCTGAAATTCATTATCTTATTTTCTACGTAATTGGTGTCAATATATAATTTTCAAAAGTAGTTGTGTTGAGGGAGGGGTTCATGCCAGAAAAATAGAAATGTTAAGTAGTTCTATATTTATTTTTCTGTCTAATTTTGTATTCAAAGTTTCCATGTAAAATAAATGCTGTATTCTGTCAAGTAGAAGGACCCTCTGACAAATGGTAAACCAATTTAAAGATTTATTCTATTGTAACATTAGCTTACATTATATTTCTAAAACATGCAGAGCACATTATCTACTCAAAATCATTATTGGTGCATTTGATTTATTGCCAATGAACAGAAGACATAGGACAAGCATCAATAATGTAATTCTAGCTCAATTCCCTAGTGCAATATCAACTTGGACTGAGCCAGTTGTGCATATTGACATGTTGTTCTTTATCTTGTCTTTATGGACATCCTTTGCATACTTGACTCTTTTCAGACAATCAGTGTTTGATCCTGACCTTTTCTCTAACCTCATTTAGATAGAAGAATTAGGTCACTCAGAAAATGTCTTCTTCATAGAAATATACACTGTGATGCCTATCAGATGAAGAGGCTTTTAAAAACAGACATCTCAGTGATGAGGAAATTGCTTACTGAACTGTTTAATGTAACAGAGAGTGGAAAATGTAAAACAGAGATGGGAGAGTAGGGATAAGTAGGGGAAAAGCTGTGAGAAGTATAAGAAAGGCAGAACTGTAGAATACGAGGCACATTTTACAGTTAAAAAAAAACCCAAACAAACAACTAAATTAAATATTTGCAAATTGGTTGCACTGCTGCCAACTTAATGGAGTTTTGAAAAACAAGGTCCTTTAGGACAGTTTATAGTTTGTAACTTTCATACTCTCCTTTAAGTTCCCACCACCTGATTCAGGACACTGAGACAAGCAAGGCTTCTAAGCTGAAGAAGGGAACACTCTCATAATACTCATCCATGAGCAGCTATGATTTACTGCAAGATATGGTCAGCAATGACAAGAGAAAAGCAAGCAAATAAACAACAAGAAAAAAAACACACACACAAAAAAAAAGCATCACAACCAACCAACCATACTAAAAAACACCAAAACCATAACTGATATATAAAAGTATTTTGGAGTGAGAAGAAATGTATGAGCCAGAAAATAGCAGACAACCAAAGTTTTACAGTGGGAAATACTACCTTTAGAGTAAGAAATAGCCAGAATTTTCCAGATCATAGACACTTAGAATGAAAAGATAAAGTTACAAGTGGAAACTGAAGTCCTTCCAACACTCATTTGGTTGTTTTCACAGAAAGCAAAGATTTATACCCATCTGTCCTACAGGGCTAGTAATAAAATAAAGAGGTGTTTAGATCTAGTTGTGCTGTTCAAATCCAGACTTTACCTGTCTTTGAAAGAAAGAACAGTTATTTTGACTGCTCTATGCCTTATGTAGCATCCACATGGTTGTTCCTGCACACTACCTCTCTATTTGAGTTGAAAAGATGCAAAGACCTGAATGGCAAAAGGGTTATTCCTAAATGTGATTTATGTGGAAAAGATTTTAAGTAAAATGTGCAGCAAATTTTACACTATTTTGATCACGAAAAGTTCAATGGGACCTGTCTAAAATCTAGACACAATTTTTGGAGCTCTCAAGTATTGCTTTCTTGTAGTGGTGCCAAGCCTTTACTTGGATCCTCTAAGGCAGGTGCACATTTGACATTCTAGGCATTTGACAAATCGTAGTTTTTTGTTGCTATGGCTACACGTTTCATAATAAAATTTATTTATGAATGATGATTTTACCTCTTACAGGAGTGTGACCTGGTCTCTGCAACTGGTTACACATCTTGATTCACAATGTAAATCCTAAAGCATGCTACAAGCTTCCACAGTTGAAGCCTTTGCTGCTGGATACCAATAGCCATTACTTTCATGTCTAAGATGTTTAGTCACAGATAGTCAACATATGTTCCATATGTCATACCAAGCTTTTAGCAACAGAAGCCATCCTGATTTAACATGTGTGTTTTAAGTTCTTCCTGATTTTGCCTTTATGACCAAATAAATGCAACTTGATTCTCTATTCATATTCTTCTACTCATAGTTAATATAGTGAGTACTAGTTCTTCAGACACACACATTTCAGGCAAATTGCACACATAGCGTCCTTCTGGAAACCTATGTTTAATCATAAAGCAGTCAAAATTTCCATTGTTATCATGTCTAAAAGAACACTTTAGTGCTCGAAATTCTTTGGACAAGGCTTTTTACTAATCACAACTTCATAAAATAAACCAGCAAGTGCAGGGATGCCACCAACCCAAAATGACCCTAATGAAAAACCTGCCAGCCTAAAATTTTAGTATCTATAGGGAAAGATGCTATACCATAGCATCATGCTAGTGGGCTCTTGATTCTAATACTGGCTCCACAGAAACTGGAGTTTGCTTATCTACTAATAGTGGTAACTTTATAATCAGTTCTTCATCTTAACTGTGCTTTTATTTTACTACGTAGAATCCATGTCAGTAGTTACTGTAAAAGAAGAATAGAGATATTTAAAATACCTCTAGTTTCTTAGCCTCAAAGTGCCCTCTCCTGTGTCCCAAATCTGCCAGTAAAACTCTTCCACAGCTGTTGTCTTCTAACATAGTTGACACTAATGGTTCAGTCAACTCCTCTCACCAAATAAGCTGGCATGAATAAACTAGCATGCAGTGTGTCCACTTGGAGCTGCAAAAGGACAGCAGCAGAACCCAGGTCTGTCAAGTTTCTGTGCCATGCTGCTTTGCAGTACTGCAGTGTGACCGCTGCCTGCTCTGTGACTGAGTGTGCTGGAAGCAGCTGGCCAGGCTGGCAGTTAACTACTCATTATACTCAGGAGGGGAAGAAGTCCTTCCACTGGGGCTCTGATATCATTAGAATCTTACTGGAACATAGAGGTACAGCCTTACACAGTCATCTGATCTGCCACCTCCTCTCCGACATCTGCTCTTTCAGCCTGACATCTCTGGAGAGAAGATTCATGGATCTGTAAATATAAATATGCAGAAATAGCATAGTCAAGGCTCCAGGTGTAGAAATCCTGTTGTTCCAAAAGCTCTGCATCAGCTCAAATTCTTCATGTTCTAAAGTCAGGACCTAATTTAATTATTACTGTGTGGTGGAGGGGCTGCAGCCCAAAAATAGAGGTCTCCCTATGCCTTTACATGCCTGGACATGTTTTTCTGCCAGGACCCATGGTAGTAAACAGGTTGTGTAACACACACACACCCAGTCCATGTACCCCTGGGGTCCGCCCAGGTGATTCCCATATTTGGGAGGGTCCAGGCAAACTGCTCCTGCCTACTAAGGTAAGGTTTGGCTTACCGCCAACCTGACTGGTCACTTTAGATGGCCAAAAGGGCCACGAATCTCAGCCCACAGTCTATAAAGAAGTGTGCAAAGGTGCACCATGTGTTCAGAGAATCCAAACTCAGCTGTTCAGAGTGTTCAGACTTAGCTGTTCAGACTCAGCTCTCTGACCCTGCCTGCAATGCAGCTCAGCTCTCTGATCCACATTGCAGCTCTGACCTGCACCTGAAGCGCTCAGTCTCTCACACGCACATACTCGGAAGCCAAAGCACTGCTCCGATGCTCACTGAGGCTTAGACCTCTTACTTTGATTACAATTCGCAGTTAACCTGTCTGCAAACCTTTGGAAGCAGAGCACATTCAAGCCTGCACCTGATACATATATGGGGAGCCGATAGCCCCCTAAACCTAGAGCCAGCCGTGCATACCAGCCACCTATCTTGCATTTATCTATGGAGCACAGGCTCCCAGCTTTAGCCTGGTAAGAAGGGCCAGGACAGCAGACCTTCTAGATTGTCTGCAAACCCACAAACACAGCCTGCTAGCTGTGAAAGGACCGTGCCAGAAGCTGCACAAACATCCTTCTCCTGTTCCTGGAATCCTGCCAGCTGATCATCCCTGGACACACAGCATCCAGAAGAAGCAGTAGCGTTGAGGCAGAGACCACCTCACACCAGGAGAGAAGGTTAGAGAAATTCTAATCCCAGAGACTGGGAAGATTTATCATTTTCCTCTCAAGCCAGGAAGATTCCAGCCCTACAGAGGCCCAGACACTGGGCACAGGCTGTGACACAACCCCGGGAGGGTGATTAATAATTAAGGGCAACACATCTAAGTAAGCTTCGATTCCTCTGTAATATAAGGTACCTCTGCCTTAGAGCAGACAGTTTCAGCCCCTGCTGGGCAAACAGCATAGTTCTCAAGCAGCATTAAGCCCGAGGGAAATCTGTCTTTGTTTATAGTTGATAATTTGACAGTTATAAACCAAGTCCCTGAATATATATATATATATCATATCCTAATTGTTTTCATAACCTTGCACTAGAACTATATTTTATTACACAGTGGTTGGGGGTGGCAAGAGTTTGTAAATATTAATTTTAATAATTATTTTTTATAAAAAATTAATACTGCCTCAAATTAATTTCTCATCTCCCCCTAATAAGGGAGGCATAGAGAAACCCCCTCTGCAACATACTACATTCGATTTTTTAACATGGCCTTACATGAAGATCAACTTAGATAAATCCCATCAAGTAAGATACAGACACTTTAAGATAAAGTCCATACTAGATAAAATCATCTTTGCTTTGAATACTTCACAGTAATAGTTTGGTCAGGTCAGGAACAGAGCTACAGCAATTCTTAGGTGTATAGGGTTAACACTCCTGGGGGAGTGACCCTGAACCTGACCCTGGGGGTCTTGGCCCCTCCCCAGGGGTGGGCCACACTCCAGGTGATGGTTAGCCCACTCCCCCCCCACTTCCTGTGGTATAAAAGAGGAGCACTTCCTGCTCCTCATCCTCTTTTCCTGTGCTCCCTCTTGACCACACACACTCATACTGCATACCAGCACACCACGTGGCAGCCACGAGGCAGACATACCATCACATTGCTCGGGTTGTATCCATCCCTTTTTTGTATTTTGCTGTTTTCCCTTCCTTATCCTTTGTAAACTTCCCTACCTCCAATACCTTTTCTAAGTTATTGTTAAACTTTTCCTTTTTTACTTCCAAATCGAGTGAGATTGATTTATTGGGGTGTGCTTATCTCTTTTCTCTCTCCCTATCTTTTGGGAAAAGGAGGGGGAAGAGGGGAGGGCACTCTATAGATTCTATAAATTGTCATTGGGTCTATTAAATTTATTAGAGTCTCTGGGAACTTGCATTTTAACCCAAGACATTAGGTTTTTTCAGTTTAAAAGAACTGTAAGCCATTGGTTCTCCACACATCAACATGAAAAAAAAGTCTTGAAAGGAATGCAGTGGTTTAACAATGTCTCTAAGCATTATTTGAGGTACTTTGAGTTCCTGTTGCACTCATATCTCATCACAGCTAACTGTTACTGGGTGCAATACTACTTATTTGACATTTGATGCTTCTGAGCGCTGGTAAAAATAGCAGTCTGTTGGTTTAGCAGCCTGCTGGTTCAGAAGAAAAGACTGTCTGTGATGGTGAGTCAGGGGATGACAAATGCCAGCCAGATGAATTACTGGAGGTGGGATCCTAATTGAGTTGTGCCTAACTGTGAGAATTGAATTGACAATTGAAAGCCTAAAAATGTATGGCCCTGTCAGGGTCTGAGGGGGAAAGAGGTGGCTGAGATGAATTAGTAAAGACAAGTACACCAACAAAAATCAGCATCAAAGAAGGGAAGGGACAGGAATCCTTCTTTCCTTCTCTCATTAAAAATCAAAATGTAGATGTGGTGTGAGGCTGGGATCCCAGCTGTTGTCCTGTGCTTCAGTGGCTAAATTGATTATAATGGAGAGAGAGGAGAGGAACAGAGACTGAGACAGAGAGGGCAGAAATAAGTTTCCTAGGAAAGTTGGCTAGTGCCTTCCCATAAAAAATAACTGCAATCTTCTGCAGGTTGGTCCACTCCGATTCCCAAGCAAGAAGTGATAACCAAAAGTCTGGAACAGACATAGGGTTTTGATTTTGCATCTCTCCTTCCTTGCCACTGAAACTGGGAAAGTGAAATAAAATAGGAACACAATGTTTTTCTCAGTGTTGGATTATTTTAATTTTATTTTTAAATTCAAAATTACTAAAATTTAAAGTTGAGCTTCCTTTAAAAATTAAATTGCAGGCATTTTTCTCTATCTAGATTAATCTCAGCAGACCTAAAAGGAAAATAATCCTAAAGTATATCTAACTATCCTACTCAGAGTCAACACTTTGATGAATATTTATATTAAGCACTTGAACATATTCAAATTAATATGCAATAGTAATATATACATTTTGAGAACATCCTTTGGTTTCTTCTGAACCAAAAATTTGTTCCATGGGTTTCAAACATAAGTAGAAAATACCTGGATATCTGTTTCTGTTAAATATTTAGACAGACACATTGAATTCAGGAACATGTTCTTATATCTTGTTCTTCTAGAAAAATGGTAGCAAAAGATTTTTCACTACAGGACCATTGGGCAGAATTTACATTGTCAGTTCAGACTATATGTCTCGAACAAAAGATATTGCACTACACAAAAAGTAAACAAGAAGAGATCCTGCAAATCAAAGTTGCTGCTCTTCATCTTGCATGTGGGAGAACTGCCAAGTGAATGCAATTTAATAGTCCATTTGCATCAGACTGGCTCATATATCCGCTGAGGGAGGCAGGAGTTTGGCAAGCTGTGTCAGCAGGTTGCTTTGCCATTGTGAAAAAGCAAGGCAACAGTATGCTGGGCATAATGAGACAAATGTTGCGCATTTAGCTCTCCAAAGTCTTTTCTTGCTAAAAGAGGAGAAAAGAATGGCTGGTATTGACAGGCAGAATATGTCTCTTGTTTACACAAACTCATCACTTGTGTTTTTCTTATCCAGGTGTTAAAGGTGAATTTGTGAATGCCTTAAATCTGACCTATGATAGCAGGCAAAATCTTACTTCTTGTATGTTTTACGTCGTCATGAGAAAGAACATTTTAAAAATATGGGTGCTCATTCTCTGTGATTTATATTGTGACTGGAGTGAAAGCTTAGTTGGCTGAATGGAAATCAGCTACACTTTGCTGCTTATTTCACACCATATGCAGAAAGACACCAGGAAACAGAAGTGGCATAGAGGTAGAGGTGAATGACACAGAACCATCCTGGTTCTGCAGCACAAGCTGTTTCACATTAAAAAGGGATTGCTTGAGTAACAACAACAACAAAAAGAAATGGTGAATTCTGAAAACTCACAAGTATCTGTGAGACGTTTCTGCAAAGCCTGGAGTGGTCTCTAGGAGTTGGTACAGATAATGAATTTGGAACAAAAAGCAGTCTCAAGAGTGTTCACAGAAGAAGACAAGGGTGTGACTAGAGGAGGGGGTACATTCAATCCCAGTTTCCACTATTTACAAAAAGATTGGGCATGGTGCACAGTAGTATTTGACAAGGCCAAGGAGCAGGAAAAGGAAGACAGTGGACAGAGTTCAGACATACTGTGATGCTACATGTTTGATCCCATGAAATAACCTGAACTCTCTCCCTTCTTACAGATTGAGGTTTTACTTTGACACTGATGTACTGACAATAGCTGACATAATTCTGAAGACATGTAACAGTAACCTTAATATTTTATTGAGCTGATACTGTGGAATCATGCATACATGCAGACGTGTATGATTAGCAGTGGTTTCTCCAGCAGCTGTAAGTGGTCTTATGTCCTTTCCTTTGCTAGAGTTGATATAGCAGCCTTAAGGCTGATCCAAATTATTCTCTCTGCAGTTGTCATGGCAACAGGGACTGGCTGAGCAACCCTGGCATTTTATCTTTTCCTCGAACATATTCTGAATGATACATCCAGAACAGTGATTGCAGCTATGCATCACCACAAGCTTCCTATCTCTTGTAGAGCATCCTCAGGTACCCAGCTAAATCAGCCTCTTGCCTGCTTTACTGCATGTGAGTAGAAGATGTCTGCCAAAATGGTTTTCAGAACCTGCTGTATTATTATAGTGATAAGAACCATCATTCTGCACTTGGTACACTGACCCAAACATTATATTTCAAAATAATTCCTCCCTGTGACTTGCTAAACAGCTTGAGTAATTTTTGCAAGTACTCCCTCTCCTAAAAACCCAAATCATGTCAAGTGTCCCTTCTGTGTTTACTTTTCAGAAGTATTCAAATAAATCACTAAAGTGCTTTAAAGATGAGGAAATATAAGAAACAGGAAAAAAAATGGCAATAGTGAAAAAAAAAAATCTAAATACTTTCTGGACCATCCTGTTTCTACTATAAAGACATTCTTTGCATGAACTTTAACGTTGTTTATTAATGATGTCCAAGTTCTGTGTTCCTTCACTTGGAACTTGTCTGCCCTGAAGATCTAAGGTACTCAGAGAATAAGGAAATTTGAGTACAGGAAGGGAAAAAAGGATGACTCCGGGAACTACAGTCCAGACAGTCTCACCTCTGTGCCATGCAAGATCATGGGGCAGATCCTCCTGAAGGCTCTGCTAAGGCAAATGGAAAACAAACCAGAGGTGATTGGTGGTGACCAGCAATGCTTTCAGCAAGGGTAAATCATACCTGACAAATTTAGTGGCTCTTTATGATGGACAGCAATGGTGGATAAGGGAAGGGCAACTGACATCATCTACCTGGACCCAAGTAAGGCATCTGATTCTGTACCCACATGACATCTTGGTTACCAAACTGGAAAAACACAAACTTGATGGGTGGAGCACTGCTGGATAAGGAATTGGCTGGATGGTCACATGCAGAGAGTGGTGATCAATGGTACAATGTCCACCTGGAGATCAGTGACAAATGGCATCCTTCAGCAGTCAGTACTGGGACCAGTGCTGTTTAACATCTTTGTCAGCAACATGGACAGAGGAATCAAGTGCACCCTCAGCAAGTTTGCAGATAACACCAAGCTGTGTGGCACAGTCAACTCACTAGAGGGCAGGGATGCCATACAGAGGGACTTGGACAGGATGGAGAGATGGGCCCAGGCTAACCTCATGAAATTCAAGGCCAACTGTAAGGTCCTGCACCTGGGTTGGTGCAATCCCAAGCACAGGTATAGGCAGGGTTACAAATGGCTGAGAGCAGCCCTGAGGAAAAGAACCTGAGGGTCTGGGTTGATGAAAAGCTCAACATGAGCTGGCAGTGTGCAGATGCAGCCAAGACAGCAACCATGTCCTGGGCTGCATCAGGAGTGTGGCCAGCAGGGCAAGGGAGATGATTCTCCCACTTTACTCTGCTCTCGTCACAACTGTGGAGTACTGTGTGCAGTTCTGGAGCCTCCAACATGAGAAGGACATGGAACTGTTGAAGCGAGTCCACAGGAGGGCCACAATGATGATCAGAGGGCTGGAGCACCTCTACTATGAGGACAGGCTATGAGAATTGGGATTCTTCAGCCTGAAGAATAGAAGGCTTCAAGAAGACATCATAGTAGCCTTCTAGTATCTGAAGGGGGCCTACAGGAAGACTGGGGAGGGATTATTTACAAGGTCTTGTAGTGACAGAAGGGGTAATGGGTTTAAACTGGAAGAGGGGAGAAGCAAACTAGATGTTAGAAAGAAGTTCTTTACAGTGATGGTGGTGAAACACTGGAACAGGTTGCCCAGGGATGTTGTGGGTGCTCCCTTCCTGGACGAGTTCAAGGCCAGGTTGGATGAGGCCTTGAGTGACCTGTTCTAGTGGGTGGTGTCCCTGCCTACAGCGGGGGGTTGGAACTGGATGATCTTTGAGCTCTCTTCCAACCTAAACCATTCTATGATTCTACAATTCTATGGTCATCCTGCTTTTTTAGATAGCAGGTGGTGATATTAGAATGAAATTAAGACTGCCAAAAGGAGGAAAGAGAGCTCTTGTGTCTTAGCCAGCAGAACCTTTACAAAGAGAAAGGAGCTGCCTATGGCTTTGCCTTGGATTCTTCATGCTCAGAGTCAGAAGGTATTAACTTTTTTTTTTTAATAAGAATTACATGGATAAACTTTTGCTGATTGTAGAAAAACTGTGCTTGATTAGTCTTTAGAGCCTAGGTGTGTTAGTGAAGAGTGGGCTTAATTTTAGGCATTTAACAGGATCAGTGAGATGAATGGTGCAGAGATGAGTGGCATGTGATTGTCAGCTAAACTGCATGTAGAGCTTTGCTTCACAGATGTGAGGATAAGGCATTCATTGCCTGAAGTGGATGAGTGGAGAAAAGTCATACATGATGCTACACAAATTAGAATTTTTAAGGTGTCAGGGAGCTGGATTTTGGAATGACAGGCTGCACAACTCACTTTTACACTTGAGACTTAATTCATGGAGATATTGGTATGGCCACGTACCTAACAGTATGATTTGCTGCTATTACCATATGCAGTGTTTTTAATATTAGTAATTTCTTTCTATTCACCAAATACATTTCAGCTTCATGTTCCAGGATTTGAATATGTGAATCCTTGCAAACAATTACCTAAGAAAGTGACCTAGCAGTTTATTTTACTCACTCATACCAGTGTAACACAGCCTTTGGTTATTATTCCAGCAATAATTTTGTTTCAGAAGGACTCTCTTGACAATAGATATTCAGCTATCGTTGTTGCTACCAAAACCAATATAGTTATAAAGACTCTCAGGAAAAAAACAAGTGATATTAACAGTCTTTGTGTTACTGGATCATTATGACTTAGGTATTCACTGTACCCAAAATAAACCTAGAATACTCCCAAAATATTTGAATTCTAAACACTGACTGGATTAATGTAGGTTTACAATGAGGTATATAAACTTTGTCATTCTTAGTGCTCTGTATTAAATATCTGAAAATAGTTTAAAAGCACACATCAAGATTTGTCAGTAGAGAATGCCAATTAATATTGCCCAAGGACAAAACAAAGAAAATTTGAAGCTCCCTGAAGAAAGCTGTTGACCCAAAATGCAAGCAAACAATTTCATGTGTCCTTCCAGAGAAAGGAGGAAGAGGAATTGGGTAAACATGTTTTCCACCATCTGATGTCATACATAAGGTTTCTGGAAGGAAAAATGCCATAACTCACACTCAAGTTTCCTTCAGAATTCTCCCTCCCATTACTAAACACAACAGCCTCTTATTTTTGTGTGTACAAGTAATGGTACTGTCAGATATCTGTGCAGAATATTCCACCACTGTAGTCTGCTTTACTGATTTGTTGGCTGGGAAGATGGTTTGAGTAGTTGCATAATAATTTATTAAATGAAAAATCATGTCCTCCAAGGTTGTTCAGTTTGGGGGTTTGTTAGGGTTTTGGGAGTATTTCAATAATAAAATAAAGAACAGTTGCTACTTAAAGCCAGATTCTAAGTGGCTTACAGACTGAAATGTAAGTTCCAATCGCTACACCTATCTAGAAGGTGTCCATTTTCTCCCTAGTTATTTAATTTAAAAAATAGCAAGTTCTATTCTGATCATCTGATGACTGCCACTTCTCACTCTTTTTTTTTATGTAATTTGAGACATTCAGGCTTTCTAATTTAACAGTCTATGGTGTAGAAACATCTTCTATAAAATGCCATATGAAGTATGTCTTGCCACGTTCTCCAGGGAACCACTTGAAGATCCTTCAGGTAGAAGACCGGAAGAGCTTCACAGAGGGTACACCATAGAAAAAAGATTTGTTTTTCTGATCAGGAAAGAATGCGCACTCGATACTCATACAGCATGCAACAAAAACATGCTCAGAGGTACAGCTTTACATGAATGTATAATGTATTTACATATAAGTGCACACATAGAAGATCCAGATTTTTCTTTATCCAAATTAAAATGAACTAAAGGAAATTTTCTGATATACTCTAGGCTTTTTTCATAGATTTACAGTCCTCATTTGGATACTTAGTGAACACTTCGTAACACAGCAACATGGCAGAGTTTCTGAGAACTACATTCTTAATGCTTGCAAATGTAAGACATAAAATCTCTACATGCCAGACCACAACATAATAGAAATTAAATTATTCTGTGGATTCTTCTATGTAATTCTGCAATTAATTTTTCCAAACGTGGGCATTTAATATGTACACTCTCTCGATGCCAAATGGTTTTCTGGGGATATTTGGCACCCGAGAAATATTTCTCTCTGTGCTCCAGAGACACAGGGATTAAGGCCTGACACCTCCTCAGGCATGACATCTCCCAAAGACGCGTACATTTGTCTGATAGCCTATCAACTTATCTCCATTTTTTTCTATTTTTTTTTCTTAGTAGATGGTCTATGAAACCATCAAGATAAGGTGTTGGGCTGCAGCCTGTTACAAGGGATTTTCATACTTGCTTTTTTCAGTGCTTTGTTTAGGTACTGACTCTCACACCTGTTTCATAACCTAATTCCTTCTTTGGCTTGGAAAAAAAGCTAAGTGCACCTGAAAGCTGGTCACAGTAGTCTGTAATTAATGAGCTACTTGTTTTGTTTAGATTTTTTTTTGTCTGTTCACAATTGCACTGTTCTTGAAAGCTAAAAAACCAATAAAAGGTAAAAGAGGAATAACTGGGAGGCATTACACTTATCTAATTTTGTTCTCTACCCTAAGAAAACCTTGGAGTTGGTGTAAGAGCATTTTACTGTGATTTTAGTACACTTTGACATGTGTTTTGCCAGTACTATCTTGAACATGTGGGTTCTTTGTAGCCCAAACAAAATCTGCCATTTCCTAGCTAGATACCCTATGTTCATATTGAAGACCTATGTCCAAAAACTTGATCCTAATGTAGAGCAAGAAAATAAATTGAAACTGGATTTCCTAATACTCTTTGTCTCTCTGCAATAGTATCTATTCTGATGCCTTACTTACTATCCGCACAGACTCCAGACTGGATTTTGAGAAACTTTACTCAAATAAGGAAAAAAAAGAGAAAGTTTATTACCCTCAAAAGCCTTTGCTTTCCTTAAAAAAAAATTCTCCGTCAACTCATCACTGAGTACCCAATGCCTTCCAAAGTCTTAAAGGTCCAATTAGTTTGTTCATTGACTGACCAATTGGTTCATAAGAAGATGTGAAAGTGAGAGGTATGGAATGTGGGGTTCCCTAGAGTATCTTTATATCACAGTCTAAAGGATTCTTTATTTGGAGACTATAATGACAAGAGCAACCACAGTCCAGAGAGAAAAAATACAGCAGGATTTTCAGAGTGCTTTCTGAAATCTCTCTTCTACCTATACATACCTGACTTTTCCAACTCTACTGACACTTAGCTGCATAGAATATGCAGTTTCCTGCTAATTTACCTCTGCAGCTGGAAGGGTACCTAGGCAATAGAACCAATACATTGTTTCAAGCAGGATTTTCTTCTAATGTTGCATTTATTTGTTTTACTTTCAAGATACAGAGGAAAATTCAATATAATGATGGTTCTGTTTCCATATGAAATCTAAAGAATTTATTCTAGCAATTTCTGCTGGAGCAGAATCAAAAGCTAGAATTTACTTTTTTGCTTAAAGTCACATTCTTTCTGATGAATTTAAATTAAAGGACTGGAATCAACAGTTACTTAACCAAAACTGCAGCTTCCTGTACCTCTTAATCCACAGGAATGATCAGGTCACAACAGTCCTTGAAAAAGTTCAGTGCACAAACACAGAGCTCTTTAACAAATAATACCCTCTCCCCTATCTGAGCTGGAAAAAGCTATCAATCACTCAGAAAGCCTGATACAGCTGTTCACTACTCAGGAATATCAAGGGCCAGAAAAGAACATCTTTATGCTGTAGCAGTAGAACAGCTACTTTTTAAAAGCATAGCTCTCCAACTGTCTCCCCTTACTGTGCCAAATTTCTGTAGCTGTTCAGGCTGGAGTAACACAGAGCCAACAAGTTCACTGTGAGGCTGGAAAGGAGGAATAAAAATAAGAATGTATGTGGAATATCAATCAACAAGGGTGAAACAACCACCTTTGAATGAGCTGCTTGGTTAATATCTTGGGAGCTGGCACTGCATTGGTGATAAATCTTAAGAAATAAACAATAGAATGAATTTCGCTGATGAGCCTTCTGGGCACACTGGAGGTACAGAATCTAAGTCCACTGGTGCTTTAAGCATCAAAGCTGAAATGCTTCTAATGATCAGGAGCTTTAATTAGTTATTTTTATTACCTTATTTTAATTCATAATAACTATAACACTATTTGCATACAGAATATCAAAAGAAATAGGCCATTGTAAATTGACATATATACCTTTTAATAAGCAACATTCTTCCGAACTGTGAGTTTAAAAATGCAACTAGAGATGGTTTTTAGATTATGTATTTTCTTATTTACTTTATTTCTGCAATAGAATGGAAAATGTCAAGTCAGTTATTTTAAGCAACAGTTTCTGACAGGTTGTGAATTAACTTGATTGCAAAGTCACCTTGAAAATATCGCTTCACTGGTTTTGCACAAAAAGAAATAAGAAATAAGGGGGGGGGGGTTGGGGGGGGGTTGGGGGGGGGGGGAGGAATGGTGCTTCAGTAACCTTTCCTCAGTATGGCCATTTCAAACCTCGGGACTTCTTACATCATCCTTACATCCTGTTGTGGAAGTTCCTTGCTCCTCTCACCACCCTCTTCAAAACTTTACAGATTGCTGTTTATTAACTGGGTAGGAGTCTCCTATCTAAATGTCATTGTCTAGAGAACATACACAGAGCTGGATAATATAATACAATTCTTGTAAGATGCATATCCCTCTGCTGATTGTATGGAATCCAAGCAGGAAATATTTTGGCCTTCTAAAATGTACTAGATGCTACGTTCAGGTATCCAAATCGTGCCCATTGTCTTGATCCCACATCTCTCTGACTACCTCTAAGATGCAGATTTTAGCAGCATTAGCTCTTAACATTGTGATATACAGATGATGATGATGATGACGATGATGGTGGTGGTGGTGATGGTGATGATGATGGTGATAATGATGATACAAAATTTTTGCAGCATTTTTTTGCAGATGGGAAAGTGCCTAGGTATAGCTTCCCTACATAAAAACACAGAGTAAGAGAGGTGACACAGAGAATAAAAGGTGATGAACAGAAAACAAATACATACATATATATATATATATAACTCTAAGTTAAATAAAATCTCCCATCACTTACACTAAGTAGATGAATCATGTCTTGCTTGATGCATTTAGTCAGCACTTAATTCCAAAGATTTATTCCTTTGTGTTAAGTGTATGGAAATAAACACAACAATGAAATAGCCATTTCTTTTTAGAATACAGCCTAACAGTATTGGCCTAATATATCTATAAAAATATTAAATCAACATAACATTTAAAACAAACCCAAATAAATTAATTATTTGGTTTTAAAAAACTCTTACATTAAAAAAAAATGCATCTAGATATAAACAATACAAATATTTCTATGTAGTGCTGTATGCATTTAGTGGATGTAATGCAAAAATAAATTTTAAGATAACTAAATTTAGAATTCATCATCTACTTTCTTAAAGCATGTCACTTTTTCTGATGCTGTTAGAGGAACTATTGTAATATAATTTTAGTATAGCATTGTGGTGGAGGAGCCGTAGGCCTGAAAACAGAGGCCTCCCTATACCTCTACATGCCTGGACATGTTTTTCTGCCAGGACCCATGGTAGTGAACAGGTTGGTAACACACACACCCCCAGCCCGTGTATCCCTGGGGTCCGCCCATGTGATCCCCACATAAGGGAGGGTCCAGGCAAACAGAGCCTACCTATTAAGGTAAAGTTTGGCTTACTGCCAACCTGATTGGTCACTCTGGGTGGCCAAAGGGCCACAAATCTCATCCCACAGTCTATAAAGAGGGGTGCAGAGGAGCACCACATGTTCAGATTTAGCTGTTCAGAGTATTCAGACTCAGCTGCTCAGGCTCAGCTCTTGTCAGATCTGTTCAGATTCAGCTCTCTGACCCTGCCTGCAGCGCAGCTCTGCTCTCTGATCCACACTGCAGCATCCTGCTGCCCTGACTTGCTTGCAAGGCCTAGACACAGAGTCTGGCCCTCATTGCATGCTTTCCGAGGCTCAGACCTCATGCATTGATTACAATTCGCAGTTAACCTGTCTGCGCACCTTTAGAAGCAGAGCACATTCAAGCCTGCACCTGATACATATATGCACCCTAACCCTAACCCTGCACCTGATACATATATGGGGAGCTGATAGCCCCCTAAGCCTAGAGCCAGCCGTGCATACCAGCCACCTATCTTGCATTTATCTACGGAGCACAGACTCCCAGCTTTAGCCTGGTAAAAAGGACCAGGACGGCAGACCTTTTAGATTGTCTGCAAACCCACAAACACAGCCTGCTAGCTGTACAGAAGACCATGCCAGAGACTGCATGGACATCTTTCTCCTGTTCCTGGAATCCTGCCAGCTGATCATCCCTGGACACGCATATCCAGAACCAGCAGCGCTGAGGCAGAGATTGCCCCTCGCCAGGAGAACAAAGGTTAGAGAAAAACCTGTTTACCCCAGAGATTGGGAAGATTTATCATCCCCTCTCAAGCCGGGAAGATTCCAGCCCCACAGAGGTCCGGACACTGGGCACAGGCTGTGACACAACCCCGAGAGGGTGATTAATAATTAAGGGCAACTCTTCTAAGTAAGCTTCAATTCTTCTGTAATATAAGGTACCTCTGCCTTAGAGTTTCAGCCTCTGCTGGGCAAACAGCTTAGCTCCTAAGCAGCATTAAGCCAAAAGAAAATCTCTTTCTCTGTCTATAGTTGAAATTTCCAGCTATTGACCAAATCCCTGAATATATATATCATATCCTAATTGTTTTCATAACGTTGCACTAGAACTATATTTTATTACACAGTGGTTGGGGGTGGCAAGAGTTTGTAAATATTAATTTTAATAAATATATTTTTATAAAAAAATAATACCACCTCAAATTAATCTCTCACCTCCCCCAAATAAGGGAGACTAGAGAAACCCCCTCTGCAACAAGTATATCTATATTTTCTACTTTATGTATAAATACCCTAGTTTAGCACATACTTCTTGCATTCTGAAAATTCCATTTAAATTTATGTATGTGCTGGATAACTCTCAAAAGAAATTTATTTAGAGAGACAAGAATAAGGGAGGGAAGCAGTACAGCAGACAAAGGAGGCAGAAAGGGCCACTTTTTATTGGGGATTTTTTGAGAGCATTCACTTTTTAATCCACTCTTTTTGAAGTTGGTGATAAAACTCTTATGGATTTGGGTGACAAAAAGACTGGTTCCCAGATGTTTTGAAATTTTCTTCCCACCAGTATCAGTTTCTCCCTACTGAAGCACTGCTTCTGTGAATTCATGCTCAATTGAACAAAAAAACCCACTGTTCTTCTGAGACTGCAAGAGAGGAGGCTGAATGAGTGAAAGAATAATAACAGAACAAGAAATAAAGAACTAAACTTTCTCTTACTGTGCAGCTGAAGTTAATGGAGCAACACATGCCACACAAGGAGGAAACTCAGAAAGTTCAGTAATATTTATGGGTTGTGTACTAGGTATTCTGGAAACATATACATTATATTATTTTTTAGCTGCAGCCTTCATTATATAGTGGATCCAAAAGCTTAATTTAAAATATATATGCACAGAGAAGGATCCTTACCTTGTAGTTCTCAGGCTGCAAAAGTTGATGTATTGGTGTAGCTGCTGCTTTTAGATAAATGATGTAGGAATGATGTAGGGTTTAGGGAGATACAAAAAGGTATCTCACCTGTTTTCATTATTCTGCTATTACTTTTATATTAAAATGATTTGTGACTTGCCATGTTTGAATACTGATCATGTATACAGGATATAATTCTCATCAATCCTACAGCTTCTGTAAAGATTTGAAAATGGTCTTTAGCATAGACTTTCTAATTAATTGTTTAAAGGAGAATGAATGAATAAACTCAGCTATTTGAATAACTCAACATTTATGTATCACTTTTCTAGACTGGCTTCTCACTTAAGGACTAAATATCCCTAGAAGTCCCACCTGTGTTGATGCTTTCTGTGTGTTTCATGTATGTACTGAAAGTCTTGGGGTTTTGTCAGCTATCTGCTACATCAAAACTAAGTTGCGTAAACCAGCAACAATTTTGGTGACTCCTTACAATCTCATAGCCTTTTTGGTCAGATGAAGGAGTTCTGTCTAAGGACCAGAGAATAAGGAAATCAGCAGATCTGTGGGCAAACACAGATAATCAAACCTGGTTTCAGGGTGATGAATGTCCCCTGGCCAATGATAAAGTAGTTAAAATATCTAGAGTTTATTGGCCAGCTTCTCCCATCAGACAATGACAAATCATTCAATGACCTTAACAATTAATGGTTAGGCCAATAAATAATTTTGAAAGTTCCACTATCAATTTCTCATTCATCTTTCGGTGCTATTACTGATCAAAAATCTGAAGATAAGACAGAAAAATCTGTTTATTGATGCATTTTCATAGTACTAGTTTTTAAAAAATCACTTAATCTAGCTTTTAGGCTTAATATGGTCTTACAGCCAAAAGTGTGCTGGTTTGAGGCTAACAGGCATATTTTGATGAGAGAAATCAGATCATTGGTTGTGAAAAGAAAATAATTATGATGGCTATATCATTCATTGGCTTGCTGAGAGGGATAAAAAGTCAAAACCTGAATAATGTACTCTCACCATGTCCTGGAATATTGCCCTGTTCTTTTCTCTGTCTGGTCTGTGTCATTAAATCTAATTAATTCCTATTAACCCTGATCTGTTTTGATATCCAACCTCTAATCTTGACAGATAACATGTAAGATGTCCTTTGTTTATGTTTGTGTGGTGGTTTGGGTGTACCCCGCTGTTGCAGAGGGCAGGAATACGTGGCCGAGTCGAGAATTTATCAAAAATAGATATTTTTTATTTTCTCAAAAACCCGCCCCCACAACTATATATACAAAGATTAATGTCATTTAATAAACAGGTTCAGTTACATGAGAATTAATCTACAAGGATACCATCAATAATCTGACTATTTGAAGTCAGAAGTTGGAAAAGGACTCAGCTATTAATTAATAGCGGTTTCTTACTAAATTAAGCTAAGCCAAATAACTCACTCAAGCTGGCTCGTGCGGTCTATGTTCCTCTTCCTTTCCAGCGGCTGCAGGAGTCGTTAAGGGTCGTTAAGGGTCGTTAGGCACACAAAGGTGTCAACAAGAAAGCGAATCCTTAGTCTCTCTCCAGTCCAGGCACAGGGGAGTGTGTGAGCTCAGGCAGACACATACGTCCAGGCACAGGCAAACTCCAAAGCGGGAACCCCAAAGGCGGGAAGACCCCCAATATTTATAACCTTCGCTAGACAAAGGGCAGAGTTACCACACCTTAGGCGCGAAAGCGCATGGCCAATCCCAGCCTGGCTCCAGCGCGGGAACTCACGGGACAGTCGCCCCCTTCACGGGGCAGTCCTCCCCCCGTTCACGGCTGCAGGGCAGGTGAGGGGGGGGGGGAAACCAGGCGGCTTTTCCCCTTTCCCCCCGAAGTCCGGGCAGGAGAGGAATTTAGGGGTACAGGACTCCAGGACACCCGCCCCCCTACACTTTAGTAATACCCAGACTAGACTAAACCAGCTCTGGGAATATAAACAAAGCTATTTATTTACAGCTAGCACAATATACAAGCAGATATTCAAAATATATATACAGTTATATACAGAAATATACAAGGTAAAAGTAACACAGAAACACAACTCCCCTCCCAGAATCCTGAGTCCCCAGGAGGGGCTCTCAACCACCCCTGCACGCTCCCCCTGCCCCTCTCAACCTTACCCCAGTCCTAAGGAAGAAAAGAGATTCAGCCAAGAGGTTAAGAAGCAAAGGTGAATGGCAGGTGAGGTTAGGAAGATGCAGCTCAGTCCGAGCCCAGCCAGAAAGTGCCACAAAATGGCGAAAGTGTTATCTAATGTTTACATTCTTCTTCAGAGAGACTCTGAGGGAAGGAGACATCACCATTGTTTTCCTTTTCACAGCCTATGGTCTAGTTTTTCTTACCAAAACATTCTAGCTTGCTTCAAACTAGCACAGTTTGTCTGTCTGAGATAGAGGGGGGGTTAGTTTTGAGCCCTTCTGGGTAATTTGCTTTATCCGAGAGGGAATTGGGATTTCTGTATTATTTCTACTTGTATATAATTGTAAATATTTGCATATATTGTGTATATATGCTTGTATATTTTGCTATGCTATAAATATAGGTATATATGCTTGTATATTTTGCTATGCTATAAATAGCTTCATCTTACTTCCAAAGCATCTGAGTTAGTCTGGGTAACTTCAAGTAGTGGGTGGGGGGAAATAGTTCTTAGCCCATCACAAAAAGATAAAATAAAAACAACACAGAATCCAACAACTCTGCATTTACTTCATGCTTAAATGTCAGAGCAGAATTATTTTAAAAGTTTGGGACTTTTCATATTTCTATGTTGTGTTTTCTTAAAGATCATATCTAAATGACCAAATTCCTTTGTAATAAACTAATACAATCATTTCAGATTTGCATAGAACAACCCTAGGGACATAAAGATGTTGCTTCTGGAACTGTCCTTACCATCATCAATAAAAGTTTTTAAAGCTAATATTTATACAATTATTAACAGACATCTGAGATATAATAGTGATTCTCTATACTTAGAAGGTCAAAATAACTACTACCTCATACTTTTAGAATGCACAGCCAGGTACACATTGACTTTAAAACTTACTACATTATAACAGTATTTTCTAATAAAGGTACTTACTGTAAAATGGTACTCATTAACCACATAGAGTATCAGAAATACTGATGCATATGGTTTTGTTTTGCAGTAGAGATTGGCAATGATAATGTGAATATACAGATGTCAAAAACAACAGCTTTCTCAGGACAATCATTATTTTATTATTACTATGTTCAGTAGGGCTGTCAGGGACCATCCAATCTGGCTATTTAATTTAAAGATTAGCTGGAAAATTGTAAACTTGGACATTTTGTCTTTGCTGAAATGGTATTTCCCCATATCAATTCATCTCATTTTGATACTTTTTACAAAAGATCTTATTTTAACAAGGCAAGGCATAATTGTTCATGTTCTCAATGCCAAATAAAAGTTATATGCTATTTTTTTCTGGAAATCATATCTTTAAGGTCACTTTTTGTTGGAGAAATTCTTGCTAGCAGAGGACACAGAAATGATAAACATGAGCAACCTGTGCTGGGAGCAACCTTGAGTCCATCTTGGGAGTTAAAATAGCAGGCACAGGGCTATCCTGTTGGCTTCCCCCAACATGCAGCTGCAGGGGGGTGGAGTGCAGCTGCAGGTGGGCAGAGTTTAGCCAGCCCCAGAGGCTGGCCCTCAGATTGTTATGGTATACTCACCTATCCATGCATTACAAGTAACCCTGTACCCTCTGATTGTAACCAATCTTGGTGGAGCACACCTCTTGCTAGAATGCATATAAGTCACTGTATCACGGAAATAAAGTGGAGTATGACCATCTAACCATATTGGTGAACAAAGAGTTATTTTACCCAGGTGCTCCACCGGTTATACACCAATAACTTTTTTATTTCTGGAAGCACCATTCCCAAAATGAACAAGACTGTCAAAAGTATATACGGTGTTTGTTCTAGAAACCGTCTGGTTCTATTCCAGCAAACTGCTACTTAAGGAGACAGACTGAAATAGAATTTAGGACAGAATCTCAGCTTTTGTTCTTACCTCACAGATGAGTCCAAGATACATATGCAACATATTCATCATCTCCTAGAGTGATTTAAATATTTTTCATACTATTATTCCCATTCCAACAAGGAGAGCAATTAAAATCTACAAGGGAAGTAGAATAACTTTTTTTCTTTTTTCTTTCTCTCATTAATAACCAGCAGGCTGTAATAAACACACAGATTACATTTCTTGCAGGTTTCCCCAGCTGATGGGGAACACATAATGAAGTGAAGTTTTAACCAAGCAGGAAAAGAAGACTGTAGGATTCCTGGCAGATGTTGTCATTTTTTTGGACCAGAAGAAGTTCAGTCTCATGTTAGAATGACAGGAAAACTTGTTCATTTGTGACTGCTGACTAATCATTCAACTTCCTTTCATGTTGGTGATTCTTTGCACTGACTTATGGGAATTCCCCAAATCACAACACTGAGCAGCTACAGGGAAGCTATTCTAGAGGATGTTCAGACCGCCTTACTATTGAGGAGTCAGATGTCTACAGGGAGGTGACTGCCATGTGGCTAAAAGAAGAATCTTGGTAGTTAAATGTTCTACATCTTGAAAGACAAGAAAAAGTCATTAATGCATTAAGGTTTTGTTCTCTTTGTGTGTTACTTTTTTTTTTTTCTGAAAAGCAATTCTTTGAGAAGAATCATCCAAGCCTTTACTCCTTAAAGTTAATAGCAGATCTTAGACTTAAAAGCTGCGTATAAGCTAACTTTGACAGTAGGGAAAATACAAATCAGTCAGCAATCAATAGAAGAGTCTGGCTGCCTGCATTTGAATTCTGTCAGGCAACATTGCCAGAAAGACTTCTATGGTTTGTTTTCAAAACACTTCCTTCCCTCTGTTCTTCCTTCCTTTGAATTTAATTTCTTTCTCTTGCCATTACTGCTGTAATTGATAAATTACATATGCCTTTGTGTTCTAAAGATTCTGCATCAGCTACAGTATTCAACCACCACTTTTTTCTGTGGCTTGCCACTGTATGAAACTCAGATTCCAAAGCAATTCTGCCTCCTTGAATGCCTCACTACCTTTTCAGTATGTATCCTCCAAAAAGATGGAATATCTTCCACTAAGTGCACCAGAATAAAGTAGACTTGTTCCAATGCTGCAGTATTAGCACCCTACACATCTTCCACAATGTGCTAGTTTGAAGCAAGCTAGAGTGTTTTGGTGAAAAGAACTAGATAATGGGCAGTGAAAAGGTAAACAATGGTTGTGTCTCCGTCCCTCATCAGTCTCGCTGAGAGTTCTGGGAAGAAGAAGGAAAACATTTGATAGCATTCTCCATTTTGTCTTTCATTCTGCCTTTGTCTTCAGACCTAGTCACATCTCCTTAACCTCACTGCCACTAACCTTCCTTCTTAAACTCTTGGCTGCACCTCTATTCCTTTCTCAGGATTTGGGGTAAGGTTGAGAGGGCAAGGGGAGGTGTTGGGGTGCTTTGAGAACCCCTCCTGGGGACTCAGGTTTCTGGGAGGGGAGTTGTGCTTCTGTATTGTTTATCCTTTGTATATTTCTGTATATAACTGTATATATTGTAAATAGCTGCTTGTATATTTGCTGCTGTAAAATAAATAGCTTCATTTATATTCCTGGAGGCCTTCTGAGTTAGCTGGGGCAATTACAAGAGTGGGGGGGGGGGGAGGGGGGTAGGGTTAATGCCCAAACCATCACACACAACAAAAAAATTTACCCAGTCCAAGCTCAGAGTTATAAAAATCAATCAAATTAATCAGTATAGATTTACAATGTAAAGTTAGGGTAATCTCCTAAATGGTTAGAATGTGATGGGATATCCAGCTTCTTTCTGGCAGCTACAAGGATCTTCATTCTCAGAAGCTCCATTATTAGGGAAAAAAAAGTGTACTGAACTAGAAGAGTCATGTTACTTGGGCCTACATATGATCTGAAGGTAACCAGCTAAATTTCACTGTAAATTCAATGAAGCTTTGGCTTAATGAGAAAGCAATGAGCAGTCCCACAGTCTGGGTAACAGGAAACTTTCAGTTCGATTTGTTTTTTTTCTGTAGCAGTTCACAGACCAATATAATCAATACAACACTAAGAGCTGGAAAACTACAATGTCTGTTTGTCTATTATCATGTAATAAAAGGGATAAAAACAAGATAATGGAAATGTTTTCCTATTCTGCAAGAAGATAATGGACTTTTGCTGAAGCCAAACAGAACATTTTGTAGCAGTCTTTGTCTAGATCACTGCAGCTTTCCACTTCAGGGGTTTTAAACAACTAAACCTAAAGGCACCTCGCAATACAAGATGAATCTGAGCCCTGTTAGAGGTGAATTAATGAAAACCAGGCAATTTAAAGAGAAGTTCTTTGAGAAGTGGAGGTTAAATGAGTAGTGTCAATACCCATCTACAAGTCTATCACTAAGGACCCAAACTCTCAGTTTAATTCAAACACTTTGCAATGTATACTTTTACCATATCCAAGTTCCCCTAAAGTTTGCCAAAGTTTTTGCATTTCCTTAAATATAAACAAAAAGGTGAAAAGTTAGGGAAAAGAGTGCACTCAGGACATCCATCAGTGCAAAAGGCTCTTACATTAGGGGAAGTGCTGGACTGGATGAACAGACTATGTTAGTGCCCAAAGATAGTGGTGACTGGATGCAATATCTTCCAAGATACAGCTCTAGTTTGGCTGAATAAAATGACTTTTTCTCTGCTGACTTCCCAAGGGAAAAAAAATAGTATGTCTCTCTTTACATGCAAAGCGCCAGTCATGCTGCAATAAGCACAGACATCATGACTCACTCTTCTTTCAGCTCTAATCTTTGCTCATTACAACAAATGAACCTCAAAAATCAATTCAATTCTGACTCATCAAATATTTTGGGAGCTAGCTTTTAGGAAAAAAATAAAATAAGTATATTGCCTGCTTAGGATACAGATGAGACGATGTAAAATTGTGAGAATATTTAAATTAAATGTCAAAGAGATGGCACCTAGAATGATTTTGCAATCTTTTAATTGAAATGTAAGCTAACTTCCGAACATTAGGAGCTTTTTATAGGTTAACTTTCCAGACTTCTGGCAACCTAGCTTTTTTTTTGCTTTTTTTTTTTTTTTTTTTTTTTTTTTTTTTTTTTTTTTCTGGTAAGCTACCACAGGTTGCAAAGCAACAGAGTGCATAACTCTTTTACAAGCTAGCAGAAGATACATACACTACAAATACTAGCTCCTAGCAAAGCTGGTAGCTCATGGCTTGGACATATTCACTCTGATATGGATCAAGAACTAGCTGGAAGGCCAGGGCCAGAGAGTGGTGGTGCATGGTGCCACACCCAGTTGGCAGCCAGTCACCAGTGGTGTTCCCCAAGGATCAGTGCTGGGGGCAGGCCTGTTCAATGTCTTTATTGATGATCTGGATGAGGGAACTGAGTCCAGAATCAGTAAGTTTGCAGATGACACCAAGCTAGGAGCAGGTGTTGATCTGTTGGAAGATAGGAGAGCCCTGCAGAGGGACCTAGACAGGCTGGGTGGGTGGGCAGAGGCCAATGGGATGAGATTTAACAAGGCCAAGTGCAGGGTTCTACACTTTGGCCACAACAACTCCAAGCAGCATTACAGGCTGGAGAGCAGCCAGGCAGAAAGGGACCTGGGGGGGCTGGTTGATAGTAGATGAACATGAGCCAGCAGTGTGCCCAAGTGGCCAAGAGAGCCAATGGCATCCTGGCCTGTATCAGGAACAGTGTGGCCAGTAGGACAAGGGAGGTTATTCTTCCCCTGTACTTGTTATGGAGGGGGATTTCTCTATGGCTCCCTTATTAAGGGGAGGTGAGAAATTAATTTGAGGTGGTATTAATTTTTTATAAATTTATTTATTAAAATTAATATTTACAAATTTGTACCACCCCTAACCACTATGTAATCAAGTTCTATTGCAAACTTATGAAAAGAGTTAGGATATGATATATTTACAGGGATTGGATTATTAATTATCAAATTATCAACAACTATAGACAGAGAAAGATTCCCTTAGGCTTAATGCCTCTTAATAACTATGCTGTCTGCCCAGTAGGGGCTGAAACTGTGTGCTCTAAGGCAGAGGTAACTTATATTACAAAGGAATTAAAGCTCACTTAGATGTGTTGCTCTTAAGTATTAATTCTTAATCACCCTCCTCACAGCGTGTGCCCAGTATTCAGGTCTTTGTGAAGCTGGAATCTTCCCGGCTTGCAGAGGAATGATAAGTGTTCCCAGTCTCTGAGGTAAACAGGATTTCCCTGACCTTCTCTCCTGATGTGAAGTGGTCTCTGCCTCGATGCTGCTGGTCTTCTGGATGCTGTGTGTCCGGGGATGGTCAGCTGGCAAGGTTTTCAGGTACAGGAGGAGGATTTGTCCGTGCAGCTTCTGCCACGGTCTTCTCACAGCTAGCAGGCTGTGTTCATGGGTTTGCAGACAATCTGGAAGGTCTGCTGACCTTATTCTTCAGGCTAGAGCAGCAGGCATGCAATATGTGCCAGGCTGCTGGGAGATTGATCTCTGTGAGGTAATTAGCAATAGCTCTAGGCTTAGGCAGGGGGCTCTTGGCTCCCCATATGTATCAAGTGCAGGCATGAATGTGCTCTGCTTCCAAAGGTTATGCAGACAGGATAACTGCGCCTTGAGGTCAATACAAGAGGGCTGAGTCTCAGTGAGTTTGCAAGTGAGGGCCCATTCCTGTGTCTAGGCCTTGTAAGCAGGTCAGGGCTGCGTTGTAGATCAGAGAGCTGAGCTTGAACAGCTAAGTCTGAACCTCTGAACACGTGGTGCTCCTTTTCACCCCTCTTTATAGACTGTAAACTGAGATTTGTGGCTCGTTTGGCCATCTAAAGTGACCAATCAGGCTGGCAGTAAGCCAAACCCTACCTTAGTAGGCAGGAGCTGTTTGCCTGGACCCTCCCAAATGTGGGGATCACCTAGGTGGACCCCAGGGATCCACGGGCTGGGTGTGTGTGTTACACAACCTGTTTACTACCATGGGTCCTGGCAGAAAAGCATGTCCAGGCATGTAGAGGCATAGGGAAGCCTCAGTTTTGGGGCTGCAGCCCCTCCACCACAGTACTCAACACTGGTCAGGCCACACCTTGAGTACTGTGCCCAGTTCTGGGCTCCTCAATTCAAGAGAGATGTTGAGATGCTGGAGTGTGTCCAGAGAGGGGTGACAAAGCCAGTGAAAGGCCTTAACACAAACCCTATGAGGAGAGGCTGAGGGAGCTGGGATTGTTTAGCCTGGACAAGAGGAGGCTCAGGGGTGACCTCATTGCTGTCTACAACAACCTGAAGGGAGGTTGTAGACAAGTGGGGGTTGGTCTCTTATCCCAGGCAATCAGCAACAGAACAAGGGGACACAGTCTCAAGTTGTGCCGGGGGAGGTCTAGGATGGATGTTAGGAGGAAGTTCTTCACACAGAGAGTGATTTGCCATTGGAATGGGCTGCCCAGGGAGGTGATGGAGTCACCATCCCTGGAGGTGTTCAAGAAAAGCCTGGCTGGGGCACTTAGTGCCATGGTCTAGTTGACTGGCTAGGGCTGGGTGCTAGGTTGGACTGGATGATCTTGGAGGTCTCTTCCAAGCTGGTTGATTCCATGGTTCTATGATTCTATTCCCTCTGTATCCATCATGACCAGGTCTCCATTCTCCTTTTGGAGAGGTCCCACATCTTCTCTAGCCTTCTTTTTGTTACTATTATGTGCTGAGTTGAATCTCCTGATGATATTCAATACCATGCTACCTTGATGCCAGCTTCAAAATGAAAGTACCATCTAGGGTTTCTAGGTATCATGAAGCTTGAAGTTCAGATTTTAACATGAAAGGCTTCCTGTTCCAGTTGCTGCTCCAGTTTCAGGTCTTGGGGTCTTTTCTGCTGGGCTAGGTGTGGATTGGAGTGTGGGGGAAGATTGCTGCTTCTGTTGCTGTTTCTGCATTTTGCTCAACTTTTCTGCAGATCGGCTAAGGTAATTGTGAATTATGTTATTCACAGCAGAGGTAATTGTGAATTATGTTATTCACAGCAGAACTCTTTATCTCAGCTACAGGGGTGATATTCTGTTACTTTCCCTCCCACTTGTGTGGTGGGAGAGAGGTTTGTGAGAGCAGGTTTTGTTAACTTGGACAGTCACTGATGTACTCCACCTTAAGTCCCTAGCCATTTTTAATTGTATCTGCATTTTTGCTTTCCTAACCTGATCCCTGGCTGCTTGGACAGTTTCTCTGTAGTCCTCCCACATGGCCCGTGTGATCTAGTAGTCCTCCCACATCATCTAGGCATACCTGCAATAGCAGCGGGGTTGGACTAGATGAACTCCAAGTGCCTCTTCAAATATCTACCCATTCTATGATTAAAGTAATGGAAAAACATCAGTTTTCATCCAAAAGTACAACTGATAGTTCCAGTACCTAAAGCAAATTTTAAATTCCCTCTGGATTTGACTAGCTTGCAATTGCACAACATTACTTCAAGCAAGCATCTAGCAGTTATAGGGAGTGGAAGGGTGGAGTTTATTTTTAATAAGGTAATAGTAGCATTCAGGAAGTGAGAGAGATGCGTGAGACAAATGTTACAAGCATTGTAAGTACAAGGCTTAGTGCTACAAACTCTGATAATAATCCCTTTATCTGTTAATCAGCTGGCAAAATATTTCTAGCTTGAGCAAAGGGAACAGAGTAAGAAAAAGTGCTACAGTGTGTTTTCATTAGGGCTTAAAATACAAGAATTTACAACTTTAACCTCCTCTGAGGAGGCTCTTTAGAAAATTGCAGGAAAATTTAACTATCCAGCAGAATAAATTATATGGTTCTGCAATTGCAATAAGATTGGTATGACATTAAGACACTGCAGGAGGATGTGTCAGCACAAATATGAAAACCATAAGTGATAAAAGCCTCAAATAATAATATATGAGCTCTCTTTGTCATCATTATGAATCATCATTTATGGATGGACAGCACCTGCATCCCTACTGAACCCTCTGGCATGTGTCCATTAGGGCCATTTATTGTCAAGTGGGCACTTTCCTTTGCAGAAGATGTAATCCTTTCATTGCTACTCAGAGAAACCTACAAAAAGGTCCACATGCAATGGCATTTTTGGAAACTGACTCTAAAAATACTCCTAAAAATAAAGAAAATTAAAATTAGGTCTTTGCTCTTTCTAAATTTCAAAATTTTTAATAAAGTGTGGACATGTTTTAAACAAGATTAGAAAATAGTAGCAATTAGAGCAAAGCTGGAACCCCTGATAACAGTACAACGTCAGGATGTATGATAGAGGATGCATTTGGAAAATATACATGACTGCAGGAGGACTTCCAGAATCTTTGTCTTAAACTGAGGTGCATAACCACCTATAAAATCAATACAGAGCAAACAGTAGTTTAGCTCTTCATTCAAAGCTCTGATTCACAGGGAACTACAGACCTGTCAGTCTGACCTCAGTGCCAGGGAAGGTCATGGAACAAGTCGTTGGGAGTGCCATTATGCAGCATGTGCAGGGCAGCCAGGTAATCAGGTCCAGGCAGCATAGGTTCAGGAAGGGCAGGACCTGCATGATGTCCTGGAGTCCTGTACCCCTAAATTCCTCTCCTGCCTGGACTTCGGGGGGAAAGGGGAAAAGCCGCCTGGTTTCCCTCCCTCCCCTCGCCTGCCCTGCAGCCGTGAAGGGAGGGACGACTGCCCCGTGAGTTCCTGCGCTGGAGCCAGGCTGGGATTGGCCGTGTGCTTTCGCGCCTAAGGTGTGGTAACTCTGCCCTTTGTCTAGCGAAGGTTATAAATATTGGGGATCTTCCCACCTTTGGGGTTCCCGCTTTGGAGTTTGCCTGTGCCTGGACGTATGTGTCTGCCTGAGCTCACACACTCCCCTCGCCTGGACTGCAGAGAGACCAAGGGTTCGCTTTCCTATTGACACCTTTGTGTGTCTAACGACCCTTAACGACCCTTAACGATTCACCTGCAGCCGCTGGAAAGGAAGAGGAAGAGAGACTGCACGAGTCAGCCTGAGTGAGTTTTTGGCTTAGTTTAATTTAGTAAGAAACCGATATTAATTAATAGCTAAAGCCTTTTCCAACTTCTGACTTCCAATATAGTCAGATTATTGATGGTATCCTTGTAGGTTAATTCTCATGCAACTGAATCTGCTTATCAAACTAAATTAATCTTTGTATATATAGTTGTGGGGGCGGGTATAAATTCCCGACATGACCACATATTAATTCCTGCTCTCCGCAACACATGACAAAGCTGATTTCCTTCTATGACCAAGTGATCCCCTTAGTGAATGAGGGAAAGGCTGTGGATGTTCTGTATCTGGACTCTGGTAAAGCCTTTGATGTTGCCTCCTGCAGCATGAGCAGAAACTGACTGCTCATGTCTTGGATGGGTAAAACACTGACTGGGTGGCTAGGCCCACAGGCTCAGTTTTGAGGCCTGCTGGAAGCAAAAAGCACAAACAATTGGAAAAAAAGCACAGACAATTAAAAATAACAATGCTTATCACTGCTGATAAATGTCCAGTGTCTAAAGCTGACACAGAGGCTGGGTGAAAATCCAGTGGTCTGTGTTGTGATGACAAGAAGGAGAAATGTGGATTTGGACAAGGTGTGGTGCTGGCCTCTCCTTTCTTCTGCTTATGGCAGCCGTTAACTTTTCCTGGAAGAAGCTGACTTTGCTGGCAGAAGACATCAAGGCTGAAAAGCCCATCATGGAATGTTTGTGCAACTGAAAAGCCCATTTAATAATTTGACTGCAGTCTCACCCCCACACTTTACACAATAACAGAAAACTGCAGTATTAACGTTAGCCCATCTGGGACCAAATTTATGGATGAGAATTTAACATCAAAGCCCTAGAGGCAGATTGAAAGGCTTTCTCCTTATCCATCCCAGAAGGGAAGCCTTTTGGCTAGTTTGTGGCTTCAGCTATGCCAAGTGTTTATTTTACCCTGGGCAATTACACTTACAATTGCAATTGTACTTTCTTAGAGCAATATAGTGATTTCTGTAGCTTAGCGCTTATCACCAGAAATCTTAAGGAATCTGTATATATTTCAAGTGCAAATAAACCATGTTGTTCATGCAGCTTTTGGTTGTTAGTGTGTCTGGTGTTGGACCTATAGCAACATATCTTATTTGTCATGCCTATTAAGAGTTAAGTCCAGCCACACCTAGCCACTCTAATTTCTAAGGACCGGCTAGAATGCAGCAGGATTCCTCTCTTATTAAATTTACCCTTCACTTCATGAAACATAACCAGTCTTGTTTAATATTTTTACCAGTGAGCTGGATTAAGAGATTGAGTGCACCCTCAATAAATTTGCAGTGATGCCAAATTGGGTTGGAGTACTGATATGCTTGAAGGTAGGAAGGCTCTGCAAAGGGATCTTCAGAAGCTGGATCAATAGGCTGAGGTCAGCTGTATGAGGTTTAACAAGGCCAAATGCTGGATCCTGCACTTTGGCCACACCAATCCCAAACAACATTGCAGGCTTGGGGCTGAGTGGCTGAATAGCTGCCCCCAGAAAAGGACCTGGGGGTGCTGAATGACAACCTGCTAAACATGAGCCAGCAGTGTGCTCAGGTGACAAAGAAGGCTAACAGCATCCTGACCTGTATCAAGAATACTGTGGCTTGCTGGAGTAAAGAAATGATCCTGCACCTGTACTCAGCACTGGTGAGGCCAGAACTCAAATACCATGTCCAGTTTTGGGCCACTCGTTTCAAGGACATGGACCTGCTGGGCTGTGTCCAGAGAAGGGCAACAAAGGTGGTGAAGGGTCGAGAGAACAAGTCTTATGAGGACTGGCTGAAGGAACTGGGGTTGTTTAGTCTGGAGAAAACAAGGAAAAAGGGACACCTTATTGTTCTCTACAACTACCTGAAAGGACGTTATAGTAAGGTAAGTGTTGTTCACTTCTCCCTAGTATAAAGTGGTAGAACAGGAGGAAATGGCCTCAAACTGTGCTGGGGGGGGGTGGGGTGGGGTGTGTGTGTTACACTGGATATTAGGAAAAAATTCATTACTGAAAAGGTGGTCAGGTACTACAATAGACTGGCAATAGAGCTTATGGAGTCATTGTTCCTGGAGGTGTTAAAAAAAATCTAAACATGGGATTTAGGGACATGGTTCAATGTCCATGGTGGACTTAGGTCAACAGTTGGTCTCAAAAGATCTTAGAGGTCTTTTCCAACCGAAACAATTCTATGATTCCTCCCTGGACATGCCCAACTTTTAAGGTAAAGGGATATTTTTCTTTGTTCAATGTCTTGAGAGGGAGCAAATGTACCAATGCATGACATGTGAACCTCCACCTTGTACTACTAATATATAGTACAGCTGTGAGAACTTTTAACAAATGCATTTATTGTTTTGTTAATCTCCACTAAAATTAAACATTTCTCTGCATCAGAAGAATGGTAAAGACATACACGCATATACAAACATTCACAAAGTTTCAGTTTTGAAATTCAAGCCTGAAGTGGCTTTCAGCGCAACCCAGGCTGATTGACAAATTCAGTGAGAGCTACTGACAGGCGGGTCACACAAGCTGATTAATTTTCATATAGACAAAAGAAGTTTTCTTAAACTAGAGTAAAAAGATGATCCTGTCATAACAAGAAAGCTTTGGAGATCTAAATTTCTTCAAGCACTCTGTTAATGTAAGAATTCTTCAGCATACTCCTCATCCATTCTCAGTAACATGATGATCAACTATGTAAAGTAGCATAATCTGTATTTTATGATTCCTCCATCTAGGCTTGACACTCACGAAAAGTTATTTCAGTTTTAACTGGGAAGCTAAGACAGTGTTGGACACACAGTAATAACAATTTTTTTCCCCAACACTGTCCAAACTATATAGCTGTCTCTTTAAAACCTGGATTCCATGTTCATATTCTGTTGCAGTTACAGCTTATACTAAATATATGTGAATCAATGCTGTGCCTAGAGATTAGATCTTTTCTTCACAAACCCCGTTAATACGATTTCCAGATTCATTCTGCCTAACTTTACCTGTCTTAAAGTTCAATGTCCAGTCTAAACTCATTATCTGTCTTTCTTCTGTGGTCTTTGCAGCAGCAGAGACAAAGACATACCTGTGCAGGCACATTTATCTCATGTTCCACAGTTGCTTGTCTGAGGTGGCTTACGTCAGCAGAAGTGAAGGCCACCTGCTTAGCAGTTGACAGAAATGTCAGTGAAGCACGTTTGGTCTGACAGCCATGCCGCTCTGCAGAGCCCAGCTACACCACCAAAACCCAGAGCACAGAATAAACCATGTGGAGTCAATTTTTTGCTTACTTTGTAGCTCCATATACCCTAGCTAAAGGGTAAGTTCTGGCCCGTTCAGGAATGTCCGGAATGTTTAGTAGATGGAGGAAGAAGAGAGATTAAAATATAAGATTAAAATTTATGATACAGTTAATCTGAAGATACAGTTAATATATTAAGGTTTTCAGATTTACATCAGCAGACAACATTCTTTACCTGCTTTTAAATGTACTTACTTAGTAAAATACAAATTGAAATAATTGGTAGTATTTTTAAAAAGCTTTTATATGGATTTCTTCCTCTGCATTTTAAAAAATGCCAGCATCATGGTTTATTGAAAGAGCTCCATCTTCTGGCAACTGATAAAGAATATATCCTTCATAGATGGAAGGCTTAAAATCACTTGCAGGATTTAATGAAAAATTGATCCTGACTATCCAACGTCTGCAGCTGCATTCCGCAGAGACTTTATGACATTTTTATTTTAGAGTAATTTGTTACTTGTTAACCTTAATTTCTAACCTTTTGTCAGGAATCTTAGTGCCTATTGAATTAAAACAAAAGGACGACAATTAGAACACTCATGAAGACGGGACGTAAAGTAAACAACACGCATTGTGTCAGGTCAGGCTTCTGGCTGTGGTCTTTGAGGGGAATAAAAAGGTGGTGCTAAAAAAGCACTAACAATTTAGTTCAGCTTTTAGAAAGAGCAGAATAGACATGAGAACTACATTCTTCCATATTTCGTCTGCTTGTCTTCACAGTAGTTCAATATTTTAAAAAGATAGTGAACATCAAAGAAGACAACATTCTGCACTTTATCGTTTTTAGCATGCCTCACCCTTGGTTTTATTACAGAGGGGATTAGCCTCACTTGTTTTGCCTTTTTCTTAAGGGGCAGTATTAAGAGGAAAAGTACGTTGTATCCCCAGGCTCTTCTGCCATGTTCTGCCAACGATGCCACATTGCCTTAGTGTTACAGCATCACAAATCTGATCTTTAGCATATTATAAACAGAATAATAAGACTATCATATTAACAGATTGAAGGTTTGCTATACTGAAATGTTGGTTAGAATATCAGCTTCCATTTTTTTTTTAGTCAGCCCTGTGTGAACAGATCACCTGAAAACAGAAGGAAAACTGATTGCAGAATCAGTTCTTCAAAGACTTCTGAAACACTGATCTTGCATAATAACTTTCAAATGGAAGGTTAAATATTATAAAGCTTGAAATGTAATATAGAGGTATGAAAAACCAAGCAATGAAATGGGAATTACTTTTGGTTTATACACATTTCATCATTAGTAATTAATTACACATTGACAAATAGCATGAAAAGTGTGCCTCAGTGAAATAGTTACTGAATGTTCTCCATGAATATTAGAAAAACAGTAAGGGAAAAAATGTAATGTATATAATCCATCAGATTTTCTTGTTTACATTTTTCTTAATTTCTTAATTTCATATTAATTTGTCTTTGAAGCTGTACTTACTAGATTTACTTTAAAAAAACAGCAACTTCTCAATGCCTCCTCTAACATCATATTTAGATATATTAACTTTATCATAGATAAACTGGCTATAAACAAAACTAGGATGGAATTCAGAGGAAGGATTTTTTTTAAATCCTATCAGTACTTTGTGTTGGTTCTGCGGTTAAAACACCTCAGTATCCCTAACTTCTTTACGGTGTTTGCAGGCACAAATGCTGGTAAAGAAGGTTATTTAAAGTAGTCTTGCTGAAGCTGCATTAGATTTAGGATAAAGTGCACTGCTAAGAAGTGTTCTCTTTTTACACCATTTGTATAACATCCATCCAAAGAACTGCAACATCTGAGGCTTTTCTGCACAAGTCATCTGTTCATGGCTTGACCCGAAGCATGAGTGTAAAATGTGACATGTTATTAATTAAACCTGAAGGAACTGATCATAGCAGGTAGCCTGAAAATACAGACTTTTTTGAATTGTCTATAATCAAGGTACAACACTTGTCACTATTATTATCTATACAGAGCTTTACTGATCACATATACAGTATTCGTGAGAAGCTCCCTAAGACTGAAGGAGCTCTCATCATCCTGGGTTTAACTGAGAATATTGGAGAAACTAGAAGAATGCAATTCTGACACCAACATGGTTTAGAACTATGGCTGCATTCAGAAGAGTCTGTTTATTCTCATCAGTTATCTTCACTCCGTGCTCAGTTTAAGTCCATTTTCAGATATAGTGTGCTTTGCAGAAAAGAAAAAATGTAGCAAACACTATTAAAGTTGCAAATTATTCATCATAGCATTCCCTAGTAGCTAGCTATCCATTCTTCTCACTTTTTGTGCTGAAAGTTTTTTTCTCTTTTTACCCACCAGTAAGCTTCATGAATTTCAATAAAATTACAGTATCACAGTATTATCAGGGTTGGAAGAGACCTCACAGATCATCAAGTCCAACCCTTTACCACAGAGCTCAAGGCTAGACCATGGCACCAAGTGCCACGTCCAATCCTGCCTTGAACAGCTCCAGGGACGGCGGCTTCACCACCTCCCTGGGCAGCCCATTCCAGTGTCCAATGACTCTCTCAGTGAAGAACTTTCTCCTCACCTCCAGCCTAAATCTCCCCTGGCGCAGCCTGAGGCTGTGTCCTCTCGGTCTGGCGCTGGCCACCTGAGAGAAGAGAGCAACCTCCTCCTGGCCACAACCACCCTTCAGGTAGTTGTAGACAGCAATAAGGTCACCCCTGAGCCTTCTCTTCTCCAGGCTAACCAATCCCAGCTCCCTCAGCCTCTCCTCGTAGGGCTTGTGCTCGAGGCCTCTGACCAGCCTTGTTGCCCTTCTCTGGACACACTCAAGCATCTCAATATCCTTCCTAAACTGGGGGGCCCAGAACTGAACACAGTACTCAAGGTGTGGTCTAACTAGTGCAGAGTACAGGGGCAGAATGACCTCCCTGCTCCTGCTGACCACACCATTCCTGATGCAGGCCAGGATGCCACTGGCTCTCTTGGCCACCTGGGCACACTGCTGGCTCATGTTCAGGCGGGTATCAATCAGCACCCCCAGATCCCTCTCTGTTTGGCTGCTCTCCAGCCACTCCGACCCCAGCCTGTATCTCTGCATGGGATTGTTGTGGCCAAAGTGGAGCACCCTGCACTTTGAGCTATTGAACGCCATCCCACTGGACTCTGCCCATCTGTCCAGGTGGTCATGGTCCCGCTGCAGAGCCCTTCTGCCCTCCAACTCAGTCACATCTGCCCCCAGCTTAGTGTCATCTGCAAACTTGCTGATGACTGACTCCATGCCCTCATCCAGATCATCTATGAAGATGTTAAAGAGGATGGGGCCCAGCACTGATCCCTGAGGGACACCACTAGTGACTGGCTGCCAGCTGGATGTGGCACCATTCACCACCACTCTCTGGGTCTGGCCCTCCTGCCAGTTCCTAACCCAGCACAGAGTGTTACCATCCAAGCCACGGGCTGACAGCTTAGCCAGCAGTTTGCTGTGGGGGACAGTGTCAAAGGCCTTGCTGAAGTCCAGATAGACCACATCCACAGGCCTCCCCACATCCACCAAGCGGGTCACCTGATCATAGAAGGAGATCAGATTAGAAAGGCAGGATCTGCCCTTCCTAAACCCATGCTGGCTGGACCTGAGCTCTTTGCCATCCCTCAGGTGCGCTCTTTTCACCCCCAAGATAACCTGCTCCATCAGTTTCCCTGGCACTGAGGTCAGGCTGACGGGTCTATAGTTCCCAGGTTCCTCCATCCGACCCTTCTTGTGGATGGGGACCACGTTGGCCACTTTCCAGTCTCCTGGGACTCCCCATATATGTATCAGGTGCAGGCTTGAATGTGCTCTGCTTCTAAAGGTACGCAGACAGGTTAACTGCGAATTGTAATCAATGCATGAGGTCTGAGCGTCGGAAAGCATGCAAGTGGAGGCCAGACTCTATGTCTAGGCCTTGCAAGCAAGTCAGGGCAGCAAGACACTGCAGTGTGGATCAGAGAGCAGAGCTGCGCTGCAGGCAGGGTCAGAGAGCTGAATCTGAACAGATCTGACAAGAGCTGAGCCTGAGCAGCTGAGTCTGAATACTCTGAACAGCTAAATCTGAACATGTGGTGCTCCTCTGCACCCCTCTTTATAGACTGTGGGATGAGATTTGTGGCCCTTTGGCCACCCAGAGTGACCAATCAGGTTGGCAGTAAGCCAAACTTTACCTTAATAGGTAGGCTCTGTTTGCCTGGACCCTCCCTTATATGGGGATCACATGGGCGGACCCCAGGGATACACGGACTGGGTGTGTGTGTGTGTTATACAACCTGTTCACTACCATGGGTCCTGGCAGAAAAGCTTGTCCAGGCATGTAGAGGCATAGGGAGGCCTCTGATTTCGGGCCTGTGGCCCCTCCACCACAGGTATATGTAAAAAATGCTTCAGGGACGATGATGTTGCTGCAACATAAAGAAAAAAGAGATAAAGATACAAATTTTTGTCATAAATCACATTTCATTAGATGTGTTTTTAGCTATACATAAAAATTATTTCAGAGACAGAGGGAACAGCAAGCTCTCAGTCTGCAAAATACATCCATTTTCCCCCACAAATTATTTCCATAAAATATTGGGCTGTGTCTTAACACCTCTTATCAGTTCTCAATTGTCTTTGCTTCTAAATTTCAAATCAGCTCTTGACAAGTCTAGTCGGCTCATTTTCCCATAGTATATACTTTTTAATCCACTACCTCTAATCCACTATCTGAGATTCTATATCCTTCAGATATTATTAACAAGGAATAATCAATTAAAATAGTAGATGTGAAATGGCATACAATCCTGTGACTCAGCAGGTACCTTCACAAGTTTGCTGCACCTAATGTATAGAATAAACAGGCTAAATTGGCATACAGGACTGTTTTTTAAGGATTTGCACATAACAGGCTTCACAAACTCTTCTGTGCACCTTTAGGTGTAAGTCTTAAAAACAGATATGTGATTGTCCTCTGCAGATGGAAAAAAAAACTGTGTCATGAAGGATTAAAACTTGAGATTTTAAGAAACCACTATATTTTGTAGAGTTTCAGTACTGTGGCTTCCTATAGTAACAGACAACTTCAAATTTGTGTATCTTTTGTATCGATTCTGTATGAAATTCTAGAGAGGAATTTATTTGTCCATGTTTTAAGATACTTTTCTTAAGTTTTCTACCATCATGCCTTATGTTCTTTCATGAAGCACTGTCAAGAGGATGTATAGAGCTCTCAAGAGTCAAAGTTGCAAGAAAACAAGAAAATGGTAAAAAGGATGGAAAAGTTGAAAGAAGATAACTTGTGCAGTAGATGGAGGCCCTGAAAACAAATTTCACAATATATACAACATGTTCTGAGAAAATCATTCCAGCCAAAAAGAAATAAACCATCATCTTGCATAGTCATTAAAGAGCAGCACATTTATGCATCCCTGGAATCACACTTTTGTTTCAGAAACAACACAGCCACCTACTGAAATTCAGTGTCACTTTTCCATATTAATTTTTTTCCCATTTGTATTACTGAAGCAGCACAATGAGGACAAATGGAAGCTTTAGGGACTTATTTCACAGTCTATCAAGCAATTATATATTGAAGGCAATGAAATAATAGCATCTTTGATGTAACTTCCCACCTAGAACCTGTAAAAGAAGTAACTCGGACCTATAAAATCAGAAAGAAGAAAATTAGAGTGAAAAATAATTGTAAAGAAATAACCAAGACTACATGCTCTAATGTTTTTTTTAATTTATTTTTTTAAAAGACTCAAACTGTTTGAAAAAGAGAACAAACAAACAGAGATCATTCAGAAAGGGGGAATATGTGTTAGCATTTTTCTCAAACAGCAAAGACTTATAAAGGATTAAATCATATTAAAATATACATGCATCATATAATTTAACACATCCTGAATTTCCTTTCTCTTCCTATCACTCTGAGAGAGTGGCTGTATACTGTAGATAAACCATTAGGAATATGCAGATGCTGCAAATAAAATGTTGCATATCTGAACAAAATAAACATAAGGTTGATACCAAGAGAAAATATTAATCTGTCAGTAAATGTGTAATTGTAGCTGGTCACAGATCTGGCAAGGACTCAAAATAATATTTGCACAGACAAATTCCATGCCAGCAAATAGAAACTAAACTGAAGATAAATTGCACCCCATTAACAAGCTGGCCAAATGTAACATCATCTTGTGCCAGTTAGCAGGAACTCAGGGCCAGCGCATAGATTTCTTCTATTTTCGACAATGAAACATCCCTCAAAGAAGTCAGAAATCAATCAATCAATCAATCAATATACATATTAGAGTTACAGTCACAGAACAAAGCTCTGTCATTCTGTTAAAAAGAGTAACTTTACCCTGGATTTGTAAAATGTACTTAGTAGAAGACAAGACCTGCATCTTTCTTGTGAAGCCTTGACTGATCTTTATAGTGCTTTGAATACCAGTTTCAAGGAAAAAAGATATTACTTTTTCATAATGCCAAAATTGCAGCTGCATGTCCTCCCATCGATTTCTGTACACAGGAGGCACAGGAAAGGATGATGCTGATGTCCAAATACCAACTTCTGCTGTGTTGTCAAGCCCATAGGGACAGAGGGACCTCCTTTCAAAAAATCCAGGCATCACCCAGTAGGAACATAGCACTCTCACCTCACAGAACACAAAACTAGAGGCAAGTACATAATCAGTTCTTCTTGTTGAGAACAGAGTTTTGCAGGAAAAACAAAATATAACTACAGGGATCCCAAGATCCTCTTAAGTATAGTAGCTTACTCTCCTTCTCTATGGCTGACAGCAGGATTACCCCTAAAATCATACAGGCACTTTCTACTTTGTGTCAATCTAATGTATTTTTACCCACTGATAGCTATTTATCTCTTTCTGCACATCCATACTCATGACTCAACAATACAGAAGATTGTGGTGAATAGTCCTAAAGGACATAAAATGGGCTTAAGCATGTCCTGTCTTACTTACCTGCCTGACTGCATTGCAGCCAGAGGCGGGAAAACAGGACAAAAGAAACCCAGGCAACTTAGTTTCTTTGCCTGAGAGGGGTTTCATGGGGACCGTGCCCCTGTCCTGTGGTAGGCGTATGCACCCCCCTTTTTATGGAAGACAACAGCCTGTGGGTTCTTCCATTTCTGTGTCTACTTGGGTGATTGCCAGAGGTCATTGGGTGATTGTATGGTCAATGAGACCATTAGCCTCGGCCATTACTCTATAAATGGGGGTGAACAGGGACAAAAGTGCTGGCGCGCTCGTTCATTCCTTGCTGATCTGCCACTCAGCCGCCCGTCGCCTCAGCCATCGCCTCAGCCGTTGCTTCAGCCATCGCTTCAGACGTCACCTCAGCCACCTCAAGCCACCTCAGCCAGCAGCTGATTTCACTTTGCAGCCCACATGGAACTTGCCACAGGACTTCTGTTGAATATTTTCCTGCCTATGTTTTTGGGCCACGGACATTAAGGCTAGTGAGTATTCTCCATTCTTTGTTCAAGTTGCTAAAGGATTTTAATCAAGCTCACAAGCGGCGAATTAAGCCACCAGACTCTCTGTTGGAGAAATTCTTGCTAGCTGAGGACACAGAAATCATAAACATAAGCAACCGTGCTGGGAGCAATCTTGAGAGCTAGATACCAGGCACGGGGTGGCTTCCCCCAACGTGCAGCTGCAGGGGGTGGAGTGCAGCTGCAGGTGGGCAGAGTTTAGCCAGCCCCAGAGGCTGGCCCTCAGATTGTTATGGTATACTCACCTATCCATGCATTACAAGTAACCCTGTACCCTCTGATTGTAACCAATCTTGGTGGAGCACGCCTCTTTCTAGAATGCATATAAGTCACTGTATCAAGGAAATAAAGTGGAGTATGACCATCTAACCATATTGGTGAACAAAGAGTCATTTTACCCAGGTGCTCCACCGGTTATACATCAACAACTCTCTGTCAAAGACATTTTCTGAAATATTTCAAAATTCCATTGTATATAGACATTCTGTAAAATAGTTCTGCTAACCACATCTAAGAACTTGTGTGGATAGTTGTAAATAAGTTTGGGGAAATTATTTTGTGTATATTAATAAATATTTCATAACTTTTAAATCTGCCTCATTACATTTTACTCCAAACTCAGATTTCAACTAGTCCCATTTACAACAAAGATTAACAAAGGAAAAATGAAAAAACATCAAAAGAGAAAAATCACAACTACCCACAGTAAACTACTGAGCTCTGGCACTATGGGAGCATTATGTGCATTTCTGAGGGAAATAAAGGGTGATGTGGAGCCCTGCACTACCTTCTAAGCTCCTATGCAATTCTAGACTCATGAAGAGTGTGAAACACTACGGTGTTCTTTACATAAATCCTATTTTTTCTAATAGTAGTATAGGAAGTTAGGGTTGAACTTTCTTACATGCACTCTAACTACCAAAAGGAAGCTTCCAGATTTCTTTTTACAGATTGGTCTACTGAAAAACCAGTAATCAATGTTCTCTTTTTAAAATCTGATGAGTACTAGAATATGAGTTAATTTAGATAAAGATGTTGTGTTAACCTTGATAAACAATGCAGTGTTAATCTCTCCTACCATTGCATTAGCAAAGCTATGCGCAGAGAGTACAAGAGAAATTACTTCCTTTACTCAGTCTACCTCCATGCAAATTTGTATTTTGATTAGTGAGAAACCACAATGAGTCAGATAAGGAGACTCCACTGATTCCCATGCTTCTATTTTACCATATATAATGTGGCTGTATTTGCAGAACTTCAGACATTGATGTCATAGCTTACATTTTTATGAGAACTAACAATCATAACACTGGTCAGAAAATACAAAATTATGTGCACAGTATATCAATGCTGTTCTTCTTTAGACACCTTTGCTTGCATTATTCCTGGTTTATGACTACAATGGTCACAGCAGGAAAGAGAGAAGCCACTATCATGCACTGGGAGTCTACCTCTTCCTATCAGGATGCACATATTTCTGTCTATTCCAATATGTGTGGAACACATCTGAGCAGGTCAGGAGACCTAGATGCTGTAAGAAGGTTTCAAAAGCCCAGATATCATTACTCTGTACCAGAAGATAATTCCAGGATGAGTTCTTTACAGGTAAAACTAAAATGTATTTTATATACATACATACATATATATATATATATAAAAATACCTTTTACAGCTCTTGCAGACACGCAAAAATTTACATTTAGGTATAATATGCTACAATGACAAATATTTGAGGTAAGACAGGTTAGTGCTGAATTTGTTGGAAAAATAGTTCATTAAAGAAAACAAACAAATGAACAAACAAACAAAAACAGGGGAAAAAAACAACCATAACTGAAGTTGTTAATCCTGAAGTGAAATTACTGCAGCTTGTATATTTCACTGTAGAGCTCAGGACAAAGTTATAATTTACTTTCATCTTGAACTAACTCACAATTAGGGAAACAACAAAATTTTCTTTTTTCTTCACCACCAAACTTTCAACTATAATACTCCATTAAAATTAGCACAGCCTTCTGCAGTGCCTAAAAAAAAAAATTCATGGCTGTTATTAGTCAAAGAAAAGACTAATGTTTTCTTCTGTATGTCAGCCTATGGTAACTACAGTTCTTATTAACTTTTTTTTAATTAAGAGTAGGCTTAGATCTGCTAGGTTCATAATGGCTACTTTCCTTCAGTTCTTTTTTTTTTCCTTCTCTTTATATTACCACTGCATATTTCAGAAGGCTGTTTTACACTAAAATTGTGCTGATAAATGAACCCAGTACAAGCAACTATTTCTTAAATAAACTCTTTCAGTGCATGGTTGCTAAATTAAATGGAGTAAATGTAGTAAGAATATTTGCTCTTAGTTAGAATTAATATCAGGCATCTTTAATGACCTCCCCATCCTTTAAGTCCTCTTGATTGTACCAGTGCTTTAGTATTTTACTTTGAGAGAACTCATACTTTTAGAAAGCCTCATACAAAATATACTTACACTTAATTTTGTGCAAGTATTAGTATACTTACTTCAAATCCTTCTAGAATTCCCAGGGCTCCCTCTCTAGAGCCTGCAAGCATTTGGGCAGATCTTGAGCCACAGTCTAAAAGAAACATCAAGTTATTCACTGACAGATGGTCTACCTCAATAAAAATGGGACAGATTGCTTCAGTGGAGACACTACGACAACCTACCCATCATACAAACTACAAATACAAGATTTACACTTTGGAAGAAGCAAGATCCTATGCCCTTCTTGCAACAGTTTTGCCCAGACACTATCTTTCAATTCCAGCCCTGAGAAGCAGAAGCTGCTGGACAGATGGATGGTTGATCAAGGGCATCTTTGATCTCCCTCGTGGCTTCAAAGATCTGGGCCATTTTTTTTCCTGGCAGTATGGGCAGTGTCCTTTTTGTAACACCTCTTTCCCTCCTGGGACTCACACGTTGGCTTCTCCTCACATCAGCCTGCAAGTGTGGCTTGCAATTTTCTGCATTTATAATACATAAAAATGTAAAAATACAAAGTTCTGCCTGTAAAATATTTTATATAAATAAATTTCTCACCCACAGATGTCTCTGGTTTATCCTGTCCTTCCCGCATAATTCATCCATATCCTAACTTACTCCTGTTTACCATTTTTGCTCATATAAAATGTTTCCAAGCTTCATCTAGAGATGAACTAAATATTGTTCTGATCTTCTTTCATTGACTTAAAATTCCCTTGCAAGGTACAAATTGTGGTTATTGGTCTCAGGAGTAGTTTTTAAGCAGTCTCTGCTCTACTCTCTTCTGCTTTTTTTTTTAATTGCATGGTTATCAGATTGTATTGTGAGCCTCTAAAACGTCACAAATTAACAAGGATCACATTCAAATGACATAATTTCAGAAGAGCTGAATATTAATAAAATATTGCTTGTATACAATGCACAATTTTATTAATAAAATTAAAATTCAAACAAATAGATAAAAATATGTAAGAAAAGAAAGGGTAATGTACTTGAACTGGAATAGGAAAAGGAGTTTATTCACTTGCAGTTAGCTAGAACCTACTGGTGCTTGCAGTTTATTTTACATCGATGTTGCAACGATAGATGTCATTATTAATCTGTTAGTAGTCTGATTGCAGTTTTCACACTGTCTAGTCCTCTTGGTGACTGCTAATTTATATTAATTCAGAGCAAAATTGTGTGTGTATAGGGTTAACACTCCTGGGGGAGTAACCCTGAACCTGACCCTAGCGGTCTTGGCCCCTCCCCAGGGGTGGGCCACACTCCAGGTGATGGTTAGCCCACTCCCCCCCACTTCCTGTGGTATAAAAGAGACAGGAGCTCCCTCTCTCTACCTCTTTTGCCTTGGCTCCCTCTTGACCCACACACTCATACTGCATGCCAGCACACCACGTGGCAGCAACGAGGCAGAGACACCATCATATTACTCGGGTTGTATCCACCCCTTGTTGTATTTTGCTATTTTCCCTTATTTTTATCTTTTGTAAACTCCCTTACCTCCAATACCTTTTCTAAGTTATTGTTAAACTTTTCCTTTTTAACTTCCAAATCGAGTGAGATTGATTTATTTGGGTGTCCCTACCTTTCTCTCTCTCCCTGTCTTTTGGGAAAAGGAGGGGGAAGAGGGGAGGGCACTCTATAAATTCTATAAATTGTCATTGGGTCTATTAAATTTATTAGAGTCTCTGGGAACCTGCATTTGAACCCCAGACAGTGTGTCACTCTACTGTCTGTTTGTAGCTGCTATATGCCAGTTTGAATATGGTTGTATTTCTGTGGCAGGTGAGTAAAACCTATTTACATATATCTCCATGGATTTGTAATACCTAACCACTGCTTGAAAAGGTCCCTGAGATCACCGAGACTTAAAAAATAGCCCTTCAGCAACTCAAGAATCATAATATACAATGCTCCTAATAATATCTTCAATATAAAAGTACTGTAGTACACTTTCTCTGAATAGGGCTGCAAATAAATATGTTCTCATCATGTTACTATTCTTTTTAACATCTAGATCAGTCAATTCAACCAGCATAGTAAAATGTATCAAGCCAGCTCTAAACACTTTTTAGCACTCCAGAACTCCATTATCTTCCACACAGATCATTCAGTCATCCTTAGAGCACAAATTCAGTTCCCCATAATGTCAACCTGTTACCAAGACCAAAACAGGTCTTTGATTGGAAAACATGTATTCTGTGTGAAGTGTACATATGGACTGTAGAAGCAATTAATGATCACTGTATTTTGCCTTTTGACAAACTGGAGACAGGCATTATTTTTTTTTCATATTTTTTAAACACCTCTGCACCTGGGATGCCATAACAAATCTAAATTAATCCAAGATTAGATTTTAACTTTAAAGCTTTGCCAGTACTCAGAACACCAGATCTCAGAAGCTGATGAAAAGTTTATGAGTTATTTTCAATATTTCTACTGGGCTGCTGGAGAAAGGGTGGAAGGGAAGAGGAAAAAAAGTAAAATCACTCTTGGGGACTATCAGAGTCAGGTTCAAAAAAACCTAAGATACCAAGATGTAATTTTGGCAATATTGTCAATATTGGCATAACAGCTACAGACAACACTGCTCTGTGGGCATCCTGAGTTGCTCTGTAAAATATTTCTCTAGTCTTTTTTTTTTTTTTTTTTTTTTTTTTTGTTTTAATCAAGTCCTCAGCTGCTCTTTCTGGGAAGCATACACAATTTGACTTTATGCTTTTTCCAGATTCACCAGCAGGATACTTATTTTACGTGTTTCAAAAATCATGAACAGCTGTCAACTTTATTGAAAAAGAAGTTTGTTCCCAAAACTTACAGTCCTGTCCTGACACTTCACCTTCTGCTGCACTTCTTTATCAGAAGCATTGCAAGTAATTTCTTTTTTCTCAAATGCATCCCACTGTGTGGGTGTAATGGGTTCATACAGACTGAGTTTCATTTTACTGCTCTATTGCAAGAGTATCAGATTACTCACAAGAGACAGAGGGGAAAAAAACCCAAAACTCAATGGATGGTACAGGTCCTGGGCCACCACAAAAAGCCCACCATGCAAAATCAAAACCAGAAAACCTCAGAGGGCCCAACCCCAGAACAAGGAATTTTACAAACTATGTGACATGCCACAAGTCTCACAAATTCCAACAATCTTTAGTCCTGTCATGCAATAAGCATTGCTCAGTATGGTGTAGGATATATGATACAGCTTAAACCAACACTTGGTGACTTCACTGCTACCCTCAGTAACTTCCCACATTGCCCTCTTCTGATACCTTAATGGTGTTTATAGACTGTGATTATGTTGCTCTTGAGCCTTCACTTCCCTATATCATAAAATATCGTTATTTTCTTTATGCATATTTTTTGACTGAATTTTTCTTCTTGAATCTCACTCTATTTTCTGACTTACCACTCTTCACGATCAGCGCTACCTTCAGTTTGTCAAGAAACATGTCCATGTCAAGCTCCTTCAATTTTTTTCTGGTGCATCATAACAATTCATGAGCATTTTTTATTTTGTTAATAAGAAAAATAGAATCTACAGTACTTCATAATATTCAGTTGTATTCTGATTTGCTGAACCTGGGGTGGGAGAGGCAGGATTTGTCAGGTAGGGTCTACCCAGAAGTAGCAAGAAGCATTCATGTTTCTGGGAATTATCTCTGTGCTATAGGTGCTAACTGCAAAAACAATCACGATTTAAGTTAGCCTTTGTTTTCCTAAAGCACAATTCCTTTTACTTCACTAATCCTATTCCCCTTCCTAACCTTGTTAGTTTTTTTTGTTTTACTATTTCTCCATTCTACAATATTTCGGTCCAACTGGTATACATCTTACATCCTACAATATCCTGTTCTACAACTCATAGAATTCTTTTTTTTTTTTTTTTTTACTCTACCACATAAATCAGGATATTAAGGACAAAGGGTTGTTTTCATCTTGCAAATTTCTCTGTGTGTAAATTTCTTTATATGTGCCCTATGAAAAGTGGATTTGTTGAGAGAAGGATAAATATGGTCAGATTATACAGCACAACTACATAGCTCTATGTAAAAGAGGATGACATTTAGCAGTGTGTGCGTGCATGTTTGTTCACTTCTGTTTTTTAGTTAAATTTAACTTACAGGAATTGAATTACAACTGACCTTTCTCTAAGTCCTTTCTGACTCTCCTCAGTATGAAATCTCTGTGTGTGTTTATATATATATATGCAGACGTATATATATAAATTCTGACTAGAAGAACAGAATTATAGCTACAAAATTCCATTCCATGCCTATCATTTCAGTACTACAAACAGTACATGTCTTTTTTTATTTTTTAATTTTTTTCCACTGGAATGTGAAACAAGACAGAGGAAACACATTCCCACACCATCATCCACTGATTAACACATTAGGACAGTTATTAGCCAGACTCCATTTGCCACCCGTCTGGCATGTTACTGGGATAGCTGACAACCAAAAAAAGAATGATGGTAAGGGGTCAAATGCTGATCTGCTACCCAGGAGGAACTCTCAAAATATCTCCACTGACATTGAAATCAAAGAGTAAGCACGTTGCCACAAAATTCCAACTTGCATCAGGGCACAATGTAATAATTGAGAAAAGTGTTTCTCTTCAGTAGACGTATACTTAATGTTTCTCCTAAAAAATTTAAGAAAACACTCTCTTCTTCAGGCAAGTTAGCTCAGCTCCAATGCCTATTGAAGTCCATGACACGAGTCCTACAAGAAACCATCCTGAATGTTTCCTGTAATCTCCATGTTATTATGGTGAAGAATGTCAGATGTTTTTCTCATTATTTCACTGACTTGAGTCTGGTTTTACTATGAAAGCTGAAACATGAACAGAATTGTATAGTTGTTGTATAAAAGAAAGTGGGTCAAAAGCAGAAAGCTGCAGGACACTGTGGATCAGTTCCAGCAACACTGCCCTTAGCTCTGATCTCTCCTGAAGTTCTTTCCTCTGTTCTTTCATTTTTGGCACCATTTCAAACATAAAGAATTAGACATGAAAGTCCCTCCCTTAGTAAAAATCTCATTTATGGATTTTCCATGAATATGTTTGTGTCTCTACATTTTCTCTCCTCTAAATTTTAATTATTCATCCTATCTGCTTAAATATATTGGTTTTGAACAGCAGCAAAACCAGCCCACTGTGGTATCTCACATTTCTAGTAGAGTTTTCTCTTTTTCTACATCCTGTTTGCTTTCAATTCCAATATTTATCTGCAGTATCTTTTCAACTCATTATTTTGTGTAAACATCAACATCCCTGTGGCGCAATGCTATAATGAGGATCAAGAAATTCCACTTTAAAGATCAGGAAGGGGAGGAAAGCACCATATTTTACTTATACAGCTCCTCCTCTGCTTCTCTGCCTGTCAGAGGAAACTAACCAATGTTAATTTATGTTCTAAAAAGGTATAAAAATTAACTGTAAGGAAAGCATTTTTTTTTAACAAAGGAATACCCAGTGGATTTAATTATAAGAACAGACTCACAACAATGGAATATGACACTATGTTCCAAACATTTTGCATATTCTTCGTCCACTAGAGGTTGCTGAGCTGACCCCACTGCAGCTGAGATGTCAGAAATTTGTTCTTTAATGTCACAATCACAGCAATTAGTATACAATGTCTGGATTCTGACACATTAAGCAGAGGCAGAAGTCTGCATAATATGATCCTCCGGGGGGGAGGGGGGGGTGTGAGTGTTAAAACCCAAACCCCAAAACATACGTACAACAAAAAACTCAACCCAATACAAACTCCAAAAAATGTCAAACCCACCCAAAAACTTTTTTTTTTTTTTTAAAAAGGAAGGGCATTAAAAACATTCATATAGAATTAGAGCAATCCTGCAGACCTGCTTCTGCACGTGCAAATGAATTGCTACCTTCAAGTGGCTCAGCTTCATGACCTGCAGCGTAATTAGTAAACCCTGGGTGCCAAATCAGCTTCAGTAAATATTTGAAGAAATAATTGTCTAAATGTTGAATTACTTGATTTTCATCATAAAATAAAAATACAAATTTGGAGGACAAAACAAAAATTATCCGCAGTGTTTCTCTGTAGGAAAACAAGAAATAGAGCAACAAGGGTCCACTGAGTCCTTCCTTTGTATTTGAGGTGCTAACAGGTGGTAAATGACTTCTTGAAGTCTCTTTGTTTAATCCTTTACTCCACATTGTTATTTTGAATAAAAGAACCCATACATAACCAAGTGTGATTTATAAGTGCATTTTAGAGTGTTTCCGTTTAAAAGTCATTGCAGAGGATGTGGACATACAAGACTATATTCTCTGTTCTATTCCACCTATGCTATCAATATCACACAGATATATGACTATATAGACATCTCCTAATTTTATTGCAGACTACCTGTTTGTTGTGGAGAGATGTTGTACAACTACAATGCTACTGCAATTTCTGACTGCTTAAGGTCTATTATCAACTAGCACAGATCATTTCAGACACGATATTAAACTATGTTACATCACATCTGGTACAGAGCAGGCTCAGGAATCAGGGAGAGGAAATGGGATCCTTCAGTCTTCCATTTTAATCTCTTTCTGTAAACAATGGAGGAAAGTATCAAAATATGTGAAATGGTGTGTAATTAGATTTCTTTTCAGTTCTCCTCTGTTGCAAAGCATTACAACTTTTTCAGCTTTTACTTCTCACTGGGAAAGGTCTGAGTAACATCATTTTATGTCATATATGGTATATTTTGATGGGCTGTGATCTCTTGTGGTGGAAAGTGAGGATAATAGAATGGTCTCCATGGCTAAAATGTTACCTGCTTTGAAGTCAACGGGAGTGGATTTCATCACCTGGTTATAGTAACAGGAACATGCTACTGAGCATGTCCTAGTGCAGAAGTTCTTCATATCTTCTCTGTGATTAAATAATTTAAATTTACAGTGGTTGTAGATCCTACTTTCTATTTAATACATAACATAATTTAATTTTCAGTGGAAAAGAAAATACATGTTCATAAAATACTTTAAGTAAATGGGGTGTAGAGAACAAATATATCAGGACAATATATATTCAAAGTAATTTGGGAAGGTTAGCTAATTAAGTTATATTTTCATACTCTCCCCTAGTTTACCCAAATGTGACTTTGAGTCATTTAGTGGTAGGATTTATTTTATGTAACTATGTGCCTAGTTTGAGATTGTCACTGTTCTTTAACCTGTGGACAGAAATGAGAGAAACCAACCCCATTCTGTATTAGAAATCTGGTTTTGGCTGTAATGACTCTCTTAAAATACCTCAACTGACTAAAGAGTCACCTAGGCGAGTAATGTAGGCTAAACATGTAATTTTCACATAGCTACAGTTAGGTGAAACAGTGTCAGTGAACTGAGCTTCATACCATTTTCCAGGCTACTGTAAAATGGCTTCCCAGAAAATTTACATGCACAATTCTGTGTTATCAACAACTAGCATGGTTTTAATAAAAGTTTTCACTATCTGTCAAGGAAATATCAGGCTACCTACTTTCATGCTAGCGTCCATTTTGGAAGTGCACAGTCCTTCAACAGTAGTCATTACTTTGTGACTATAGCCAATTTCTAAAACAAATTCTGATGTAGATTCTCAAAGTGTAAACTACAGCACGAGGAATTTTACTAAACATCTCAATTCTTGAAAGAGAGCAGGTGACATATTTTGTTGTTAAAGGTGAACATTAATTGTCTTTTTGTACTTTCTTTTTACAGTCATTATGAACAAAGGCTAAAATACTTGCTTCCAGGAATACAGACAGGCAAAACGAAACTTTTAATTGTCCCTTTAATTCACATATTTTTAGAAGGCAAAGTATAATACAAATCTGCTGACTGTCTATTAAAGAAAATTAATTTATTCTCCCACTAAATTCTCAAGGAAATGCAGTGGTTTAAGAAAATTCAGAGATGTCTTTTTCAAGCACCATGTCTTTCTGTATGCAAGAAGTGGGTTGCGGTAATTCAAAGTAATTTGTTCTCTATTGCCAAACAGAGAACAAGATTCTTACATTTTTCTCTAACCTAGTCTTATACAGAATATCCTCTTAAATGGGACTGACACTACCTGAGGCATATTTACATTTATACTGGAAGATTAAAGATAAAATTAATGAGCCAAAATGTATTTTTTTATCTCAGGTAGTGTTTTCCAAAACTATCCCAAAGATCAGGATGCTATTTTTGTGCCAGTCCCTCTGTCAAATCATTTGCACTGCACTATGAAATCTTCTTCCAGAAATACAGGCAGCAGATACAATACCTCTTTGTACATGATAGCCATGTGACAAACCTGCATCTTAGCTAGGAAATGTGTAGTGTGTTGGTGGAAATGCACCAGTCAACACAGTTCTGCAAAGATGATGATACATGTTATGAATGTTTTCTTACTGTCCACAACATAATTTAAGTTAGTTATTGCCTTCTGTGCCTGATCCACATAGTATTTAGAGTTGTTACAGCAGACAGGTGTGGTGGAGGCGCCGCAGTCCCAAAACAGAGGCCTCCCTATGCCTCTACGTGCCTGGACATGGTTTTCTGCCAGGACCCATAGTAGTAAACAGGTTGTGTAACACACACACACCCAGTCCATGTAGCCCTGGGGTCCACCCAGGTGATCCCCATATAAGGGAGGGTCCAGGCAAACAGAGCCTACCTATTAAGGTAAAGTCTGGCTTACTGCCAACCTGATTGGTCACTTTAGATGGCCAAAAGGGGCCACGAATCTCGTCCCACAGTCTATAAAGAGGGGTGCAAAGGAGCACCATGTGTTCAGAGGTTCAGACTTAGCTGTTCAGACTCAGCTCTCTGATCCACAAAGCAGCCCTGACCTGCTTGCAAGGCCTACACATAGGATCGGGCCCTTACTTGCATACTTACTGAGGCCCAGCCCTCTTGCATTGATCTTGACTTGCAGTTAACCTGTCTGAGAATCTTTGGAAGCAGAGCACATTCACACCTGCACTTGATACATATGGGGAGCCGATAGCCCCCTTAAGCCTAGAGCTATCTTGAATTATCCATGGAGATCAATCTCTCAGCAGACTGGCACACACTGCATGCCCACTGCTATAGCCTGGAGAATCAGATCAGCAGACCTTCCAGATTGTCTGCAAACCCACGGACACAGCTTTCAGTCCCTGCTGGGCAGACAGTATAGTTGTTAAGCAGGCATTAAGCCTAAGGGAAATCTCTCTCTGTCTATAGTTGATAATTTCCATTTAATAATCAAATCCCTGTAAATATATCATATCCTAATTGTTTTTATAACTTTGCACTAGAACTATATTTAATTACACAGTGGTTGGGGGTGGCACAAATTTGTAAAATATTAATTTTAATAAATATTTTTATAAAAAATTAATACCACCTCAAATTAATTTCTCACCTCCCCCTAATAAGGGAGGAATAGAGAAATCCCCCTCCACAACAACAGGTAAGATCAAGTTGTATTGGTTGATGATCACACAAACTATCTCCAGTTTAGATTTTACTGTGTCAGAGAGTCAAGGCTATACAAACAATAAAAAGGAGAGGACCAAGAATCATGCCTTTGAAATTCCTGGGATGAGATTTTGCAAAGAATGGTGTTCTTTAATACTTTGGAACTGCAAAACAACCCACTAGTTAGATTGTTATTGTCCCCTTGTACTTGTGTGCTAGTTTGAAGCAAGCTGGAATGTTTTGGTGAAAAGAACTAGATAATAGGCAGTGAAAAGGAAAACAATGGTTGTGTCTCCTTCCTGTCCTGGAGTCCTGTACCCCTAAATTCCTCTCCTGCCCGGACTTCGGGGGGAAAGGGGAAAAGCCGCCTGGTTTCCCCCCCCCTTGCCTGCCCTGCAGCCGTGAAGGGGGGGAGGACTACCCCGTGAGTTCCCGCGCTGGAGCCAGGCTGAGATTGGCCGTGTGCTTTCGCGCCTAAGGTGTGGTAACTCTGCCCTTTGTCTAGCGAAGGTTATAAATATTGGGGGTCTTCCCACCTTTGGGGTTCCCGCTTTGGAGTTTGCCCGTGCCTGGACGTATGTGTCTGCCTGAGCTCACACACTCCCCTCGGCTGGACTGCAGAGACCTTCAGGAATTCGCTTTCCTGTTGACACCCTTGTGTGCCTAACGACCCTTAACGACCCTTAACGACTCCTGCAGCCACTGGAAAGGAGGAGAAGGACAGACCACACGAGCCAGCCTGAGTGAGTTATTTGGCTTAGCTTAATTTAGTAAGAAACCGCTATTAATTAATAGCTGAGTCCTTTTCCAACTTCTGACTTATAATATAGTCAGATTATTGATGGTATCCTTGTAGATTAAATTCTCATGCAACTGAACCTGTTTATTAAACTAAATTAATCTTTGTATATATAGTTGTGGGGGCGGGTTTTTGGAAAAATAAAAATATCTATTTTTGATAAATTCTTGACTCGGCCACGTATTCCTGCCCTCCGCAACATTACGGCGCAGTGTATTTCTACATGAAAAGGGATGCCTAATCACAGGACTTGATTTAATTTGGGCTCAGCAAAATTGTAAAAATCCGGAGAAAATCCTGGAGAAATTAGCTGAGTGCTCAGACTCTGTGACTACTGAGTCTCCAATGGAGCATTTCTCTCTTGTTCTGGGGTCAGTCGTGACCCAGACTCTGGCCGAATTTGAAAATTATGAAAAAAGAATTCAGGCCTTGGAAAAGGATTTATTAGCAAAAAAAGCTAAGAGCCAAAGTATCTGGGAGAACATGCTGGCACAGACAAAGAGCCTGACCGCGGCACTGACTGCCCAGATGAAAGAAAGGCTTGTAATGCCTGCAGACACTACCTCTTCGGTCTCCGTGTCTGAATTTGAATGGAGTGATTCGCAGGAATCGGGGAGAAAAGCAGAGAATGCCCCAAGGGGCTCTTCAGGGGAGAGGAGTTCCCTGAAACCAGGCACAAAAGACTCTGCTAGAGACTCACAGAATTCCTCTGCACATGCCTCTGTGCGGCAGAAAGCCTCAAAGCCACGCAGAAAGCACAGGTCCCGACCGGACTCCCCCGTGGCTAGCGGCGAAGAGAGTTCCGGTGAGGAGGGCGCCATGGTGCAGAAGCACGTGCTGCCGGTAATAAGGACTCAGTCCGTGAAGGGCAGAAAAGGTGGTGCAGGGACCACCGTTATCAAAAAGCAGTTCACAGACGCACAGCTCAGTGACTTACAAGTCAAATATGCGAGAGATCCTGGGGACTCAATCGCTGACTATGTGTATCAAGTGTCCCGAGCCGGTGGGGACCGGGTCCTTCTAGACTCTGAGGAAGCAGCTGGAGACTGGGGGGATGATGTGTTCCTGACACGTGAACCCGAGGGGACACACAGCCTCACCGCCCAGATAGCTTACTGGGCAAGCAGCGTCCGCCCAGCCTACCGGGGGGAGCCGACGGAACTAAGGGTCACCAGCTCCTCTGAGCTCATCACTGCTCTCCGCAGACTTGCCTGTGTCCAGGCTATCTATGATAAGGGACATTATGATTGCCCATTTTATGCCCCTGTGGACCCGGAGAGACTGCACCCTATTATGAAGGGTTTGCCAGCAACTCTGCAAATCCAAGTAATGAAGAATGTTGAGAAAATTGAACGTGTGATTGCAAAGAATGCAGAGGACGATGCCAAAGAGCATGTAATGCCTTGGGCTGAACTGTTAACTGACTTGAATGCCCATGGGCTGCAGTTTGGGTTTGGGTCTCCTGAAGGAAAAGGGGCTGGGGAGAGACAGTCTCGTGCTTCTCCCCCAGAAAATCTCAGGACTCTGCGCAGGCAAGTCCTGTCAGTGCAGGACTGCCCCCCCAGGGGGACCGGTCCTTCAGGCTTCTCCCCAAGGGGAGTGACTGGAGACCCAGAGGAAAGAACAGTTGGTATAGACAAGCCCTGACTTTAGGGGTACCAAAAACTGTTTTAAGGCAGCTGGCAGACTGGCAGCTGAAGGATCTAGTGCGGTGCCTTCAGAAATCAGCTGCAAAATCCAGAGGCAGCCGCGAGAAGCCCAGGGCCAGCGGCAGCGGCATGCCCAGCGGTGGCTCCCGGAGCGGCTCATCCAGAAGCGGCAGCCCCCCTGCTGGGAACTGCAGCTCGTCCCCAGACAGAAAGGTTAACCCTTTCTTGTCTCCCACACGAGAGGCAAAACACTGAATTAGTGTAATAGTGGCTCGGCAGCTTTTAATGGTCAGCAGTCACGGGGAGAGCTACAGAAGCCCCCAGAATAAAGACCTGCTGCCTAGGTGAGCCACGTGGTCACAGACCACCTGCCCCAGTACAAAAGGCTAACCTATAGGGGTAGTGCCAATGGCACGGGGTAAACCCAGAGGCTTATATGCCTGGGAAGCCCTAAATGCAAATGGAAAAGGCCACTGGATCAGTGCACGGTGGATCGTCCCCAATTATTAATTGTCAAGCCTAGCCTTTTGTTGGGAGAAGGAAAGAAATGGACACCGCAGCCAATCCAATATGGATTATAAGCAGGTGACAACTTTATTGGAGCAGTAGCGTTCTTTTATAGCAAGCAGCTAATGTATTCCACTGTCAGCAATTGCTTATCTGTAGCTCTACGGGATTCACTTGTGTGGTCCTTCCTTCAAAACAAGTATTGTGTTCCTTCTTCACAACAGGAAACATATCCTTTTTCCCCTTGTTTACCACTTTGCCCAAGGACAGTGTCCTTGGTCACTTTGTCACATCAGCATGTTGCAATCTCTTCATTCTGCTGACTCACCAATTTCATATATTCACCGTGCCCATTCTCTCTTAGCCATTCCTCAACAATTCCCCCGTTTTGTTTTTGGGCCAGCAGAATGGGTGCTCGAGTTGCTTTCTCCACACCATGCAAGATGCATGCGTAGGCTATCCTAATAATCAAGAGTACAAGGAGAACTATTCCTAGCAAGCGAAGTACTTCCTTAATAAGGCTCAGGAGCCATGGTGAAAGTCCACCGGCAAGAGACTGGAGCCATTCGTCAAAGGGGCTCGTCTCCTGCTTTATCTTCTGTGTATGTTCCTTCAACCATGTCAGTTTTTTGTGAATTGACTCACTATGATCTGACAGATTAAAGCAACACATACCTTCAAAATCTTCACACCCATGGCCCTGGGCAAGCAATAGGAAGTCTATAGCGGCGCGGTTTTGAAGCAAAGCGTGTCTAAGGCTATTTTGATCTACTAGCAGCTGCTGTAAAATGTCGGTCGTTACATTGGCTTGCTTAACTGACCAACATGCCAACTTATCTATTTGTCGCAATGCCCGGGCAGCAGCAACCCCAGGTGCGAAGAAGGAGGCAAACACCCTAGCGGTGAAAGACCACAGCTCTACATCATCCTTACAGTCCGGACCTAGCGCGGATATTGAACGCTTCTCCCGCCTTACCAGGCCTGACAGTTTGGTTATGTTCAGCCAATCCCGATGGTGAGGGGCAAAGAGGCTAAGCCTCCCTAAATAGCAGGGCCCACCATAGGCATTCCTCGGTATCCCCTGCCATGCTCTGTCACCACATATTAGAAACACGTTGGGCGGTAAGGCCTTGGCTGTCTTGTTGTTCCATAGCAGGGGTATGTTACTTTTCCTAATGTCCTCAGTATTACTGAAGAGAAACACTGGTGGCCCCATAAGCTCCTGTACTACAATTATAGTCATGAAATCCACTGTGTGCATTACAAATACTAGTGTCACAGTACCCACCAAGAGATAAGAAGTCATCATAAGGTGGCCCAGGTGACACGTCTGTCCATTGGAAATTTTTCTCAGGGCTTTTAGACAGTACACCCAGCATTTGGGCTACATGTACCATAACGTTCATACCCCTAAACTTGTCCCCAAATACAAAGCAAGTCTTACTCCACCCCTCTTTTTGATGTCCTATCCTTTGGGAGCCAAATAGCTGCAGCTCTTGAGGGTCCCAAGGCATTAAAACGTTCAGCCCCTGCAAGAGGGCGGCTGCGCACTCAGGAGGGGTTTTGGAGTTGGTACAGCTGCCAGTGGTATAGTAGTCTCCCCCTTTTTGTTTTTTGCTTGGGTGACAGCACCAAGCAACGTGTGCTCGTCGGGCAGGATGTTCCAGGGGCTTGTCAATGGCCGCAAGTGGCCAGCAGCAAGTTGTTCTTGTACCAATAGATGGGCTTGTTGCAGTCTCTCCTTCTTAAGAGGCCACTGTTCCACCCATACCGGGTCGTTGGTCGGCCAGGTCAAAGGTATGGGGAAAGACCGCTCGACAGTGGCCACTGCTAAAAAGGGTTTTCATTAGTTAGTCGAACCCCTAGTTGAGAAAGAGCATCTCGGCCCAAGAGGCCATTGACACCATGTGGCAGGTGCATGATGGTGACATGCAAGCGGGCACTTCGGCTATCTAGCATCAAGGTGAGCTGTTCAACTGATTGTTGCACACTGGCTGTGCCCCCAACACCTTCAACCCCTTTTACACCTGCAGTGGAAGGCCAGTGCTTGGGCCAGTTTCTGCTTGCCACTACGGTGATGTCTGCACCAGTGTCCATCAGCATGGTAAGCTGCAGTCCATCCCTTCCATTAGAAAGGGTTACTGTGACTTCTGGTTGGTGCCTCATGTTCATTATCAGCATAGCAGCTGTTCCTGTAGAGCCAAATCCTTGAGCCGCCCGTTCTGTCTGTGTCAGGGGCTGGAGGTGACCGGTAAGATGAGGGTACGGTAATAACTGAGCGATGCGGCTTCCAGCTGGTATGTGGATAGGTGGGAACAAGGTGTACAGCATGATTTGAATAGTGCCGGTGTAGTCTGCATCAATGACGCCAGGAACAATGCTCAGTCCTTTAATTGCAGAACTAGATCGTCCCAATAACAGTGCGCCGACTTGACATCCGTTAATGACCAGGGGTCCGTTTATCGTGGTGGCAATCCTGGTCGGGCGTGTGTCTACTAGGGTACACTCTACTGCTGTTGCCAGGTCCAAGCCGATGCTTCCCCTGGTTGCTGGCTGTAGGTTACTGGGGCCGCTACTTGTGTTGGTGCGCGGGGGCCATTCGCGCTCCGCCTCCCGTTTCCCAGCGATCGGCATGCTAGTGTAGCATGGTTTGAAGTTCGGCAGTGGTCACAGAAGACGCTCTGAGCTCGGCAGCGGTCCTTGTAAAGTCCCGGCTGTCCGCACCAAAAGCAGCGCTCTTGTCGCCGTGGCGACCTCCTCGGCGCTTGCACCAGGGGCGCGAGTGCGGCCAGGACTTTCTCAACCTGCGTCTCTACCACCCGCTCCAGGGCGTTCCCTGCCCCCACTGTAGCTGGGTCCTGAGCCTGCACTTGGTATGCTCCCGGACCGGACTGACCCCCCACACTCTCCAGCCGTTGGACGCGCTCTAACATGTCCTGTACCGAGGCGTCTTGCGGCAGAGTAACCAGGACCTCCCGAACCCGTGGCAGGGCGTTCTCAAATGCTAACTTCCTACCAAGGGTGTCTGTTACATGTTCAGGGTGACCCGATAGTGCAAGGGCTTCATGCAGCCTGTCCAGGAAACTGCTATAGGGCTCACCTGGCTTCTGTTTGACGGATAGGTAAGAGGGAGAATAGGTCCCGACCTTCACATCCCCCAATGCTACTTGTGCCAGTCTCATAGCTTCCTGCAGCACAGCTGGGGGTAGGACCAGCTGAGCTTGTACCCCTACATAGCGGCCCTTGCCCAGTAATTGTTCTGCCGTCATTCCTGCCAGGGGGTCCCCTTGTGCCCGAGGGATTGTGGCTGCCATCTGACAGTACCTCTCCCACTGAGTGGTGAACTGCATCTGCTGGGACGGGGTTAGAATCATTCGCACTACTTGCTTTATGTCCTCCTGCACTAATGTCCCACTTGCTGAGAACACATACTGCAACATTTGTCGAGCGGGCTCACCGTGCAGCCCCGATTGCCTAACCGTCTCCCGGAGCTGCGTTAGCAGCTTCCAGTCAAAGGCTTCATGCTCCCCCCGTAATGGCCCCGTGCCTGTGGCTGATACACTACTGGCCACGCCTTGAGCAGCTCATTAGCAGCCTCCATATCGCCCACGGCTGCAGCCTGTCTCGCTATCAGATGCCACGGCTGGCATTTCGGCGGGGGCAGCTGATTATGCACGGAAGTCCCTGAGTCTTTCTCCTCTCCTGTCCTTTCCTCTTCCGGAGCCTTCTCCTTTCCTGCATGCACTGCCCACGCTCTGTCTTTACGCCGCCGCTTTTTAAACAGTTTTTTAAACACTTCTTCCATTGCTTCCTCGTTCTCACTGGAATCACTACTGCTCCCATCAGTCGCAGTGCTGTCCGAATCGCCGCAGCGGGACGGGGCAGTGGAGCCGCTGACCGAACCCTGCAGCGAGGTCTGAGTGGTCGCTTCAGTGAGGAAGGGATTATTGCGGGGCGGGGCAGTGGGGAAGGTGGAGGGGTCCTCACTCTGTGCTGGCGATTCTGATGGATACGGCGGTGGTGAGGTGGCGGCTGAAGACAGAGCTCCGGCTTCAGCCGCAGTTCGGGTAACCGTTACCGGTAGCCCCATGGAGGGGGGGGCCAGGAGCAAGCAGATGAAAAACTCCCCCTGGCCGGACCTCCAGGCACTGAGGCTTATCAAGTTTTAGCGTTACGGCAGCGGCAAGATCCTTCTCTGCCTTGTATCTCTTAATTGCATTTATCGTCTCTCGCCAGGGCACTTGGAGCTTCTTAGCCTCCCTCTTATCACTGATAACGTCATCCCATAAATCACTCCCGAATGCTCGCCACTCGGCTTCGTCAAAGTAAGCGTCCCCGGTTTTAAAATAGCCCTTCGTGCAACCATAGGCACACAAGCCGGGCAATAACCTTAGGTTATAGTCCACTTTTCGCTTTTCTAAAAAGCTTCTGAGCAAAGAAAGCGCTACCTCTTTATCCATGCTGGCCAGCCTTAATCGCGCCTCCTGCTCTGCGACGGAGTGAGCTGTTTCTCACCCCCGGGCCGCTCTGGGTCCCCGACCGCCCTCTCGGCCACGGCGTCGCCGCTCCGGTGCCCGTTCACCGGTCCTGTCTTCTCCCAGTTCTCGGTTAACCCCTTCGAATGAGGGGTCCCTGTTCGGGCGCCACTGTTGGGAGAAGGAAAGAAATGGACACCGCAGCCAATCCAATATGGATTATAAGCAGGTGACAACTTTATTGGAGCAGTAGCGTTCTTTTATAGCAAGCAGCTAATGTATTCCACTGTCAGCAATTGCTTATCTGTAGCTCTACGGGATGCACTTGTGTGGTCCTTCCTTCAAAACAAGTATTGTGTTCCTTCTTCACAACAGGAAACATATCCTTTTTCCCCTTGTTTACCACTTTGCCCAAGGACAGTGTCCTTGGTCACTTTGTCACATCAGCATGTTGCAATCTCTTCATTCTGCTGACCCACCAATTTCATATATTCACCGTGCCCATCCTCTCTTAGCCATTCCTCAACAGCCTTCATAGGCCGAGGCAGGTTTTGTCTCCTTACAGGTTAAGGTCGAAGCAGAGGACCAGTTCCTGACCACCTGACCAGCACCTGGGAAAGGGAGAGCCAGCTACACAAGAGATGGAGTCATATCACCGGGGTGGCCAGTGGATGATGGCATCCGGACCCACGGACTGTGACCTCCAGCCATGGACTCAGCATCTAAGGCTCTGCCATGAACTTGGTTGCTCTACCAGGAACAGAGCAATCTTCAAATTGACTGTGTAGCTTTATTAATACTGTTTGGGCTATTGTTAAGCCTTGTTAAGTATTGTTAAATATTGTTGGGGCGATTAATGTGCTATATATTGTTAATGTTGGAAAAGGCTAAGCTATATATATATATATTAATAGGTTACTAAATTGAAGGGGGATCGCCGATCACTCAAGTTCTAGACAAAGATGCTCATTACCACCGGGGTGGATTTCCTGGAGTCCTGTACCCCTAAATTCCTCTCCTGCCTGGACTTCGGGGGGAAAGGGGAAAAGCCGCCTGGTTTCCCCCCCCCCTCGCCTGCCCTGCAGCTGTGAAGGGGGGGAGGACTGCCCCGTGAAGGGGGGGGCAACTGCCCCGTGAGTTCCCGCGCTGGAGCCAGGCTGGGATTGGCCGTGCGCTTTCGCGCCTAAGGTGTGGTAACTCTGCCCTTTGTCTAGCGAAGGTTATAAATATTGGGGGTCTTCCCGCCTTTGGGGTTCCCGCTTTGGAGTTTGCCTGTGCCTGGACGTATGTGTCTGCCTGAGCTCACACACTCCCCTCGGCTGGACTGCAGAGACCTTCAGGAATTTGCTTTCCTGTTGACACCTTTGTGTGCCTAACGACCCTTAACGACCCTTAACGACTCCTGCAGCTGCTGGAAAGGAGGAGAAGGACAGACCGCACGAGCCAGCCTGAGTGAGTTATTTGGCTTAGCTTAATTTAGTAAGAAACCGCTATTAATTAATAGCTGAGTCCTTTTCCAACTTCTGACTTATAATATAGTCAGATTATTGATGGTATCCTTGTAGATTAAATTCTCATGCAACTGAACCTGTTTATTAAACTAAATTAGTCTTTGTATATATAGTTGTGGGGGCGGGTTTTTGGAAAAATAAAAATATCTATTTTTGATAAATTCTTGACTCGGCCACATATTCCTGCCCTCCGCAACACTTCCCTCATCAGTCTCGCTGAGAGTTCTGGGTAGAAGAAGAAAAACATTAGATAACATTCTCCATTTTGGCTCTCACTCTGCTTTGTCTTCAGACCTAGCCACATCTCCTTAACCCCACTGCCACTAACCTTCCTTCTTTAACCTCTTGGCCGCACCTTTATTCCTTTCTCAGGATTTGGGGTAAGGTTGAGAGGGCAGGGGGAGGTGTTGGGGTGGTTTAAGAACCCCTCCTGGGGACTCAGGTTTCTGTATTACTTTTTCTTTGTATATTTCTGTATATAACTGTATATATTGTAAATAGCTGCTTGTATATTGTGCTGCTGTAAAATAAATTGCTTCATTTATATTCCTGGAGCCCGTCTGAGTTAGCTGGGGCAATTACAAGAGTGTGGGGGGGCGGATAAAATCCAAACCATCACATTTTTATTTGGCTTTCCTAACGTGGGGCTAAATTAATTTGAGTGACTGGTAATTAACTCTGGGAATTAAAATGAAGCCAGTTAAGCAGCTATTATACTTGTTTGGGGCGTTACTCTGGTCTGGTTTCGTTTTATTGGCATTTAGTTGGATAAAAGCTCAAATTGTTGCTTATTTTATTGATTTATCTTATAAGAAGGCAAAAGCCAAAGTTTCAGATGTGTTCTGGAGCTGGGGTAATTTGATTCTTGGTTATGCTGGTTTTAATGTCTCTGAAAACCTTATCAGTAACATTACAGGAGCACTTATCAATAATGTGACAATCAATGGAAATACTGCTTTGACCACAGCTCTCATGAGAGTGATTCAACCCAAAACTGGGGTTCCAGACGTTTGTCTAGGTAACTGCTCATGTAAAACTGTTTTGATTCTCTCAATTTTTAATCTATGTCTCATGGGATTAATTTTCATATTAATTTTTGCACTATGTGTGAAAAATTCAAATGTAGTGCAAAAATTGAAAGCTAAAAAGGTGTCTGTGCTGAAAGCAAGTGGGAAAGTGTCTCAAATTCCTTCCCCCCTGCCAGCCTCTGCCCCTCCTTCTCCAGATTGTGGGAAGGCGGCCAATGTTCCAGGAGGGAATGTAAACAATAACAACGAGCAGGGTTTGGCAGGAGTCCCAGGAGAACAGACTCAAAATCAGAATGTTACTGACAACACCAGCTCAGTCAGTTCGAATTCCCAGCCAGCAGGCCAGAATGCTGTTAGAAGGAAGGCAGATTTGAACTCACAAGCTCCAGGTCAGACCCCAAATAATTCAAACCCTCCAGTAGACACGTCCAAGTCTGTTGCTGCACAGGCCCTTCTGGCACCTGCTAAGGTGAAAGCTAAGACAAAGTGTGGTTCACAGGGAGATGTAAGAGAGGGGACCTTTAGTGATCAGCAAGAGGAAGAAGAGGAGGTACTTAGTCTGCGAGACCTCACAAATGTGCTGAGACATCAATACTCAAATGAGAGGAGCGCTGTGAGGTTGGCTGCCAAGAAAGAGGATGGTTCCAATGAGTTTAGGAGTGCTATGAGGAAGGTTCTGTTTGGCCAGGGACAACCAGGTCAAGAGGAGGAAGAGGAGGAAGAAGATATCCAGGACTCCAAGGATCCACTCAGAGAGGTCAGGGAAGTTAGAAAGGAATATGCAAGGGAATCAGGTGAACCAATCCTAAGCTGGCTAGTGAGATGCTGTGGCATTGGTGCTAATGCCCTGCAGGTAGGAGACAAGTCTGCCAAGCAGCTGGGACCACTCACCAAGGAGAGTGGAGTGGACAAATACCTAGCAAGTCCTCTTGGTAGGGTTAGCTTGTGGACATGCCTTCTGTTGGCTGTGCCTATGAGATAACCTTCCTGAGATGATTTGCCATGGGCTGCCAAGAAGTGGAACACCATTGAGCAGGGAATTAAACTTCTGAAGGAGTTTGCTGTGAAGGAAGTGCTTTATGGAGATCATGACACTCATGAGCCTGATGATACTCCTCTTGGAACAGGTCTCATGAAGAAGCTTATTAAGCTTGCTCCTTCATCCTATGCTAACATCTTGGCCAGCAAGTTTCTATCAAGGGGTGATAATGGAAGGTCTTTCACTGTTGGTGAATTCACTGATCAGCTGAGGCAGATAGAGGACAGCTTCTCGCATTCTGGCCTAGTTTCTGCCATAAAAACTCTGGGTACAGAGCTTAAAGAAGGTCTTGAGAATGGCATTAAGGAGAGCATGAAAGAACTGAAGGAGGATCTCAGAAACATTACCAATCTGGTAAAGGATACCATTCCTGCATCATCTGAATGGGTGCATGTTTCTGCAGTCAGGAACAGACGCCCACCTCCTGCAAGGCAATTCCAGCCCAGGAGGAGACAAATTCCACCCAGACAGCAGCAATGACGTGCGTCACTGTGGATAATTCTGCATGACACATATGGTGAGAACATGAACAAGTGGGATGGTCAACCTACTTCAGCTCTTTCAAAGAGAGTCAGGGACTGCAGAGTGGCAGAAACAGAGGCAATAATGCCAGAAAAGTAGCTGTCACTTCTTCAGCTCCCGAGAGCAACTGCAATTGTTCCAACAATTGCAATTCCTCTCACAACAATACCAATCACTGTGTACACCCTACATGCCATGTTCAGCATTAGGGGTGCCCTGCCTTCAGCCAGGAGGAGGAAAGGGATAGTGGAGAGAACCGAATCTATTGGAATGTATTCATTAGGTGGCCTGGCAGTTCAAAAGTTCAGAAATACAGGGCTTTAGTTGACACAGGTGCTCAATGTACTTTGTTGCCATCAAACTGTAAAGGGACAGAGTCCATATCTATTTTTGGAATCACTGGTGGATCTCAAGAGTTAACTAAGACACAGGGTGAAATCAGTTTAACTGGTAAAGAGTGGAAGACACATACTATTGTAACTGGTCCTGATGCACCTTGCATTTTGGGTATTGACTTTTTGAGACAAGGTTGTTTCAAAGATCCTAAGGGTCACAAATGGGCTTTGGAATAGCATCTGTAGAGATTGAGGATGGTAAATTGAAATTGTGCATTAGACCTGAACTTTCAGATGGATCTGCAGTTGTGGGATATCATGACATAGAGGATCTGGAAGTGCCAATTGCAACTCAAATTGTTCATCACAGGCAGTACAGAACTAACCGTGACTCTTTGTTGCCCATTCATCAGCTGATTCGTCAACTGGAGAGTCAGGCTGTCATCGAGAAAGCTCATTCACCTTTCAACAGTCCCATCTGGCCTGTGCATAAACCTACAGGCGACTGGAGACAGACAGTTGACTTTCGTGCCCTCAGTGAGGTGACTCCACCCTTGAGCGCAGCTGTGCCGGACATGCTGGAACTCCAATATGAGCTGGAATCGAAGGAGGCTAAATGGTATGCTACCATAGACATTGCTAATGCTTTCTTCTCTATTCCCATAGCAAAGGAGTGCAGGCCTCCGTTTGCATTCACCTGGAGAGGAATCCAGTACCAGTTCAATCATTTGCCTCAGGGGTGGAAACACAGCTCAACCATCTGTCACTCAGTCATCCACAATGCACTGGAGAAAGGTAAAGCTCCAGAGCACATCCAATATATCAATGACACCATTGTGTGGGGCCAAACTGCTGAGGAAGTCTTCGAGAAAGGTAACAAAATCATTGACATTCTGTTGCAAGCAGGTTTTGCCATTAAGAGAGACAATGTCAAAGGACCTGCCAGAGAAATTCAGTTTCTGGGAGTGCAGTGGCAAGATGATTGCCATCACATTCCTCAGGATGTGATTAACAAAGTCTCCACCATGGCAGTTCCCACCAGTAAGAAGGACACACTTTCTTTTCTTGGTGTGGTGGGATTTTGGAGACTACACATTCCTGGTTTCAGTTAGATTGTCAAACCTCTGCAAGATGTGACTCGTAAGAGAAACAATTTCGAGTGGGGACCTGAACAACAAGCAGCCTTTGATCAGATCCAGCGAGAACTAGTCCATGCAGTGGGCTTGGGACCTGTGAGATCTGGTCCGGACATTAAGAATATTCTGTACACGGCTGCCAGTGACAATGGTCCAACTTGGAGCCTTCGGCAGAGAGCTCCAAACGAGACACGTGGTCGTCCGCTTGGTTTCTGGGGACGTTGCTACAGAGGTTCAGAGACAAATTATACCGCAACAGAGAAAGAGATCCTAGCAGCCTATGAGGGAGTGAAAGCAGCTTCTGAAGTGATTGGAACTGAGTCACAATTGCTTTTAGCTCCTAGACTATCAGTTCTAAACTGGATGTTCAAAGGCAAAGCTTCATTACTGCATCATGCCACAGATGCAACCTGGTCTAAATGGATGGCTTTGATAACCCAACGAGCACGAATGGGTAATCTTGATCGACCTGGTCTGGTGGAGGTGATCACCAACTGACCGGAAGGCACAGACTGTACCAAACCTCCAGAGGAGAAAACAACCCGTGCTGAGGAAGCTCCTCCCTATGGTGATCTCTCTGATCAGGAAAAGAACTATGCTTTGTTCACAGATGGTTCCTGTTGTCTTGTTGGGAACAAGCAGAGATGGAAGTCAGCAGTCTGGAGTCCTACCAGGAGAGTTACCGAAGCGAGAGATGGAGAAGGAGAATCCAGTCAGTTTGCTGAGGTAAAAGCTGTTCAACTTGCTCTTGATGTGGCTGAACGTGAAAATTGGCCTATGCTTTACCTCTACACCGACTCATGGATGGTAGCCAATGCTCTATGGGGTTGGCTGAAGGACTGGAAGAAGAATGGTTGGCAGAGGAAAGGAAATCCTATTTGGTGTGCTGATCTATGGCAGGACATTGATGCACGGCTGGAGAGAACTCCAGTGAAGGAGCAGCACGTAGATGCACACATGCCTAAGAACAGAGCTACTGAGGAACATCAACATAACCAGAAGGCAGATCAAGCTGCTAAGATTGCTCAAGTTGATGCCAACTCTGACCTTGACATTGACCTTGATTGGAAACACCGAGGTGAACTGTTTTTAGCTCGGTGGGCCCATGATTCATCTGGACATCAAGGCAGAGATGCAACATACCGATGAGCTCGCGATAGGTCAATTGATTTTTCCGTGGATGCTATCACCCAAGTCATCTATGACTGTGACATTTGTGCTGCTATTAAGCAGGCTAAGCGAATCAAGCCCTTATGGTATGGTGAGAGATGATCAAAGTACAAGTATGGTGAAGCCTGGCAGATTGACTACATCACTTTACCTCGATCTCGTTCTGGCAAGCAGTATGTGCTAACGATGGTAGAAGCCAGTACCAGATGACTGGAAACCTATCCAGTTCCACATGCTACTGCACATAACACCATTCTTGGCTTGGAGAGACAGATCTTGTGGAGACATGGAACTCCAGAGAGAATCGAGTCAGACAATGGTACTCATTTAAAAAACAATCTTGTGAAAAACTGGGCCAAAGAGCATGGTATTGAATGGATCTACCACATACCCTACTATGCACCAGCTTCAGGGAAGATTGAACACTACAACGGTTTGCTGAAAACCACCTTAAAAGCCATGGGGGGTGGAACTCTGAAAAAGTGGGACAAACATTTAGCATAAGCTACCTGATTGGTAAATAGTTGAGGTTCAGTAAACAGAGCAGGACCTACACAATCAGACTTGGTCCAAAGAGTAGACGGTGATAAAGTTCCTGTTGTACGTGAAAAGAATCTGTTAGGGAAAACTCTTTGGGTATTTTCGCCTTCGGGCGAAGGGAAACCTGTCCGAGGGGTGGTATCTGCTGAAGGTCCTCCTCATACCTACTGGGTAATGCAGGAGAATTGTGAAATCCAATGTATTCCACAGAGAAATCTAACTTTAGCTGAGAGAGTCTAAATTCAGAGTGTGTAATACGAGCTGTTAGGAGTTTTCTGTTCTAGGTAACATCGGTGTCCAACACTGAAAGAAATCTACAGTATGTGTGCGCGAACCCAACATCACCTGGCAGTTCCTGTTCTGAGCTTTTGAATCACCTATATCTGATTAAAGTGTGAACTGAACTTATATATATTGTTTTAGTGTAAATATTGGTTTAGATTAGATCGGATAAATTCTCAGCGATACTCTAAGCGAAGTAGACAGGGGTGGATTGTGCTAGTTTGAAGCAAGCTGGAATGTTTTGGTGAAAAGAACTAGATAATGGGCAGTGAAAAGGAAAACAATGGTTGTGTCTCCTTCCCTCATCAGTTTCGCTGAGAGTTCTGGGAAGAAGAAGAAAAACATTAGATAACATTCTCCATTTTGGCTCTCACTCTGCTTTGTCTTCAGACTAGCCACATCTCCTTAACCCCACTGCCACTAACCTTCCTTCTTAACCTCTTGGCTGCACCTGTATTCCTTTCTCAGGATTTGGGGTAAGGTTGAGAGGGCAGGGGGAGGTGTTGGGGTGGTTTGAGAGCCCCTCCTGGGGACTCAGGTTCCTGGGAGGGGAGTTGTGCTTCTGTATTACTTTTTCTTTGTATATTTCTGTATATAACTGTATATATTGTAAATAGCTGCTTGTATATTTGCTGCTGTGAAATAAATTGCTTCATTTATATTCCTGGGGTCCGTCTGAGTTAGCTGGGGCAATTACAAGAGTGTGGGGGGGCGGATAAGATCCAAACCATCACAACTTGCACACCATGTGTAAATGGTTTAGTGCTGTAAGAGACTACACCAAAGACTGAAATTATTTTCTTACTCTTTTCACCTGATGTACCTACTCAAATACTTACTATGGTAATTCCAGAAGACAGAAGACTCTCAGAAGAATTATCATGCATATTTTAAGCCTCACACTGTCAAGAGGTACTTCCAGTCTTCTGAAACTGTGTCTGCCATGAGTTACAAAAGTGTAATTTCCATTTAGTTTGTCTTAGGCATGTCAGGGGGGTAAAATACAGTGCAGATCTAGCATGCATCATATTTCACATATTCTTCTCTTTCATATAAATACCAAACACAGTAGATGCTTTTCTACTGACTTGGGATAGTGGAAGCAAAGTAAGTGGCATAAAGACTGACAATAGTATGCATGGACACTGCTGAAGATGAAAGAAGTTTCTTCAATCGTTCCTTTTGTTTCCTGCTTGTTATGCAAGGAGTAGACATACTACACCAATGAGAACAGTGTTAATACTTACATTAATAGGTTTTCTGTAAAACATAGCTTTCCAAAACATTAATTTGCTCAAATTATGTATGTATAGCATAAATCATTTAACAAACTCAAATCCTGCAGGGTTTGACTCAAATTCTATCACAAGTCGTATTCACAACAATTTTAAAAGAGATACAAGTGACATAAAAAAGTGATACCAAGTTGAACTTACACCTGCTGGGGAAATAGAGGTTTCAATGGATATGGCACACTTTTTTATTAACAGGAACAGAAAGACATCCTCTAAAGCGGTCAGAGGAGACTGAGCACATTTTGTAAGTCTTTTTAATGGCTAAAGTGTCCTGCAATTAGAACAATGCCACAGTTTTTAATTGCTGTAGCAGAGGAGACTACTTACTATGTTGTGGCACTAGTATTTTCTACAAAGCAATCTCCATTTTTACCCTTGTGTTGTAGGTACTAATGAGTTTAATACAGCTTGCAATTTAAAGGACAGAAACATGCTTTTTCACAGTATCTACACGCTGCATAAGTTTTAGTCCATAGACATGATGAGTGCCTCAGTATGAAAGGGTTTTGTCACTGTGTCAGGTCACGTGCATTTGCAATGTGATGTGCACTCCAGCCTTTTGCAGCAGAGAAATGGATTGCTGTAACAGAACTTAGAATCATAGAATCATAGAATAAACCAGGCTGGAAGACTATCTGATTTTATTTTTATATTCTTATGTTTATAAAATTCAATACACAACATTGTTAGGTCACAGAATCATAGAATAATAGAATCAACCAGGTTGGAAGACACCTCCAAAATCATCCAGTACAACCTAGAATCCAGTCCTATCCAGTCAATTAGACCATGGCACTAAGTGCCTCATCCACTCTTTTCTTGAACACCTCCAGGAACAGTGACTCCACCACCTCCCTGGGCAGCCCATTCCAATGGCAAATCACTCTCTCTGTGAAGAACTTCTTCCTAACATCCAGCCTACACTTCCCCCAGCACAACTTGAGACTGTGTCCCCTTGTTCTGTTGCTGGTTGTCTGGGGAAACACTGGGATATTTTCAGTATGTATCTTAATCTTATAATAGATAAATTCATTTCAAAAAAGGACCTACTTTTTAATTTAAATAATAAAACACTATTTAGAAGACACAAGTTCAGATGTAAATGCAAAATATTAATAATATTTTAATTATTATTCATATTAATTTGGAGATTCCTTAAAGATATTAAAGTGCTTAAATGAAATGACTACCAGTAAGAACAAGAACCTGGGCTTTATTCCTTGGAGATGACAAAAAGCACTTCTCATCTGTTTCCTGATGATTTGTTTGGTCACAGTTGACAGTACTGGTGCCTCATTTCACTTGAAGCTTAGGAATTTTGAAGAGGAGGGCTATGTCTTGAAAGCTGAGAACATGTAAAAATCTTTTGCATTCCACCACAATTGAATGTAAGCTTGTCAACCCTAAATGACAGTTATACTCATCTATGGAAAAGGTAAAGAAATAAAGATTAATGTTACACGAGGAGACCATAGTAGTTTACTATGTTTCTGTATAAGCATTACACAAATGCAGATGTACAAATTACTATGTCAAGGGTAGACAAGGATGTGCTCCAGAGATACATCATTTATCACATTTAGCTGATTCCCTGCCTCAATTCCCACAGGGCCACAAAAAAAAAAAAAAAAAAAAAAAAAAAAAAAAAAAAAAAAACCCACACCAAAACCCAACCACACTCCATAATGTACAAGAATGAAAATGATACAATACTGGAGATCTGTGAACAGAAAAAAATCTCTGTAGTAGAAGATCAGGAAGAACACTGATACTGGCACTTAGCACAAGCAGATCTATGTGAGTGAAACTTCATGTTTAAGAAATAATTTTTCAGCCTGACACTGTAATGTTTCTAAAAGTACTCATTGCTTGCCATGACCAAGGATATGCTTCGGAGTTAAAGGGTATAAAGAGAAAGGTGACTACAACAGGTGTCCTGATTGTCACTGCAGTGAATGACTACCAGTACCCCACAGAAAAGTTGCACACATCTGCAGAAGAAGCTTACACAATTGCAGGCTGAGAAGGGTTGTTTTTGTAGAGAAATAAGGACAGGATAATGCAAAGGTGTTTCAATCATGTGATAAGTTAGGGATGTCTTAGCACTGGGAGAATTTATTTAAGGATTCAGTCTCTTAACTGAAATCTATGTAAGTAGCTGTGAAAATACACAGATAAATCAAACCTTCAGTTGCTAAACTACTGAAGAAAGTTTTTAAAAATTGTGCAGTGTCCATACCTGATTTCAGTACAAAGGAGAAGCAAAATCAGGCAAAGACACAGGGAAAGGAAGGACTGCAAGAGGAAGAAAATGGTAATATTTACATGAGAACAATGCTAGAAGTACAATCATTGATAGAATGAAACCTAATATACTTGGAAAATGTGGTGAGGGCAATAAAAATCTCAGAAAGCTTGTGTAGTGTTGCAAGCAACAAAACAGAAGAATCTGAAATTACTGCCATAGGACATAAAAAACTTATATTTTACAAGTGGCAGACAGGCAAGAATAATAAAACAGTTTCTGAAAGATATCTATTATTAAAGGTAGCTAGAAATAAAAGTGCTGAGGAAACACTAAGTAAATAGTGTTACAGAGAGAAGCAATAGAGCAGATAAAACTCAGTCAAAAGAAAATAGTATGGAGAAACTAATTTCAAGGTCCAGAATCAACTTTTCATCTTCATCTCAAATCGTATGACTATTTATTAATTTATATTATGTAGAAGATTGAAATAGTCTTGAGAAGTCATACTGGAATGCAGATTTCTTACACTGCATTTGAGCATGCAATACTTTCTCATTCCCTTTTTTTGTGCATTTGCTATGCTCAAGGCTCTCCACCCACTGGTTAATGCAGGATTTGTGGCCATGATCCAGGTGTTGGTTTCCCCAGACTGGCATACTTCTGTACAAAAGTAGGAGTCTAAGTTCACAAACCTGAAGAACTTGAAAGCTTAAAATACTGACATCTAATTAAGTGATGGGTTCTGGGGAATAAGCTTTCTTAGTTGTTCTGTTGTACAATCCAGAAACATGTCCATATGTCATCAGAATTCTATCCTAGATGCCAAAGCAAACCCTCTGAATATTACTCAGCATCACCAAGATTTTATAAAGAGTTAGTTGAGAGTTTCACAAATCTCTTTTGATAACAGCAGAAACATTTCTTGTAGGTTTAGGTCATCTTCTCTTCCTAGTAAGTATGAAGGAAGCCAAGATACATTTTCTTCTCATTTAAAGTTCCCTTAAGGCAACCTGCACTTCTTGCGGAGAAGAAGAGTTTGAGTAGCACATTTTATCAGATGGATTAATGGGTCCTGCTCCCCCAAAGCCCTACACTTTTTCAAACCACAGATAAGGAAGGCATACATTTATGAACATGATACTCTTTTCCAAATTAATTTACAAGTGCGTTTATACAAATTATCAAAATTGTAAACAACTGCATGTTTACTTGAGGTGAAGCTAATAAATGTTTAATGTATTCTAAAGCAAAAGAACCTTTTTCAAGCCAGTGCCACAGCTGAGGCTAATGCTTGCTGACACATTCTATTTTGGCAACTATTTTTAAAAGTCTGTTTCTCTTCATTTTATTAGTGCATGATAAAATTGAGCCCTAAGGCACCCAATTTCTGAGTTAAATGATGAAATACAGTAGTTACTGCAAAGGACTAAATTAAAAAGATAGACATGATATTTGGGGGAAAATGCAGTGTTTTTTTAGAAACTTGGGCTCTTACAAAGAGTAAGAGTATATATTAAGTATAAGGTGACAGCATTTTATTGATAGCCCATGCTTCATAGTTCACTTTCTCTGTCTTTCAGTTGTACTATATGGTAAGCTCCATGTTGTTACTGAATGCAAAACAGAATATTAACCCCTCTGACTTTGTGCTGTTTATAGTCAGTTGTTCACAGAGTAGAAAAGGTATTGACAAAACTATTGAGAAAGGCAGCAAGATGGCAAACTCAGCTATGCTGAGGGTAAGAGGGTGCAAGCTATCAAAATTCTCTTAGTTTTGGAATTGCACTGGAGACAGAAACATGAATAGAAATGCTGTCTGCCATTTGGAAACACAATTTTTTGTCCAACAAAGAAGCATGAAATAACTAATCTAAGCTCAAAGATGTGTTTCACCGATTAGTCAGACATTTCTAACACCAGGCAAAAGAGATTTAAAGCAGAACAGCATGCCATCTTAGGATTGAATGATGTTGTGCAACATATGGATCTAAACAGAATTTGACATATGCCTTTTTTGATACACAAACTACATTACAGTGAAAATAGGAAACCAGTAATCAGTTTACATAAAAATATTTTGAATTGTAGATGTGAGAAAGAGGCCTGGGACAGTGGCAATAACATTATCTTGGGTAACCTATCCAAAATAAATAGCATCTAGTAACAGCATTGCAGCCTGGCTACTAAATCACCCACTGGTCAAATAAAAATTGCTTTTAGGGAAAAGGAGCTCATTGATCACCTTGACCTTTACAGACAAGTATTATTTTTTTATTACTGGTGTACTGGAAACAATCATAAGAGATCTGATGCATCTGACCATGTGTAAATTCCTCTGCTGTCTATATGTAGTCTAATAATTTAGGTTCCTTTAAAAATAAGTATTGAAATTTTTAGATTGTGGTGTGTTAGAGAAAGTATCTTAAAATTAATCAGGTGATTAATTCTTGTATTTTCCCTTGATGGTAATGGGATACCTGCTGTGGATATGTATATTATAAATTTATCTAAAGTAATTAATTCTAACTCCAAATACAACAGAAGTTAGTGGTAAGTGCATATACATGTAAGTGAGAAAGCAAGAAATAAAAAACATGCCTATTTTAGAAAGCACTTTCACACTATGAACACTGGTTCCTGCTGAGTGACTGATGTTCTGCAAATGCATTAGTATTAATGCATGTTTTAAAACCTTCTACTACTTCGCTGTCAATTTCTAGCACTTCTTTTTCGAGTAAACAGAAGTATAACTTCCAAAATATGTGACTTGAATTAAGCCCTCCATTTTTTTTCAGTTATTAAGAGAATTCAGACACAATCTGATATTCTGGTCTGAGCAGTATATAAGCAGTCTTTGTCGTTGGAGGTTTATAAGCCATCAATTGAGCCACTGACAAAAATGTTTTAGCTCTAACTGATCTTGCATTGAAGATAGCAGCAACTGGATTACACAGCCTCAGTTCTTTCAGGTATATTGTCTGTAGGGTATATTTGCTAAATCCCAGAATCTGCTTCTCAGAATTGAGGAAAATTTACCACTAGGAACAGTGCAGCATTCTTCTCATTGTGCAGCAATTAAGCTGTCATCAGCAAGGACAGATTATGAATATAGCTTAACAACAGTAACAGCAACAAAACTATTTGAAGAAGAAACAAGATTCAGCTTTGCAGTCACAGAATTATAACACAATTCAGGCGGGAAAGGACCTTTGTACATTATCCAGTCCAGTCACCTCCTCCAAGCAGGTACATATGTTCAATAGAATGATCCAATTATGAATGCTCTGTGTCTCTCTTTGTCCAATGATCAGCTTCCTGTGTCTAAGTCTGCACAGATACTGAGTCTGTTACGGACTCCTGTAAAGACAATGAAGTTGTGAAAAAGAGCAGTGAGAAGCTCCACCTGGCTTTAAACTATGCACTCCATGTGTATTCCCTCCAAAGATGCATTTAACCTCAAATCTTGCTTTTCAAACTTCCTTGAGCTATAATGTATGCATGCTGTGCATGGCTTTGCACCTTGCTGATCCTGCCCTTGGCTTGACTTTCTGGTTTGACCGCTGCCAGTGGAGCACCTGGGTAAAATGACTCTTTGTTCACCAATATGGTTAAATGGTCATAGTCCATCTTATTTCCGTGATCCAGAGACTTGTATGCTTTCTTGCAAGAGGCATGCTCCACTAAGATTGGTTACATATAGAGGGTACAGGGCTACATATGAAGCATGGATAGGGTAATACACCATAACAATCTGAGGGTCGGCCTCTGGGGCTAACTCTGCCCACATGCAGCTGGCACCCCACCCCCTGCAGCTGCATGTGGGGGGTTGTTGGAGAACATGTTCGGTGTAGCGCTATGGGAAGATGACTCTCTGATCACCAATATGGTTAGATGGTCAAATCCACTTTATTTCCGTAGTACAGTGACTTATATGTGTTCTAACAAGAGGCGTGGTCAGCTTAAGATTGGTTACAGGTGATAATTGAAAGGTTACATGTAATGTGCACATAGGTTAACTTATCACAACATTCTAAGGGTCAGCCTCCCAGACCACCCACTCCAGCCCCCTTGGTTATCTAGTCTCTGCCCACTGCAGCTGTGTGTGGGGTGCTCAGTTGTTTACATCTCGATTTCCTAGCCTCGCTGGGAACCAAGGACGTTCTCAGCGCAAGTTACCCATGTTTATGACTTTATGTCCTCGACTGGTGAGAAATTCTTCCACAGGGGGTGCTACCCAGCGCCTGGTAGTTTAACTTCCAAGATGGGCCCAAGGACATGGGTTGCTCAGGTTTATCGTTTCATGTCCTGTTAGCAAGAAATTCTCCAACAGACCTCTGTGGTGGTTTGGGTGTACCCTGCCCCCCCCACACTTTAGAAGAACCCAACTAGACTCAGTCGCTCTGGGAATACAAATGAAGCTATTTATTTACAGCTAGCACAATATACGAGCAGGTATTCACGATATATACAGTTATATACAGAAATATAAAAGGTAAAAGTAATACAGAAACACAACTTCCCTCCCAGAAACCCGAGTCCCCAGGAGGGGCTCTCAACCACCCCTGCACCTTCCCGCGGCCCCTCTCAACCTCACCCCAGTCCTAAGGAAGAAAAGAGGTTCAGCCAAGAGGTTAAGAAGCAAGGTTAGTGGAAGGTGAGGTTAGAGAGCTGCAGCTCAGTCCAAAGCCAGAAGCAGAGTGAAGACGAAGACTTCCTCAGCAGTTTGGCCCCACACAATGGTGTCGTCGATGAATTGGATGTGCTCTGGAGCTTTACCTTTCTCCAGTGCATTGTGGATGACTGAGTGACAGATGGTTGAGCTGTGTTTCCACCCCTGAGGCAAACGGTTGAACTGGTACTGGATTCCTCTCCAGGTGAATGCAAACTGAGGCCTGCACTCCTTTGCTATGGGAATAGAGAAGAAAGCATTAGCAATGTCTATGGTAACATACCATTTAGCCTCCTTCGATTCCAGCTCATACTGGAGTTCCAGCATGTCTGGCACAGCTGCGCTCAAGGGTGGAGTCACCTCGTTGAGGGCACGAAAGTCTACTGTGAGTCTCCAATCGCCGTTAGCTTTATGCACAGGCCAGATGGGACTGTTGAAAGGTGAATGAGCTTTCTCGATGACAGCCTGACTCTCCAGTTGACGAATCAGCTGATGAATGGGCAACAAAGAGTCACGGTTAGTTCTGTACTGCCTGTGGTGAACAGTTTGAGTTGCAATTGGCACTTCCAGATCCTCTATGTCATGATATCCCACAACTGCAGATTCATCTGAAAGTTCAGGTCTAATGCACAATTTCAATTTACCATCCTCAATCTCTACAGATGCTATTCCAAAGCCCATTTGTGACCCTTAGGATCTTTGAAACAACCTTGTCTCAAAAAGTCAATTCCCAGAATGCAAGGCGCATCAGGACCAGTTACAATAGTATGTGTCTTCCACTCTTTACCAGTTAAACTGATTTCACCCTGTGTCTTAGTTAACTCTTGAGATCCACCAGTGATTCCAAAAATAGATATGGACTCTGTCCCTTTGCAATTTGATGGCAACAAAGTACACTGAGCACCTGTGTCAACTAAAGCCCTGTATTTCTGAACTTTTGAACTGCCAGGCCACCTAATGAATACATTCCAATAGATTCGGTTCTCTCCACTATCCCTTTCCTCCTCCTGGCTGAAGGCAGGGCACCCCTAATGCTGAACATGGCATGTAGGGTGTACACAGTGATTGGTATTGTTGTGAGAGGAATTGCAACTGTTGGAACAATTGCAGTTGCTCTCGGGAGCTGAAGAAGTGACAGCTACTTTTCTGGCATTGCTGCCTCTGTTTCTGCCACTCTGCAGTTCCCTGACTCTCTTTGAAAGAGCTGAAGTAGGTTGACCATCCCACTTGTTCATGTTCTCCCCATATGTGTCACGCAGAAGTATCCACAGTGATGTATGTGATTGCTGCTGTCTGGGTGGAATTTGTCTCCTCCTGGGCTGGAATTGCCTTGCAGGAGGTGGGCGTCTGTTCCTGACTGCAGAAACATGCACCCATTCAGATGATGCAGGAATGGTATCCTTTACCAGATTGGTAATGTTTCTGAGATCCTCCTTCAGTTCTTTCATGCTGTCTTTGATGCCATCCTTGATGCTATCTTTCATCCCCTTTATCTCTGTAGTCATGGTATTTATGGCAGAGACTAGGCCAGAATGCGAAAAGCTGTCCTCTGCCTGCCTGAGCTGGTCAGTGAATTCACCAACAGTGATAGACCTTCCATTATCACCCCTTGATAGAAACTTGCTGGCCAAGATGTTAGCATAGGATGAAGGAGCAAGCTTAATAAGCTTCTTCATGAGACCTGTTCCAAGAGGAGTATCATCAGGCTCATGTGTGCCATGATCTCCATAGAGCACTTCCTTCACAGCAAACTCCTTCAGAAGCTGAATTCCCTGCTCAATGGTGTTCCACTTCTTGGCAGCCCATGGCAAATCATCTCAGGAAGGATATCTCATAGCCACAGCCAATAGCAGGCGTGTCCACAAGCTAACCTTACCAAGAGGACTTGCTAGGTATTTGTCCACTCCGCTCTCCTCGGTGAGTGGCCCTAGCTGCTTGGCAGACTTGTCTCCTACCTGCAGGGCATTAGCACCAATGCCACGGCATCTCACTAGCCAGCTTAGGATTGGTTCTCCTGTTTCCCTTGAGTATTCCTTTCTAACTTCCCTGACCTCTCTGAGAGAATCGCTGCATTCCTGGATGTCATCGTCCTCCTCTTCCTCTTTTTGATCTGGTTGTCCCTGGCCTTGAAACAGAACCTTCCTCATAGCACTCTTAAACCTATTGGAACCATCTTCTTTATCGGCAGCCAACCTCACAGCGCTCTTCTCATTTGAGTAATGGGATCTCATCATGTTCGCTAGGTCTCGCAGAATAAATGCGTCCTCTTCCTGCTCTTGCTCACCAGATGTCCCCTCTCTTACATCCTCCTTTAAGTCACACTTTGTCAAAAGCTGTGTCTTGGCTTTTGCCTTAGCAGGTGCCAAAACAGCCTGCACATCAACAGACTTTGACGTATCTACTGGAGGGTTTGAATTATTGGGGTCCTGGCCTGCCTTTGAATTAACAGGGTTTTGGTCTGCTGGCTGGGGATTTGAACTGGCTGAGCTGGTGTTATCAGTGTTGTTAGGAACATTCTGATTTTGCGCCTGTTTTCCTGGCATGCCTGCCAAACCTGACGTGTTATTATTGTTATTATCTTTGTTGTCATTCCTGCCAGGAACATTGGCAGTTTTCCCAGAATCTGAAGAGGGAGGTGCAGAGACTGGCTGGGGAGAAGGTGGTGTTCCCAAATTATTCTGATTTCCACTAGTATTTTGTTGATATGAGACTGTCCCTGCATTTGGCTGGGAAAGAGGTTGTATTTGAGACACTTTCCCGTTTGCTTTCGAAACAGAAATTTTCCTACTTCCTACAGGCATTCGAATTTTTCACACAGAATATTAAAAACATTATGAAACCAAAAATTATATGAGCCAGGATAACACACACCAGACATGCCACAATTTGCTTTAAGTCATTACAAGGGTCTAGCATCTCAATTCTGGGGTGAATTATTCTCATGAGGGCTGTAGATAAAGCAGTATTTTGATTACTTGTAATATTATTGGCAAATACCCCTGTAATGTTACTGGTAAGATTTTCAGTGACATTAAAACCAGCATACCCAAGAATGAAATCACCTCAGGACCAGAAAATGTTTGTAACTTTAGCTTTAGCCGTCATATAAGCTAAATTAAGAAAGTAAGCAACAATTTGGGCTTTTATCCAATTAAATGCCAAAAAACAGAAGCTGGACCAGATCAGAGCTCCAACCAAGTACAATATCTGCTTTATTCGCTTCATTCTGATTCCCAGAGCTAATTAACAATCACTCAAATTAATTTGCCCCACATTGGGGAAGCCAAATTAAAAATATGTGGTAGTTTGGGTGTTATCCGCCCCCCCCCCCCCCACTTTAGAAGGTACCCCAGCTAACTCAGCCAGACTCTGGGAATATAAATGAAGCTATTTATTTACAGCTAGCACAATATACAAGCAGTTATTTACAGTATATACAGAAATATACAAAAATATACAAAGTAAAAGTAATACAGAAGCACAACTCACCTCCCAGAAACCTGAGTCTCCAGGAGGGGCTCTCAACCACCCCTGCACCTTCCCCCTGCCCCTCTCAACCTTACCACAATCCTAAGAACGAATAGAGGTTCAGCCAAGAGGTTAAGAAGCAAGGTTAGTGGCAGTGAGGTTAAGGAGATGTAGCTCACTCAAAGTCCAGCCCGAAAGTGAAGCCAAAAATGGCAAAAGTGTTATCTAATGTTTACTTTCTTGTTCCCATACACCTCAGCTAGACTGTGAGGGAATTTGACATCACAACTGTTTTCCTTTTCACAGCTGAATTATCTACTTTTTCTCACCAAAACATTCTAGCCTGCTTCAAACTAGCACATGAGGTCAGTGGGATGATGTGGGAAGCTTTCTCCTGCAACGAGGTATGGAATGTAAACATCAGGCCCTGTGATGGGAAGTGTCCTTGGAGTCTTACTGATTCCCAGGGGCCTAAGCTGAGAACCATGAGCAACCCACGCACAGCTGTCAGGGGGTGGAATCTGCCGGCCCCCGGGGCGGACACAGCCCCAAGGGGGCTGACCCTGGCCAGCCCCCCTGGGTGGTACTCACAGGTTGTTTACCACAGGTAACCTATCTCTGCCTTACACATAACTTGGGGCCAATCTGTACTGTCCACTTGTGCCAGCCCCAGGCTGGCTGGAAACACCTCCTCTGAGCACTATATAAGACGCTGCACTACCCTAATAAAATTGTACTGATGCACAGATGCCTAGAAGCTGCTGTCTCGAGTCATCAGTACCCCAATCTCGCCTCTCGCCAGCCTCCGTACCCCAACAGGATGAGGCTTAACAAGATCAAGTGCCAGGTCCTGCACTTTGGTCACAACAACCATATGCAGTATTACAGGCTTGGGGAAGAGTGGCTGGAAAGCAGCTTGGTAGAAAAGTCTCTAGGGGAGCTGCCTAAACATGAACCAGCAGTGTGCTTAGGTGACCGAGAAGGCCAATGGCATACCGGTATGTCCAGCAGGAGTAGGGAAGTGATAATGCCCCTGTACTCAGCACCAGTGAGATCACAGATTCCAACAATCACTGAATTGACAAAGATCCCCAAGACTAAGCCATATTCTTTTGCTGAGGAGCAGCAATAGGCAGGCTGACAAACCACAGCAGTGGTTATGTACAGTGCAAGCATCACAAAACCTTCTTCATCAGGGTAGAGATCCACCCACAGTATCTGAGCAGGGTGAGCACAGTAGAGATGCCATCACAGTGGCTCCCACCCATAGCTGAGGCAAACCTGAGGTAAACAGTCACATCTAATAGCAGTCCAAGAAATCTAATGAACAGCTCAGGAAGTAGACAGGGCTGGAAAGAGGCAGATGAGGTGAAGACTCGGCTTTGATGAGACCACACCTTGACTATTGTGTTCAGTTTTGGGCACTGCAATACAAAAGAGATGTGGAGGTGTTGGAATGGGTCCAGAGAAGGGCAATAAAGCTGCTGAAGAGCCTAGAGAATAAATCTTACAAGGAGTGACTGAGGGAGCAGGGGCTATTTACTATGAAAAAAAGGAGGCTGAGTGGTTTTAAGGTGAATCTTGTAGAGTAGGGTTATAGGTTTGACTTGGTGATCCTGGGGGTCTTTTCCAATCTGGATGTTTCTGTGTGAAGACTAGGGATGCAGGCTCTAGTTGAAATGTGGCTTGGTGTCATGAACATTAGGTGAGTAGGGGTACCAGAGGAGTTTTGTTACTATTTCAGAAAAGACACTGAGGAATCTCGCACAAGAGGATTTTGCTGTTAGCAAGAGGAAAATGCTCTCAGCAGGGTCTCCAAGCTGCTCTCCTACTTCTGTAGCAAAACATCCCAGTCTCATTAGAGTTAGAATTACCTTGGGTAACCAACTGTGAAGGAAAAGTAAATGACTGTAGATAGACCCATAAAACAAACAAACAAACAAACAAAAAAAGGTTCTTGTGGATAAGTAGCTGAACCTATTTGTTATTTGGTAGATGGTGTTCTGACTTTATGGGAAGAGTTAAAGCTGCTTAACACTTCTCCCATTTTCAGCACTGATGTTGATATCATAAGATACCTAGTGCTTGGATCATGATGCCAGCTGGCTCCTGGGAAGGTACAAAGTACTCAAATGATATATTTCACATTGTCCATCCTGCCTGTTTCACCCATGATTAGCATCAGTCAACTTTACAATTAATACAATCCTAGAACTACAGACTAAAAGATACCTTCTTAGTCTCTGATTGAGGCCTTCTTAGTCTCTGATTCTAACCCTTCACTTTCTTTTTGTCAAAAACAAAAAAGAGTAGAAGTGCAAAATAATATGCAGGCACATGGGCTGAGTGAAGATCATGCGGTCTGTGCTGCCATGTCACCAGAAAAGAATGTAGAACCAGCACAGGCCTGCTCTTCCACAGTATTAGCCTGGAGGCTCATTCATCTACTGATCACCTACAAAACCAACTTACCTGCTTGTGTAACTGGTAACAGCCACAGTCCCATGCTCTGCACTCTGCATAACAGTATATACAAGATATCAATATGACTCTTGATTTCTTACATAACAGAGGGATGAAAATTTGATGCCAAACATCAGGGTTGTCATAAATAACAGGCATAAACTGGCATTCATGCAAGTCAAGGCTTTAATAGAGTTGCAGGAATCAAGCAATCTACAGGCCTGGGTGCGAGGGGAGGCTCTGCTCTACCCTAACGCACACCCTTTGCCTTCGGTTTTCTCTTTTTATACCCTATTCTATTACATATTCATTACCAATTCTAAGAAAAGATTGGGTTTTCCTTACCAGTTTTTTTAGGAATGTGAGATGTCTCTTCCACCCATATCTCCTTTTATCCAGTGGTCCCTCTGATAGTCTTTGATGAAGTAAGGGGTCTCCCACAAGTGTTGTCCCCATGAACTTCAAATTCCTTTTTGTTCTGTTTGCTCATGCAGAAAGGTGTTTGAAGCAACTGGTGTATTTGTTGCCACTTTTTTCTCAGAGGTTACTCAATGCTAATCCTTTGCATACCCTATTGTCAGGTTGTGCAAAGGTCTTGAAATCAAGTGTTCTCAACAGATTTTAAAAAATAAATGGCTAATTTTATAACTAGCAGTATCAAGTTACTTATATCACCAAAAATTAACCAGTTCTTAAGTCTTACTGAATCTGTGAGAGGAAAAGGAAAGATTATAACACAACTGATAAACAAGGTCCCATCCTATAGGGCAAGGACAAAAGATCAGATCATCAGTTTTCTCAGAAATATCACTGAGACTCTCTCAAAGGTGATTATCAAAAAATCATAATGAATAAATGATCTGATCAGAATTAACAGCTTCATTAGACAACCATACAGCACTAAAGTGTGGTAAAGGGAATCTCAACAAGCCAGTTGAAGTTATATAATGAGATTATTCTTGTTTTCAGTTTTGCTTCATTTACTCTTCCTTCGTCCAACTTCTCCCCAGTCTGTAAAAGAAACATGCTAATACTTATCCAATAATGGCATTAACATTTAAAAGGCTCCTCTTTCCTCCAGTTCTGACAGTTTTTTTCAATTGACTATTGCCACTCTCTGTTTATATTTCATTTACCCTATATATCACTTATCCTTATGTTACCGTAGCTACAACAGTGCTACAAACAGTGAAAGAAGGTCACTAGAGCAGCCCTAGTATAGGTAAAAAAAAAAGTATGTCTTTGAGCATAGTTCATCAAAAAGTTACTCACTGGTCTTTGCTTAGTGTCTGAGTATTATTTAATGTAGCTATAGAGACTTTTTAAAAAGTAAACATCCCACAAAGATAAATTATTTTATATTAAAATCCCTGACTTCTTTATCGAGTAATTTACCTTTGTAATTTTTTAAAGGTTTTATTCTACTTACATGTGATGTTCTTGCAGTTACCAATGTTTGCCCTTAATACCAGTCACAGTGAGGTGCCCAACTGATTTCACAGTTAGTGATGTTAGTAATATTAAATGCATGTGCCTATGACAACAGAAGGTTTAAAATAATGTAGTACATTAATTACTGTATGACTTTAGGCATTTTTGCAGTTGATTGTAAGTGCTTCTTGCATTTTACAATGTTTTGTTGCCTATTGCATTTACAGGAAAGTTTATTGACAGTTTTTCCCCAAAAGCTTCAATGTATGGTTTCTGGTGATTCGTGAGCAACACAAGAATTTTAAAGACCTAGGCAGCTGTAGAGAAAAGTTTGGACATGTTACACTTAGGGCAACTTGAAGCAATACAAGAAACCCTGGGTTAGTTTCTTCACTGATATTTCTGCCACCTTCCTAAGTATGAAAGACTCAACTTATTTTTTTCTGAATGCAGGTTTCAGTAACTCAGTAACTTTTGAGAGGCCAGAGGGAATTTTATGGAGATAAGTGAAAATGAGGGAAAAAGATCAGACACCTGAGAATCATGTAGTAAATTAAATTTACTGAGAGTATTCCTAGATCTTGAAACCAGCTGGCACAGAAAGGCCTGTTTCTATGCTAGCAATCATTATTATCCTGGGAAATAGGGTGGTTGCATGCAAACTATCTATTGGCATAGAAAGTTTCTAACTGGAACTTTCCAACTCCAACAGCATGCCCAAGAATTCTTTGGGTAAGTTGTGGTACATGAAAAATCATTCCAAAAACACTAGGTAAAAAGCGAAAAGCTTACTATCCTAGGCAACCATGTTCCGACACTCAGAAACAGCATTAGGCATTACATAAAGGGATAGCAGTTTGTGCTCAGTATGAGGATTGCATGAAGTATACATATATATGTGTGTGTGTGATTTTAGATATACATAAACAAAAAAAAAAAAAAAGCTGTAACAGCCATATGATGTGAAAACAGCTGTTACAGTCTCAAACACTGTCTACTCAGTGATTCAATTTTACATCATGTCTTTACAGTCTTTAATTTAATGCTTAAGTTTATTTATTCACTATTGATCTCACACACTGCTCTTCTACCCCAAGTTACTGCTAATGGTTCCCTAGCAAAGGAATCTGCTTCATTTTCACTGAAACAACCCACAGAGTATAGCACAATGTTGAAACACAAGATATTTGAAGTGCATGTGTTCCTATTGTCATACATTTTCTGACACTGTTTAGAGCTATTCCATTCTTCAAGAACTCTCAAGCACTCTCAGGCTGGTTCATCTAACCCTTCCACAGCATGGACAAGGCTGGAGTATACGGAGCTGATTACTAGTAGCTATTAATAGGCTCCACATTAAAAGTAATCTATGATAACATATAGCAACAAGGAATATCTCCTGGGATAAACTCTGTTGGTGTAAAGTTAGCCAAAAAATGAATACAAGGAGCACAGCTGAATTAAACAAAACTCTTCGCATGCAGCTCCAACCAAATCCAAACTGCCTTGCACTATGCAGTTGCACCAGCCACTTGCAGCTGGCCTGTTCTATTATGCCCAATCTCTGTAAGATATTTTGAGTGCACAGATGATGACTTCTTGTAGAAGACTACTGAAAACTCCTCCTTGGAAACAGAAAAAAAAACAACCCCCCCCCCAAAAATGGTCTTGTTTGCCATACCCAGCTACGACCATCTCCTGTAGCTTTTCCCAGACGTTTAACAGAATGGCTGCTGTTTTAAGGCACAAGAATTTGTTGAAGACTTTGTGAACTAACTGCCTCACAAATTGTGGGCTGGAACAAATGTTGTGGACCCAGAGAAAGTCAAAAAACATCACCCTAGCTCAAAGCATTTTTCATCTCAAGGACAGAACACCAAGTTTGGGGAATTTACAAACCTGTCAGGTGAAACAGTCAAATTGATTTCCAGAAAAGTGTTTTCAGCAAGAGCAGTTTGATTTGTCAGATCTGGTAGTTCTCTCAGCTGACAGAGAAAATGTCAGGTGTGGTAGCACAAATCAAACTACCTCAAGTAATGCTACCATGCATGTAGCAAGAACAAAAGGATTTTGTTATTACCCTGAGCTCTCTGACATGTAACTGCCTGTGGTGGAGGGGCTGCAGACCGAAATAGAGGTCTCCCTATGTCTCTACATGCCTGGACATGGTTTTCTGCCAGGACCCATAGTAGCAAACAGGTTGTGTAACACACACACACCCAGTCCATGTAGCCCTGGGGTCTGCCCATGTGATCCCCATATTTGGGAGGGTCCAGGCAAACAGCTCCTGCCTATTAAGGTAAAGTCTGGCTTACTGCCAACCTGATTGGTCACTTTAGATGGCCAAAAGGTCCACAAATCTCGTCCCACAGTCTATAAAGAGGGGTGCAAAGGTGCACCATGTGTTCAGCGTGTTCAGACTCAGCTGTTCAGAGTATCCAGACTCAGCTGCTCAGGCTCAACTCTCATCAGATCTGTTCAGACTCAGGTCTGTGACCCTGCCTGCAGCACAGCTCAGCTGTCTGATCCACATAGCAGCATCCTGCTGCTCTGACCTGCTTGCAAAGGCCCAGACATGGAGTCTGGCCCTCACGTGCATTTTCACTGAGGCTCAGACTTCTTACTTTGATCTCAAGGTGCAGTTAACCTGTCTGCGTACCTGTAGAAGCAGAGCACATTCACGCCTGCACCTGATACATATGGGGAGCTGATAGCCCCCTAAGCCGAGAGCCAATCGTGCATACCGGCCATCTATCTTGATTTGTCTACGGAGCTCAGACTCCCAGCTTTGTCCTGGTAAGAAGGACCAGGACAGCAGACCTTCCAGATTGTCTGCAAACCCACAAACACAGCCTGCTAGCTGTGAAAGGACCATGCTAGAAGCTGCACGGACATTCTTCTCCTGTTCCTGGAATCCTGCCAGCTGATCATCCCTGGACACGCAGCATCCAGAAAATCAGCAGCATCGAGGCAGAGACCACCTCACACCAGGAGAAAAGGTTAGAGAAAACCTGTTTACGCCAGAGACTGGGAACACTTATCATTTCCCCTTGCGAGCTGGGAAGATTCCAGCCTCACAGAGACCTGGACACAGGGCACAGGCTGTGATACAACCCCAGGAGGGTGATTAATAATTAAGGGCAGCACATCTAAGTAAACTTTGATTCCTCTGTAATATAAGTTATCACTGCCTTAGAGCAGACAGCTTTCAGCCCCTGCTGGGCAAACAGCATAGTTGTTAAGAGGCATTAAGCCTGAGGGAAATTTCTCTCTGTCTGTAGTTGATAATTTGATAGCTAATAATCAAATCCCTGTACATATATCATATATCATATCCTAATTGTTTTCATAACCTTGCACAAAAGAACTATTCAGTGGTTGGGGGTGGCAATAGTTTGTAAATATTAATTTTAATAAATATATTTTATAAAAACTTAATACCTTTATAAAAAATCAAGTCCTTCTGCTTTGCCCAGCACTGAAAGACCACTTATTGTCCTCTGAAGTAACACCATACATGTTGGTCCGCTAAGCACCAAATCTGCTTTATCTTTATTCAGAGCCTCCTCCTGTTATTTAGAAAAAGCCAATGCAGTTTTCAAAAAAATGAGCTAATCTCTCCACTTCGTGCAAGAGATTAAATCAGTACAGAAAATAGTAAAAAACTTCTACATCAAATCACGCAATGCTACTCTGAATAGGCTGTATCATTTGATAAAGTGCAATGATGTGCATGAAGCCTAATTCCAGCTTAGAACTCACACAATCACATTTATTTTATATGTTTACCATTTTACTTTTCCTCTTCACTTTCTTTCCACCTAGTAATTTTAATTGCTATGCTTCTTTTAACTTGTAGCATCTGTTACAATATGGCAAAATTCAACAGAGAACTACCAAGATCTACCTTTTCTTGTTTCACTGTCATATGTATTGCAACAGCTTAATGCCCTGCTCTTCTTTGCAATAGGGAAATAAAAACAGCAAAAGCTATTTAGTAGAAAACTTTGCAAACACAGCTTCTAAAGGATGACAATATTTGACGGTTGCAAAACTCAAGTTGTTTATCCAGCCAGCAAAATAAGTGGGTTTTTTGCTCATCCCAGAGCTCACAATTTTTGTAACACACAGCAAGAACTTACAAATGTAAACAAAATACTTCCTGAATGGAAGAACTGAGTTTTCCTAGACTGGTGACTGGTGAGAACTTTTTGAAATAAATCTTTGCTGCATGGCAAATTCTCACATGTTGTTAGATAATTTTCAATGAAGCCCTCCTGCTACCTTTTGAGCTCCTTTCTCTTGCTTAGATTTAAAAATGTCTTATAGTAGTGCTAAATCAGCCACACTTCCAGCAATCATCAGGGGTTTCCTTGCAGGTCTCTCAGAATTGGTTGCTTCACCGAAATGTTGACTTAATGAACTGTGAAAAGATTGGAGAAACTGACAAAATTGTCAAGCCTGAACTGGAATGTAAAGACAGCTTTTTTGATGCAGTAATTCGTGTGGAAGCTTTTTCCAAGGAGCCTTTTGACAAGCTGTCAGGACATTGGTTGGACAAGCATTGGGTAGCATTACATAGGAGTGAAACAGTGACAATGGTGAGGGAACTCACGTCATTCCAACTCTGTATTCCACTTCTTGAGAACCTGTTGTCACATGATGGAAAATATCCTTCCTGTCAGATTGTGCTAGTGCACAATTTTAAAAGGTGCATTCACAAAGTGCAACTTCTGGCACAAGAGCCTAAGTTAGGCAAGTTCCTCCTTTTCAGCCAGTGGTAAGAGATAGGCTCTTCCAGAGACTACTTCAGAGATCACAGGTGAGGTTACTTTCATGAATTTCCTCTAAAATGGCATGTCTCCTGGACTTTTGTTAGTCTACTTCTCTCCGTCCCATGACAGGCTGGAGAAGTGGCCTGAGGAGAATATCATGAGGTTCAACCCACCTGGATGTGTTCCTGTGAGGCCTGCCCTAGGTGATTTTGCTTTGGCAGAGGGGTTGGACTGGGTGATCTCTGGAAGCCCCTTCCAAGCCCTAAGATTCCGTGATTGTTTAATAAGGTAAAGTGCAAGGTCCTGTATCTAGGTCAGGGCAATCCCTAATACAGGCTGGGGAATGATGACATTGAGAGCAATCCTGTAGAAAAAGACTTTCAGGGTACTTTTGGATGAGAAGCCGGACATGAACCAACAATGCACGATTGCAGCCCAGAAGGCAAATCCCATCTTGGGCTGCATCAAAAAAACCGTGACCAGCAGATTGAAAAGTGATTCTGCCATTCTACTCTGCTTTAATGAGACTTCACCTGGAGTAGTGTCCAGCTCTGGGACCCCCAGTGCAAGAAGGACATGGATCTACTGTAGCTGGTCCACAGGAGGGCCAGAGGGCTGGACACACTTCCTGCAGGGACAGGCTTAGAGAGTTGAAGCTGTTCAGCCTGGAGAAAAGAAGATTCTGGAGAGACCTCATAGCTGCATTTCAGTATATCAAGGGGGCCTATGGGAAGGCTGGGGAAGGATAGTTTAGAAGCGCTTGGAGCGATAGGAGAGGCATGGTTTTAAACTAGAACAAGGCAGATTTAAGAGAAAGATCTTTACTATGAAAATGGTGAAATACTTGAGCTGATTGCCCAGAGATGTGGTTGAGGCCCCCTCCATAGAGACATTTAAGGTCAAACCTGATGGGCCCCTGAGCAACCTGATGTAGTTGGAGATGTCCCTGCTCACTGGACAAGATGACTTTTGATAGTGCATTTCAGCCCAACGCATTTTGTGATTCTAATTCTGTGAGATCTCACTGAAGGGTAGAATAGCACAACCATCATGCACTCCTTCCACTTCTACATCATATTGAAACTTATGGAAAGTGCACTCTGTTCTGTTGTTCAGGCCATTAACAAAGATAATGACATCACTAAAAACTATCCCCCAGCACAGCTTTGACCTTATGATTGCATCTCTTTAAGTACAATTCTTCAGCTAGTCTTTAGTGTATTTCACTGTCCACTTATCTAGCCTGTACTTAATCAGTTCATCCTTGGAGGCAAGCTATTATAAGAAATAGAATTGATAGCATCACTGAAATTGAGATAAACTGCTCTCTCCTCATCCTCCAAGCCTTGCATCTGTCACAACCTAAATGGTGACTCAGTCTGTAGCTGTGTAGAGATCATGATCCTGTGTTCTTAGGATTCACTAACAGATGACATGGAGGTTTTGTCCTCTAAATTCTCTACTTTATTAGAGATTACCACAAGTACCACAAAAGCCATCACAAGCTAGCATACCTATGATTAATAAAGGATAACAAAACCAACATATATCAACCTATTACAAATTATCATCAGCAATCAGTAATACAGTACCAGTCAATGCAATGGCACCATTCATAGAATCATAGAATCAACCAGGTTGGAAGAGACCTCCAAGATCATCCAGTACAACCTGGCACCCAGACCTATCCAGTCAACTAGACCATGGCACTAAGTGACTTATCCAGTCTTTTCTTGAAGACCTCCAGGGACGGTGCCTCCACCACCTCCCTGGGCAGCCCATTCCAATGGGAAATCACTCTCTCTGTGAAGAACTTCCTCCTAACATCCAGCCTATACCTACCACGGCACAACTTGAGACTGTTTTAGTCATTGTCAGAAATAGCAGTAATGAATAGTACAGTAACAATAAATATAGTAACAACCATTAATAGCAAGAACTAAGTATGAGTATACTACTACAGATTCCCAGAAGCACAATTAGTGAAGTAAACACATCACCAATACGCCTTTTGTGTTCATAGGTTCATACTGTATAGATTTTCATTATGTTACTGGATGTACTGGACAGACAGTAAGATGTTAAATGAATGGGTTTTTTTTCTTTTTATAGCCTTCTTTTTTCTTGTCCTGTCCCTTTTCTAATATATTTTCTATTTCAGCTCTTCATATTACCTTTTTCTGGTTTATGCTATCTAAATATGCCTGTGATAGCTAAATAATTCATATGAAAGTTGTTCATGACTTTCCATAAATATCCATTGATTTCTGGAATGTCACTCTACATTAAGAGTCCACATCAATTCTCAGATGGCAATATGCAACACTACCTGACAAACCTTTTCAGAACAACTGGATTCCTGGCAACAGTGTAATAAAGGAAGATTTTTACTATTCTGAGCAGTGTGTGTTGCAAGCACATCATGTGGGAAATGTCTATTTCAATGATTATTAAATTTAGAATGAGATTATTCTCGTAAACATGCTACCAATTAATCAAGGTCTTGCTAATATCTTGCCTATGAACTTCATGACTATAATTTCTTCACCTTCCCACTTGTGAGATGTGCCAAACTACAGTACCACTGCCCTAAGAATACTGTAGAAAGCTGCCTCCATAGTGGCCAGAGGTGCTGATCCATACAATACAGAAACCTTCACCTTCTTACTTTTCTTTTTCTGATCTGTAGAGTTTCGCAAGACTACTATGAAGAAGTGTAAAAGGGGAAATGGCAGAGTTAATAGGTAGTAATGACATTTTGAGAGTTTAAGAGAAGTAATTATCTTTAATCACTACTGCAGTTCTTTTTTGCCTTTATTAAAAAAAAAAATCTGTGTCTGTGTTTTCTACTACTACCATTTAGCCACAGGGTATTTGAATCCTTTGGAATTGTTATTGGGTATTTTCCCAATGAAGGTAGTGACCTACCCTGTTCATTATGACCCTCCTTTTAAAATCTCATCCACCAGTTTGCATTTTGTGGCTTTTTTCTCCTCTTGACTTTTTCTCACATGTGGAGACTGGCCTCTCTCAGACTAACAGGAAAATGGATAGATGACCCGTTAAGAAATTGGACTGCTGACCCTGGCAATACTTAATTTGCTGCTGCACTATATCTACTTCTCATCAGGTTGACTTTCTTGAGAACAAAGGGGTCCAGGATGGTTGGACTTACTTTAAACAGGAGCTCTTGAAGGCACAGGAACTGGCAGTTCCCACATGCCGAAAGATGAGCCGCAGGGGGAGGTGACCAGCCTGGATGAGCAAAGAGCTCCTGAAGGAAGTGGGGGAGAAAAAGAGGGTGTATCGCCTCTGGAAGGAGGGGAAGGCTTCTCCTGATGTGTTTAAGGAGGTAGCCAGACTATGTAGGAGAAAAATTAGAGAGGCTAAGGCTCAGCTAGAACTTAGGCTGGCCACTTCCGTGAAAGTTAACAAAAAACACTTTTATAAATTTATCAATGCTAAAAGGAAGGGCAAGAAGACCCTCCACTCCTTACTGGACCAGGAGGGGAACACTATAACTGATGATGAAGCAAAGGCAGAGGTCCTGAATGCCTTCTTCGCCTCAGTTTTCAACAGTAAGGAGAGAGGAGGAGGAGGCAAATGGCCTCTTAAACTGGGGGATGGGGTCGGGGAGCAGTGTGTTCCCCTGGAAATTCATGAGGAATTAGTTCAGGACCTGCTGAGCCATCTGGACACCCACAAGTCCATGGGACCAGATGGGATCCATCCCAGGGTGCTGAGAGAGCTGGCAGCTGAGCTGGCCAAGCCACTCTCCATCATTTTCCAGCAGTCCTGGCTCACCGGAGAGGTCCCAGGAGACTGGAAAATGGCCAACGTGGTCCCCATCCACAAAAAGGGTCGGATGGAGGAACCTGGGAACTACAGACCTGTCAGCCTGACCTCAGTGCCAGGGAAACTGATGGAGCAGGTTCTCTTGGGGCCAATAACTGCGCACCTGAGGGATGGCAAAGATCTCAGGTCCAGCCAGCATGGGTTTAGGAAGGGCAGATCCTGCCTTTCTAACCTGATCTCCTTCTATGATCAGGTGACCCGCTTGGTGGATGTGGGGAGGCCTGTGGATGTGGTCTATCTGGACTTCAGCAAGGCCTTTGACACTGTCCCCCACAGCAAACTGCTGGCTAAGCTGTCAGCCCGCGGCTTGGATGGTAACACTCTGTGCTGGGTTAGGAACTGGCTGGAGGGCCAGACCCAGAGAGTGGTGGTGAATGGTGCCACATCCAGCTGGCGGCCAGTCACTAGTGGTGTCCCTCAGGGATCAGTGCTGGGCCCCATCCTCTTTAACATCTTCATAGATGATCTGGATGAGGGCATGGAGTCAGTCATCAGCAAGTTTGCAGATGACACTAAGCTGGGGGCAGATGTGACTGAGCTGGAGGGCAGAAGGGCTCTGCAGCGGGACCTTGACCGCCTGGACAGATGGGCAGAGGCCAATGGGATGGGGTTCAATAGCTCAAAGTGCAGGGTGCTGCACTTTGGCCACAACAACCCCATGCAGAGATACAGGCTGGGGTTGGAGTGGCTGGAGAGCAGCCAGACAGAGAGGGATCTGGGGGTACTGATTGATACCCGCCTGAACATGAGCCAGCAGTGTGCCCAGGTGGCCAAGAGAGCCAGTGGCATCCTGGCCTGCATCAGGAATGGTGTGGTCAGCAGGAGCAGGGAGGTCATTCTGCCCCTGTACTCTGCACTGGTCAGACCACACCTCGAGTACTGCGTTCAGTTCTGGGCCTCCCAGTTTAGGAAGGACACTGAGATGCTTGAGCGTGTCCAGAGAAGGGCGACGAGGCTGGTGAGAGGCCTCGAGCACAAGCCCTACGAGGAGAGGCTTAGGGAGCTGGGGTTGTTTAGCCTGGGGAAGAGGAGGCTCAGGGGTGACCTTATTGCTGTCTACAACTACCTGAAGGGTGGTTGTGGCCAGGAGGAGGTTGCTCTCTTCTCTCAGGTGGCCAGCTCCAGAACAAGAGGACACAGCCTCAGGCTGCGCCAGGGGAAATTTCGGCTCGAGGTGAGGAGAAAGTTCTTCACTGAGAGAGTCATTGGGCTGCCTGGGGAGGTGGTGGAGTCGTCGTCCCTGGGGCAGTTCAAGGCAAGGTTGGATGTGGCACTTGGTGCCATGGTCTAGCCTTGGGCACTGTGGTAAAGGGTTGGACTTGATGATCTGTGAGGTCTCTTCCAACCTTGGTGATACTGTGTGATACTGTGATACTGTGACTTTACCTCACTGACCTTCCCTTTCTTCCAATGGTTAAAAGCATTTGCTGTCAGTGACTGTGGTTCTCTTCAGGACAATGAGGTGTTAGTTTCTGATAAAGCTTCTCCTTGCTACAGCAATAAAACTAATATATAAGAATAAAATTTGCCCACTCTGAGAGAAATTTAGAGATGGATGTCAATAGAAACGATAAATTATCTTTGTCAATGCATAGCAGTATCTGTTTAATATCACATCAGACTAATCACTATAAAATACACACTTTCTATATTACTTGCTTAAAGTAAAGCCACAAGGCAGGTTGAGAAGAAAGGACGTACTCTCTACAGTTACAAGCTACATGAACATTAATAACTACCTGCAAATAAACTGACCTTCTCCTCTAAGAAGAGATCATTTGTACAAGCAAGAATTGCAGGCTATAAATATGGTGTGCTATTATGCGCCTTTATGCTTGATTGCTTTCTTAAAGAAATCAGGAACCCTTGTCTATATCCCGTGCAAATGCAGCATCCAATGGCAATTTATCAAAATAATTATATGCTTGGTTGAGCACCTAGTTTTAGTCAATTCAGTGGCACACACTTGTAATTATGATGTATCAGAAAACACTCTTTGCAATGCACATTCCTTAGCAGTTCTTGGACTTTTATGAGTTATCTAAAAGACAAATATTAGACCAATAGCATTAAAACACACAAATCACAAAACCGAATGACACTGTTGATTTACAAAAAAATAGCAAAGGACTAATGTGACACCATTCAGGTTGCAATGCTGGCTGCCCAGGGAGGTGTTTGAGTCACCCACCCTGGATATGTTTAAGGGTTGTTTGGACGTGGTGCTTAGGGCTATGGTTTAAGATAAATCTTGTAGTAGAGTAGGGTTATCCGTTGGACTTGGTGATTCTGAGAGTCTTTCCTAACCCAGATGTTTCTGTGATTATTTGGAAATATCCTTGGGATCACCAAGTCCAATTGATAACCCTACTCTACAAGGTTCACCCCTAAACCACCTGCCCAGGCATCACATCCAAATGACCTTTCAACATATCCAGGGTTGGTGACTCAACCACCTCTCTGGGCAGCTCATTCCAGTGCTTGACCACTCTTTTCATGATAAAATTTTTCCTAATGTCCAGTCTAAACCTACCCCATTGCACCTTGATGGCATTCCCTCTTGATCTATCACTAATTACCTGTCAGAAGAGACCAGTACCAACCTCTCCAAAATGTCCTTTCAGGTAGCTGTAGACAGCAATGAGGTATCCTCTCAGCCTCTTCTTTTCAAACTAAACAGCCCCAGCTCTTTCAGTCACTCTTCATAAGATTTATTCTCTAGGCCCTTCACCAGCTTCATTGCCCTCCTCTGCACTTGCTCCAGCACCTCCACATCTTTCTTGTATTGAGGTGCCCAAAACTGAACACAGTACTCGAGGTGTGTTCACCTCAGTTCACACCAGTGCCAAGTACAAGGGGGCAGTCACCTCCCTACTCCCGCTGGACACAGTATTTCTAATACAAGCCAGTATGCCTTTGGCTTTCTTTGCTATCTGGGCATACTGCTTGCTCATATTCATCTGCTTGTCAATTAGAATCTCCAGGGTCCTTTCACCTAGAGAGCTTTCCACCCACACTTTCCCAAGCCTGTAGCACTGCTTTGGGTTGTTGTGACCCAAGTGCAGGACCTGCCATTTGGCCTTGCTAAAGTTCATGCCATTAATGTTAGCCCACCAATCAAATCTATCCAAGTCCCTGTGTAGAGCCTCCCTACCCTCATGATGATCAACACTGACACCTAACTTGGTATCATCTGCAAACTTATTGATGACACACTATGTCTTCATCAAGGTCATCAATAAAGATGTTAAACAGAAGTGGTCCCAAAACTGATCCCTCAGTGTGCATTTGTGACCAGCTATATTTAACTCCACTGACTACCACTCTTTGGGCCTGTTCGTCCAGTCAGTGCTTTATCCAGCAGAACATGTGCCCCTCCTAGCCATAAGCAGACTGTTTGTCCATGAGAATTCGGTGGGGAACAGTGTCAAAGCCGTTTTTAGAGTCTAGGTAGACAATATCCACAGCCTTTTCCTCATCCAATAGTCAGGTCATTTTGTCATAGAAGGAGATCAGGTTTGTCTGGCAGGTCCAGCTCTTCAGAAACCCATGCTGACAGAGCCAGATTCCCTGGTTGTTCCTTATATGGTGTGTAATAATGCTTGAGATGACCTGCTCCATGGCCTTCCCTGGTACCAAGGTCAGACTGTCACGTCTACAGTTTCCTGGATCCTCTTTTCTTCATTTCTTGTGGACAGGTGTCACATTTGCAGCTCTCCAGTCTATTGGGACCTCCCCGGTTAGCCACCACTTCAGGTGGAAAGTGGCTTGGCAAGCACATCTGCCAACTCCTTCAGCACCCTTGGGTGTAGCCCATCCAGCTCCATGGGCTTGTGTGCATCTAAGTGGCATAGCAGATCACTGACCACTTCCTCATTCATTGTTATGACCTCATTCTGATTCCCCTCTCTGAATCCTAGTCCATAAGATTGAGTGTTCAGAGAACTGCTGCTTCCAGTGCTAAAGACCGAGGTAAAATATGCACTAAGCAAGTCAGCCTTCTCCTCATCCTTAGTCACTACGTTTCTCTCTGCATCCAATAAAGAATGGAGATTTCCCCTAGTTCTCCTTTTATTGTTAATGAATTTATAGAAACAGTTTTTATTATCCTTAATGGCTGTAGCTAGGTTGAGCTCTGGCTGTGCTTTGGCTCTCCTAATTTTCTCCCTGCATAGCTTCACTAAACCTTTATAGTCCTCATAAGAGATGTGTCCCCTTTTTTAAAGGCCACAGACTCTCCTATTGTTCTTGAGGTCCAGCCAAAGGTCTGGATTCAGCCAGGCTGGATGTCTTCACCAACAACTCATTTTTAAGCACACAAGGACAGCTTTTAAGACTTCCCTTTTAAAGTATGTCCAGCATTCCTGGACTCCTAAATCCTTTAGAGCACTCCCCACAAAGGACTTTGTCAGTTAGTCTCCTGAACAGGCCAAAGTTTGGCCTCCAGAAGTTCAAGGTGGCAGTTTTACTAACCCTTCTCATTATTTCCCCAAGGATAGAGAATCATCTAAGATTGTGTAAAACAAAACTGTTGGAGAGATTCTTGCTAGCAGAGGACACAAAATGAAAAACATGAGCAACCCGTGCTAGGAGCGTCCTTGAGTCCATCTTGGGAGTTAAGATACCAGGCGCTGGGTAGCGCCCCCCACATGCAGCTGCAGAGGGTGGAGTGCCAGCTGCATGTGGGCAGAGTTAGCCAGCCACAGAGGCTGATTGTTATGGTATATTACCCTATCTATGCTTCACATGTAACCCTGTACCTTCTATATGTAACCAATCTTGGTGGAGCATGTCTCTTGCAAGAATGCATATAAGTCTGCATCACGGAAATAAAACGAACTATGACCATCTAACCATATTGGTGAACAAAGAGTCATTTTACCCAGGTGCTCCACTGGCACAAAACCAAATGACAACTTTTAAGCACATGCTAACCATTTCCAATAACATACAATGAACATATACACAGCTACAAAAATGCAACAAATCATAACTATTTCACAGCCTGCACATGAATGGTCTTCTATCACTGGCTAGTGATTACTTTGGGTTAATTTAAACAGCTTACAATAATGCCATCTAACTGAGACTAATGCAGCATTAAGAAGTGAATAAATTTAAACTAAGTACTAGTTTCATACCAAATCTTATAGATACATAGAAAAACAGAGTTGAAATGACCTTCAGAAGGTATGTTGTTTAGCCATGTGCTCTGAGACAGATCAGTTAAACAAAATATTAGCCTAATTAAAAAAAAGATCCATTCAGGCCACACAAATTTCAGAAAAAATATTCAGTGGTTCAACTTTTTGTTGCTGTTGTTGTTGTTCTGTTGTTCTAATAAGAATAATTCATTGCAGAACTTAATCTTACTACTTCTCCTGTGTGCCATGGACACACAGAAACTATTATTAGTTTCTATTTTTTATACACTACATGGCTTCACATAAGAAAAGCATGTTCTTGACTTTAGACAAAATAACCTAGGTCTTTCTATCCATCTTTGAAGGTTAAGTTTCCTAAGCCTTTCATCATTCTTGCTGGTGTCCTTCAGAACCTCTCCAACCAACCTATGTTTTTCTTGAAGTTTTATGACAGAAATTGGACACATGACTTCAGCTTATCAGAGCACCTGAACAGAAAGGATATTTTATGTATCTTACAGGTTATTGATGTAATTTGTTCTTGTTCCAAACAGAATGACAGGCCTACTCAAAATCAGCCTGTGATTAGTTCCATTTTTCTCTTAAAAAATAGCACTTAGCCCATTGCTTACCCTCATGTATTTATGATGTTGAATATTTTTGCTTAAGTGCAGTATCTTTTGCTTGTCTCCGTTGACTGCATCTTATTTTAAAAACCAATTTGTTTCAATTTGACAAAATACTTTTGTAGAACAACAAAGAACCAACACTGTCAGTATCCTATATAATTTAAGTCTTTCTTCAGATTATCATACTTCCCAGGTGTGCTATATTTTAGACATCTCAACAAACTCTGTTGCCAAGGCTGTAAGAACCTATCAGAATATTCTCATAATTCTGGAGGACCTGAATATCTCTTCTGACACTTTTATGGAAACTGAGCTAATGCAGCATCTCTCAAGATCTCAGCAGTCTGTGAAATAAGGTCTTAACACAGCTTAAGAATCTCTATTCTGTGTGGATTTAAATCTCATTGAAGTCCACAAGAATCTACTCCATCAAATACCACATGGGTGCACTCAAAAAAATGTGGCCAGTAATAGATGAAATCACAAGCACTCAGGTTAACAAACTGTAGAAGTAAAGATGAGTGCAAAATAATCACTAAACTTCCACCAGACTCCGCCAGAGAGGTCAGAAGTTTTTAATGTGCTTTCCTTGTACTCATTTGATGACTATAATTTTTCTTTTCAGTCATGGTCAAAAAAACAAAGAGCATATCACAGTATCACCAAGGTTGGAAGAGACCTCATAGATCATTGAGTCCACCCTTTACCACAGAGCTCAAGGCTAGACCATGGCACCAAGTGCCACGTCCAATCCTGCCTTGAACAGCTCCAGGGACGGCGACTCCACCACCTCCCCGGGCAGCCCATTCCAGTATCCAATGACTCTCTCAGTGAAGAACTTTCTCCTCACCTCAAGCCTAAATTTCCCCTGGCGTAGCTTAAGGCTGTGTCCTCTCGTTCTGGTGCTGGCCACCTGAGAGAAGAGAGCAACCTCCTCCTGGCTAACAACCTCCCCTCAGGTAGTTGTAGACAGCAATAAGGTCTCCCCTGAGCCTCCTCTTCTCCAGGCTAAACAATCCCAGCTCCCTCAGCCTCTCCTTGTAGGGCTTGTGCTCAAGGCCTCTCACCAGCGTCATCGCCCTTCTCTGGACACGCTCAAGCATCTCAATGTCCCTCCTAAACTGCCTCAGTTTGAATATTTTGTCTGTTTATAAATGTAAAAAAAAAAAAAAGTTTATGTTTACTATGTTTTGGAAAATGCTGTTTCTGTTTTACTGCAATATAGCTTTTAAAAGAATAGTAATCTAGCCCAAGAAAATAAACAGATGAAAATGTTTAGAAGATTAAAGACAAACATATTCAAAATTACAAAAGTTTTAAAATAAAGCAGTCTGTCATTCACAGTAGAACTTCTGTTCAGTCTTTCACAGAACACTAACACTCAAGAGTTATAGAGCACTGGATTCCCAATCCTTATCTTCAGGGTACTGAAAAGCCCCTGAAGCCCTCTGAGTTAAGACCTAAATTAATGATCTCTTAGAAAACATTCACTATACTTCAGGACAGGGAGCAAATAGAACTCATGATAAAGTCATTCTGTTTAAGGCACATGTATTTCTCCTCCTTTATTTACTTAGTTTTGATTTTCAATTATTTTTCTATTACTGAAAGATAAAAGAAATACATACTTTTTAAAAAATGCAGTAAAGCAAAGTCAAAGTGCTAAACAAATGTAAAAAAACAGGAAAAAATATAAATATGGTCTGGATAATCCCACTAGAGTCCACAAAGTCAGAATGATCAGAACTGAGTCCGAAGAGGTAAACAAGTTTCAAGAAAAAGAACAAATACTTTTTGTGCTTTGGGGGCATTTGATATATACCAGAAAGTCTGGGGCTTACTAAACTGCCATTCATTATATGTACTAAGGTTTTCTCCCAGCTGGAGAATGTAATGACATCTTAGAAACTGGCATTAGTAAAAGCTAAGTAACTAAATAAGTTACCAAGTCTCCTCTTGCTTCCTGACATAGATTTTTCATTTCAAAGCAACTATCTCATTATATTAACTCCAGTTCTAATTGTCTCAGTGGTTTTAGGCTGTAAATTTTGAAGCACAGAGACTGAGTTTTGTATTTCTTATCACAGTGTTAAACACACAAGGATTCCAGCTCATGATGGCACCTATAGATTTCCACAGGGAGAACAATGATGCCTGTGATAATAACCATGCAGGACTTCATTCTTGAATTGCACAAATAAACTGGTTTGAAAGAATTATATTTAAAAAGCCATGAAAATAATTCTCAGATTTTCATATATATCATAGAAAAGCAATAGTTTCATTTAATGAAAGTAACAGGGCAAGAAACAATTTAATATATTACAAGTAATACTTAAATAGCTCTTACAGAAATTGTTCTATTTATCTGTACTCACACAACTGGACATTTTAATAATAAGTTCTTTTAATTACTTCCTTGAAAATATATCCCAAGGCTTCTGCACACCATTATCTACAACCTAAGCACACTTAATAAAATTCACATGCAATGATTAGACATATAAACAAAGGCTCTGACATCAAGTGCAAGCACTTAAGAGGTTGAACATTTCCATTATGTAATTTTGGTTTTAACTACCTTGTATATACGAAGGTTGTACTTTTCTTGCAAAAGTATCTTAAGATATTCCTGGTTTTATTCTGGTGTTTGCAACAGAAGAAAAGATCTAGTTGGGGTTTCTTTTCATTATTGTACTTTTAGGATACGTCACATACATCAGTGCCTTGAGAAATTATATAAATTAGATTTATTTTTGCAGTAGCCTTCTTAGCCAGCATAAGCTTACAAGCATCAGTGGTGGAAGCACAGACACTTATAGCTAGTCAGACAGCTAACATCTTAGAATACGTATTTCAACATTCTTAAAGCTAGAGACTATTTAATTTAAAATATATTTTAAAAACTACTATGCAAAGGTAACAAATCCATTACTGTTCATTTACTACAGAAGGCTTTTCTGCAGCTACCTCATCAGAAAATAAAATCCTATTGTTAAGCAAATTAGCAAAGAACACAACCACAGACCAACATACTGAATGAGTGTAATAGATTTAGATTTTCTTTAAGAAAAAACTTCATACTAGTAAATAAAAAAAACCCAAACAATCTAGTCTACTGTCTCTGTCATGATTTGATGAATAGGACACCCCTGAAATCAATGGGAAGACTAACTTTAAGCATTGAACTTTGTGGCAGATTCCAAAATTTGCACTGAATCTGTCTTACTAATGCTCAAAACCCCAGTAAGTCTTGAAGTAGCCAGAAGACTAAATAAGTACTCCTTTCTGAGTCATCCCATACATTATATATAATTCTTTTTACAGGAAAATCTGGAGAATTTTAGACATATTTTTATGCTGCTGAGCCAAAGAATTGCCACAAGCATAGTTCTCTACATAATCAGAATAGTAGAAATCTTCTTTACTCTCATTTTTTTTCCTTATCCCCTAAATATAGAAAATTGTCATGAGCACAGAACAAATCTTTCTTCACCTGCTCCTCCATTAGTGAGTTATTAAAAGCTGTCTTCTTCTAGTCAGGGAGTCAGTCATTCATCTGCTCTGTGAGTGAAATACTTGAAATACCAGCAACTGTCTGTGAAAGTTTTCCAATGCTGTCAAGTACCTTATACAATCTACAACCTACTCGAATTGGTCTAGTAAAACCTTTGTCCTTCTCTGTAAATATTGCTTCCTAAATTACCATAATGTACTCATTAAATACTTCTAGAATGTATATTCTATTTATTTTTACATCCATGTAAGTGAGCTTCAATTACATACAACATTATTATAATATGAATTCTGAAGATTTATTTATTTTAGTACTTCATAACATAAATACTTCAAAACACTCCAATTTTGGTCTCTGTATCTCAGGTTTGCTAGCAGTGATAACAAAACTTCATGGACCTGACTGTCCTTCACAGAAGAAAAATCATTTAATGACAGCATTTTGTGGTGAGAAGCATGCTATATTCATATTTCTTACTGATTCATTGTACATGAGCTATGCTTATAAAGATGCAGTTAGTAAAAATGCATTATTGGAAATAATCTAGAAATCATTAAATATTTATACTGTAATATTTTTAGTAATTTTAATAATTTTCAATTTTAAACTTCTATTAGCTTATCAACTCTAACAAGCAACACACCATTTTAGATGTACTGCAAAGGATCTCTTCCCCCTAACTGACTGAATTTGGCCTCTGTTCATAAAAGTCTACTGAAAAATCAAGTGCTGTTATCAAAGTAGTTAGAGTAGAATAGCTGCCTTTAGTTATGGAGGTACTTGGAAACAGTTTTATAATAGCTCTCAAATGAAATGAAAGTTGATCCTTTTTGAGAAGATGCATTATTTAAAACCTGAGTATATACTTAACTTTCAATATTGCATCAGCAGCCTATGAAATGTGTGATGCTGAACTTGGAAAATACTACCCCAAGAAAGATCCTAATGGAGATAGTCTGCATTCCTGTATGACAATTCTCTTGCTATTAGTTACTAAGATAGAGAAGGGAAATCAGGTTGAACAGATAGAATTTTCAATATCGCTATGGACTTGACTGTTATGGAAGCATATGTTTTTGAAAACACATTTGAAAATTTTACCCAGTAAAATTAGAAAGAATCATGAGCTTAAAGCTAGTTTTCCAAACCTCTATTTAGTTTCCTGCCTCATTAAGAGAACAGTCTTCAGGAGCACCAGTGATTAGATATTGATTTAATGTATAAGGCTTCTGAGAAGTCTGATTCAATGTCTTACGTTACATAGATTTTTGATTCACAGGAGGAAGCTCTGGCATTGCTGAAGTGAATGGAAAATTTTCATTGTTTTCAGTATGACCACAACTTTAGTAGCATTTGGAGCTTTCAGTAATTTCTAACCAGGAGTATGGGCAACTGTCAAAAAAAAACCAACAAAAAAACCCAACCAATACACAAAAAAACCCCACCAAACCAAAATAACACCAAACCACAAAATAACCATACAAACACCAAGTCAAGCCGTGGTTACAACTCAGCCAAAGGCGGTCAAAAAACTTTGGGTACCCAAACAAAAGTCACATGCAAACAGGTGGGTACCTAAACAGAGGCCACACATAGAATCATAGAATCAACCAGGTTGGAAGAGACCTCTGAGATCATCCAGTCCAACTTATCCCCCAGCCCTAGCCGGTCAACTAGACCATGGCACCAAGTCTCTTTTTGAAGACCTCCAGGGACGGTGCCTCCACCACCTCCCTGGGCAGCCCATTCCAGTGGGAAATTACTCTCTCTGTGAAGAACTTCCTCCTAACATCCAGCCTATACTTCCCCTGGCACAACTTGAGACTGTGTCCCCTTGTTCTATTGCTGGTTGCCTGGGAGAAGAGACCACCCCCAACTTGGCTACAATGTCCCTTCAGGTAGTTGTAGACAGCAATGAGGTCACCCCTGAGCCTCCTCTTCTCTAGGTTAAACAACCCCAGCTTCCTCAGCCTCTCCTCATAGGGTTTGTGTTCCAGGCCTTTCACCAGCTTTGTCGCCCTTCTCTGGACACGTTCCAGCACCTCAACATCTCTCTTGAATTGAGGGGCCCAGCACTGGACACAGCACTCAAGGTGTGGCCTGACATGTGGCACCAGGCTCTGTAGACCCCCCTAGCAGAAGGAAGTGACCCAAGAAACAGCGTGGAAGAGATTCAGGTGCCTGTTATAAGAGATGGTGTTGCAGAGGGGGATTCCTCAATACTTACGCCTATTTGGCAGAGGAGAGGAATTAATTGGAGCAATATAATTTTATATAAAAATATAGATTTATTAAATTCAATATTCTGAACTCCGGCCACCCCCAACCACTGTATATTAGTATTAAAGTTCGGTACACAGTTATGAAAACAATTTAGGATAAAATATGTACAGGGATTTTGTTAATTAACTAACACACATTCAAACTATAAACAGAGAGAGTTTTCCCTGTGGCTTATTGCCACTTGAGGTCATATGCTATTTGTGCAGCAGAGCAGGCTGAAACTCTTTCTGCTCTATGGCAGAGACAACAGATATTTACAGAGGTATTAAAGCTTTTACTCACAATTCTTATTAATTATTAATCACCCTCCGGGGCTGTGTCATAGCCTATGTCTAATGTCCAATTCTCCAAGATCTCTGCCTGTGGACTCTGAGACTGGAATCTTCCCGGCTTGAGGGGAAAGGATAAATCTTCCCAACTTGTGGGGAAATAGGTTTTCTCTAACCTTTTCTCCTGGCAAAGAGGTGATCTCTGCCTGCGGTGCTGCTGGCTTCTTCTGGATGCTGTGTCCAGGGCTTCTCACCTGGCAGGATTTCAGGAGCAGGAGAATATCATGCTGTCTCTGGCATGGTTGTTCATGGCTAGCAGGCTGTGTGTGTGCGTGTCATGGAGGGTAGCAAAGCTCCCTAGCAGGTCCCCATGTTGTGCATGTTAGTGCCTCACATTAAAGGCCAAAGCATTGTAAAACCCAAAACAATCTTCAGTACCCATGAGAAGTTTCCTCCCTAGTGAAGACAAAAGGTAAACATCGGCCAATGTTTTCCAGCTAGCGGCCTTGGTTCTCATGCATGCTGACCACCTGCTGATGGGACAAACTTTGGGTGGTCTTACAGGTTGTTTTGGTAAGAATTGTCCAATTGTGCAGGTTGACTATAACTTTGTACCAATCTGTAAAAATAACGTAAAAATCGCCTGAACTGGTGAGCACAACTCTTTTGAACATTATAAAAATGGTGTGTCTGCCTTGATCGGGACGCTTGCTCGCCTGCTTCAGAACGCCTGCCTTAGCCTGCCTGCCTGCTTTAGCTTGCTCCAGCCACGCTCCAGCCCGCTCTCGTTCCTGCTCCTGGTCGGCCTGCTCGGCACCAGACTGGCAATGCCCGATCCTCAGAGATCGAGCGCCCGCTCAGGCCCGATCCTGACCAGGGGAAGGGACCACGCCTGAACTCAATAATATTTCGAAACTCTGCTGAACTGCTTAACAGTGAGTAACCAACGAACTCTTTACTGAAAGACTGAGCAACTTCTGAAGACTTAAAGAACTCTTAAATCACAGACTCTCTCTTATTTGCCATTTTCTGAAATGTTACTCTGCAACCTCATCAAAGAATTTTCGTGGGTGATTCAGTTTCGGGAAGGGGACCTCCGTATTTTATCAATAAATTACTTGATCTTTACAAGTCAGCCTCGTGTGTTTTCCCCATAAATTTTCCCGTGAAACTGCGTTCCACGACATTGCGCAGACAATCCAGGGTCTGCTCCCTGGCTATCTCAGCGGCAGTGGCCTTTACCAGGCAATGATAGGCAGCGGGCATGCAAAACGTGAACAGCTGCTGGGAATCTGAGGTCCGTAGGCAAAGGCAATACAGGATCTGGTCTTGGTAACGTGATAGCGTGCAGATGTGCACAGCTGGCCCAGGAGGCTATAGGCTCCCTATATATACATACAGGCAGGCTTAAATGAGCTCTGCATCCAAGGTACGCAGGCAGGTAAGCTGTGAATGAGTCAAAGCACGAGGGTCTGAGCCTCTGAGCATCAGAGCTATGCAATGGCATCCAAGCGTGGGGGTCTGAGCGGCTGCGTGCTGCAAGTGAGGGTCAGAGCACATGCCTGAGCCGTGCAGGTGAGTCAGAGCTGAGCTGAGCAGGGGTCTGAGCTGCAGGTGAGTCGGAGCATGTTGGGCTATTTTTTTCATGTCTATGGAATAAAGTAATAATATTTTTGCTTATAACCAAGTATACTACATTAATTAGTTAATACCCAATGGAAGGTTGTGGTGGAGGGCCTGTAGGCCCAAAAAGAGGCTTGTTTATGCCTTGCCTTGACTGGACATGTTTTTCTGCCAAGACCCCTGCTTGTAAACAGGTTGTGTAAGCCCACACACACCCAGCTTGTGTCTTCCTGGGGTAAGCCCATGTGATCCCCATATTTGGAAAAGTCCAGGCAAGAGCCATTTGCCTGTTATGGTAAGGTTTGTCTGCCAACCTGATTGGTCATTCTAGTGACCAAAGGAGCCATTAATCTCAGCCCACATTCAATAAATAGGGGTGCACAGGTAAACAAAGTGCTGACGCTCAGATGCTACCTTGATCGCTCAGCCACTCAGACCCACATGCTCTGACCCTCACTTGCAGCTCACCTGCCTGCGTACCTTTCTTGCAGAGCTCATTTAAGCCTGCACATATATATATGTGGAGCCTATCGTTTCCAGCCAGCTGTGCACATCTGCATGCCACTGTGTTACCAGAACCAGATCCTGTATTGCATTTACTTACGGAGCACAGTCTCCTAGCAGCCGCGCACACTTTGCATGTCCGCTGCCTATCACTGCCTGGAAAGTGTGCCACTGCCGCTGAGATAACCAAGAAAGCAGACTCTGGATTGTCTGCACACACACGGCCTGCTAGCCACATGAGAACCATGCTGGAGACAACATGACATTCTCCTCCTGCACCTGAGATCCTGCCTACATATCCCTGGACAAAGCCTCCAGAAGAAGACAGGAGCACCAAGGCAGAGAGTGCATCCCTCGCCAGGAGAAAATGTCAGAGACCACTATTTCCCTAGAAGCTGGGAAGATTCATCCTTTCCCCTCAAGCCAGGAGGATTCCAGCCTCAAAGTCCATGGGCAAAGATGCCCTGAAGTTTGGACACTAGGCATAGGCTGTGACATAGCCTGGAGGGTGATTAATAAGAGTTGTGAGTAAATGCTTTAATACCTCTGCAATATAAGTTGCCTCTGCCATAGAGCAGACTCAGTTTTCAGCCCACTGCTGGGCAGATAGCATATAGACCCCAAATGGCATTTGTCATGAGGGAAAACTCCTTTCCCTGTTTATAGTTTGAACTGTTTGCTAGTTAATTAATAAGTTCCTGTACATAATTTATCCTAGAATGTTTTCATAACCGTATAAGGACATTTTAATATTAATATACAGTTGTTGGGGGTGGCAAAAGTCCAAAATACTGAGTTTAATAAATCTGTATTTGTATATAAAATTATCTCACCCCAATTAATTTCTCCCCTCCGCCCAAACCGGCGTAGGTGCTGAGAATACCCCTCTGTGACAAAGGTATACAATTAAAGTTTATTGAGAACAGTGGTGATCAAAGAAACCAGTTCCAAGAAACGTTGTCAGGAACAGTGTGGCGAGTAGGTCAAGGGAGGTTATTCTTCCCCTGTACTCAGCACTGGTCAGGCCACACCTTGAGTACTGTGTTGTGGGAAGCTTTCTCCTGCAGCGGAGCATGAAATGTAAACATCAGGCCCTGTGATGGGAAGTGTCCTTGGGTCTTACTGACTCCCAGGGGCCTAAGCTGGCAACCATGAGCAACCCACGCACAGCTGTCAGGGGGTGGAATCTGCCGGCCCCTTGGGGCGGACGCAGCCCCAAGGGGGGCTGACCCTGGCCAGCCCCCCTGGGTGGTACTCACAGGTTGTTTACCACAGGTAACCTATCTCTGCCTTACACATAACTTGGGGCCAATCTGTACTGTCCACTTCTGCCAGCCCCAGACTGGCTGGAAACACCTCCTCTGGAGCACTATATAAGACGCTGCACTACCCTAATAAAGTTGTACTGATGTACTGATGCACAGATGCCTAGAAGCTGCTGTCTCGAGTCGTCAGTACCCCGATCTCGCCTCTCGCCAGCCTCCGTACCCCGACACTGTGTCCAGTTCTGGGCCCCTCAATTCAAGAAGGATGTTGAGGTGCTGGAACATGTCCAGAGAAGGGCAACAAAGCTGGTGAGGAGCCTGGAGCACAAATCCTATGAGGAGAGGTTGAGAGAGCTGGGCCTGTTTAGCCTGGAGGAGGCTCAGGGGTGATCTTATTACTGTCTACAACTACCTGAAGGGGCATTGTAGCCAGGTGAGGGGTGCCCTCTTCTCCCAGGTAACCAGCAATAGAACAAGGGGACACAGTCTCAAGTTGTGCCAGGGTAGGTATAGGCTGGATATTAGGAAGAAGTTCTTCACAGAGAGAGTGATTTCCCATTGGAATGGGCTGCCCAGGGAGGTGGTGGAGGCACCATCCCTGGGGGTCTTCAAGAAAAGACTGGATGAGGCACTTAGTGCCATGGTCTAGTTGACTGGCTAGGGCTGGGTGCTAGGTTGTACTGGATGATCTTGGAGGTCTCTTCCAACCTGGTTGATTCTATGATTGGAGTATAATATATGTCAAGTGAATGTCTCTCCAGGTTTTCTGAACATGAATTAATTGAAGTGCAGCTACACTTCAGAGAGTTAACCAAACAGCTCTAACATAGGGAGCAGGTTTTGAAGGAAGAGATTTAAAGGCAGAGAAAGGAGAACTTTGTAACTCAGTAGTGATGGAAGACAAGAACAGGAAAGCTGTCCCAGATATCCAGGACTGCAGACGAGAAAAAATGAAAGATAAAAGAGAACAGGCTGGCAGAAGACGTATCTCTGAGGTACTGAAAACAGAAAAGATTAATTCTTTAAAGGAATAAACCTTGTTGTTGAGATGTTGAGCCCTCCGCGCTGTAAGAAATGGCAAGTACTGCTAATGGGATCTGACAGTTTTCAACCTCCAAACATCAGCAAGCCTGACAGGGACCCTGTATCTTAAGCGACGATGTTTTCAAAGCCTGGCCTGATGCTTCCTGCCATTTAACGACAAACGCCAGCATGCAGCAGTATTTTTCGCCTTCATAGTTTTTAACTTTTTGCAAGTGGCAGCTTACAAAAGCCCCTGAACAAGGTTACGACATCCACTTTTCACCGAGCACCCAACACCGGCCCAGCCCCTGCCAGCAGTGGCAATCCCCGCCTGCCATGACGGCTGGAAGTCGTCGCTGCCTCGGATGTTCACGTCGCCGGCAGCCCAAGCTGAGATAGGGGAAGGCCGAAAGAAGGCTGGGAGAAGTCCGTCCTTGGGGCCGATGGGGCAGATAGTGGGCCTCGCCGACCCATTATGGTGCGATGGGCCGGGCCAGGCCAGAGGTTCCTGACCGAGGGAACACTGTACCCCCAGTCGCGCGACCACTGTCTCCTCCACCAGCACCGCCCGCTTCCGTTTCTCCCCAGCCTTTGCACAGCCGGCCGGTGCGGAAGCTTTTATCCGTGGCCGCAGTGCGCACGCTCCCTCAGCCGGGCGGGAGAAGTAGCCGGCACTGCTGGTGCGCATGTGCGGGCCCCGCGGGCATGCTGGGAGGGCGGCCAGAGCCCCGTGCGAGCGGAAGTGGTTTTGTCGGCGGATGGTGTTTGTCGCGCCCTCGGAGGCTGGTACCGGGAGGCCTACGGTCGCGTTCTGCAGCCCCGGTGGCGCAGTGCAGGAGCAAGGTGTGGCGGAACTCTCTGTGCCTTCCATAGGGTTGAGGGGAACGGGCGGGCTGGTCGTCCGTGTCCAGCGGTCCGGAGACCCCGCTGTCTATACGTGGCCTCTGAGCTGCCGCCGCCCCGGGAAGGCAGGGTGCGTGCCGTTTCTTTGCGCCTCTCTGGCTCTTTACTAGGCTTTGCTTTCACCGTGAGACCTGTAGTTGGCTGCACCATCCTTCCTTTCTGAGGTACCCTGCACACGGCCTGTTTTGAGTTTTTTGTTTGACAAACACCGCTGAACGGATTATAAGGCCTTCTTTTTTCTCCGTTTCTATGTTGGCACTGAGTATACTGGCAAAAAGGTTTGCTGTAATTACGCCTGTGCTAATATATCCAAGCTCTTAATTTTAAAGATCAGAGCTTCTTGTGGTTGCTGAATCGACTCTGAAGTAATTACAGTTCACAGCCTGGAAGCATCTATTCTCTAGCCATATTTTCCCGAGATCTTTTTCCGTATGTGTCGGTTCAGTAAAACTTAAGTATTGCTGAGCTAAACGGCAGTGTGGGAATCCCTTTTTCTCTGCTACGATTTCATTATGGCCTCCTTTTCACAATATCATTCTTCTTACCACCCTATTTTTCAGTGCAAAGCTTTAAAATAACAACCTTTAAAACTCTCATAGAGCCACTGTTTGATTCTATAAGTGCATAAACTTTTAGGTGTGTATATTCTCTTGAGCACTAAGTTATCAGGCTTTTAAAGCTTGTATCTGGGGTGTGCTGCAGCTAAAAAAGGAAATGCTCATTATTTTGCTTTCTGTATCAACTGAATTGTTTTCTGGTGTACTGTGGTTTACGATGGTTTTTATGATCTTGGAAGACATGTTCTTTAGACGTCTCAGAAGTAGCGGGCTACAGTATGTTGTTCCACTGTCACAAATTTAAGGTCTAGAAAATTAGGTAGAAAATCAAGGATAGAGCAGAGCAGCGCATAAAAGTTCATAGAATCAATCAGGGTGGAAGAGACCTCTAAGATCATCCAGCCCAAAGCCATTCTTTGGTGTCCATGTTTCAGTTGTTTAAGCAGTTAATTCATACCACATTTGCTTCAAAGGTGTTAATTCTGAGTTCTCATACAATGCGTGTGCTTTCATGTAATTGTTTGCTTGCTTGCATGTTTGTGTTCACTTTCTGCCTGTTTTTTTCACTTTCTGCTACTGGAAGATTAAAGAGGTTTCTATTCGCTGCTATTTTTCTACTCTGTGTGTATGTTGTGTGTCAGTCCTGTTCCCAGGGAATGTCTCATGCTTACCTTTCTTGCAGCCTCTTTTTTTTTTTTAACCACCCACTGTTGTGAATAGCTGTATTTAGCCACTTAAAGACTTCCTGAGCATCAGACTTAGTAGAAATGATCCTTGTTAGCGTTAGAAAGTCAACATTTTGCAAGTAGCGATACCTACCAAACTTATTTTCACTTATCTGCTGCCATTCAGGAGAGCTATACACACTGAGGAGGGCACTAAAATTATATTCATGTTGATTTGGGGAGCCAGTGCTATATCACTCGGTATTTGAAATTTGTAGCTCTTAGAGCTGGACACTCACATTTTTTGTTTATTTAATTGCAAAGAATGAGAACCTGGGAGTTTCAGAGTTTAGAATTTAAAATACATGACTGTAGCTTATTTATTACAGAAGTTAAGATCTGAGAAAAGGTAAATATTGTTTTCTAATTAAATATTATTTATATAAACATCCTCAATTGTCAGAGTGTACAGTAAGTAAATAATATGGGCAGATTCCACTGCCTCAGCTAAAATATGGCTGCATTTTGGAAAATTTCCTGTGTAAATTTGAAGGCATATGTAGAATTTTTGTCCCATTTAACTAAATGGCAAAAGCTCTTTTAAAGCATGGGAAATGCAGCATTTGAAGGTAGTCATCAGAGTTTGTGAATCTGGGTTCCTGTCTTTGACAATGATGTTTGAATTGTAACAAAAATGCATTTTGTTGTTACACATCTTTGCAGGAAAGAAATACCCACAAAAAGTCTATTCAGTCACTCTAGTCCTGTAACAGGAAAAAAAAATGTTAATCCATTATGTTGTACATCTCCCTAGCTCATTATAGTGCTGCTGGATGAAGATCGATATTGCTGATTAACTTTGAAGTTGACTGTAGGTGGATAGATCAAATTCTCAGTCTGCTAGAATGAACTGAAAATCTTTGTAAGACTTCTAATTGCTCTTTGAAGTACTCTAGTGAGGACAGCCAACCACAATGGCACAGACAGAAGATAAAATTCTCATCCAACAGTTTCCAGAGCTCCCAGGTGAGGTTATGGCAGCACAGAAAACTGTCTGATGTTGTCACTTCACCTTTGATTAATGTGTTGTAGCTCTTCCCTCTTTCCATCTCTCCCGCAGTCTCCCCCCTCACCCCACCCCCTTCCAAAAAAAAAAAAGGTACCAGCATTGGCACCTAAACTGGTCAAGAACAATATTATTTTTGAGTTTTGCGCATGCTGTTATGTCTTTATAACATCTTGGGTGTTATGAAGGAGAAAGATATTGAGACTTGAATTAGAATTTTTGGACCCTTGTAAGAATTCAGAATCTGCTGTTTCATATAAAGTCACTGACATTTGATGATACATCAGTTTTGCCCCAGGAAAAAAAGATTTTGTTTCTGTTTTGTGATGTGTCAAAGCTCTCCACCCTGCTGTCCATTCCAGGTAGTTGTTGATCTTCTTTATGTCTTCTGGGTTTCTTTCAGAGGAGAAATTCTCTATGAGAATCTAACTAATAAAGCTTACATTTGACGTTTGATTGAGGTGTAAGCTAATGTTCTGCTTTGCAACAGAGATGAAGTTTGTTAGTTTGTAACTAGTTAATTCTTTGCCAGTTACTTGTTTTTATATAAATTCTTTCTGCACATGTCCCAGGTAATAAACTATTGAGTCATCTCTTCTTGGTAGTTGTGATGGTTTGGGGGTTACCCCGCCCCCCCACACTTTGTATTTGCCCCAGCTAACTCAGACGGACCCTGGGAATATAGATGAAGCAATTTATTTACAGCTAGCAGAATTTACAAGCAGCTATTTACAATATATACAGTTATATACAATTATATACAGAAATATACAAAAGGATAAACAATATAAAAGCACAACTCCCCTCCCAGAAACCTGAGTCCCCAGGAGGGGCTCTCAAACCACCCCAACACCTCCCCTGGCCCTCTCAACCTTACCCCAGTTCTCAGGAAGAATAGAGGTGCAGCCAAGAGGTTAGGGAGCAGGGTTAGTAGGAGCAGGGTTAATGAGATGTGACCAGGTCTAAGGCAAAAGCAAGAGTGAGAGACAAAATGGAGAATGTTTTCTTCTTCTTCCCAGAGTTCTCAGCGAGACTGTGAGAGAAGTTGACATCAATTGTTTTCATTTCACTGCCTGTTATCTAGTTCTTCTACCAAAACATTCCAGCTTGCTTCAAACTAGCACAGTAGTCAAGCTCTTAGTTATCAGTATTTGGTAAGCTGTGTCCATTTCACAAAATATATTGTGTTTTGAGTAACTGCCTCCCAGAGCCTCTGTGTCTTCTGAATGTTCTAACGCCGCCTTATTTCATGCACCCTAGGGAGGAAGTTACAGAGAAACAAGTTGCTTGCTGACTTAAGTTATAAAGTATGGAAATATATATGGTAAGCAGGGAAGATTCATGGCAGTGTGGCCTTGTTATCCTCCTACTCCTGAGTCTCTTGAGTTCTTGGGGCTGCTTAGTATTTTGGAGTAGATGAGGACTAGTTTTCAAAGTGTGTTTCCCTTTTAAATGAATAATTTAAAAACATTGTATCCAGGCAGTAAGGCATATCTGTAATACTGCTGAGTCTCTGCACTTGTATGCTTTAACTTAAGTTTATAACTTTTGATCAAGTGATCTTTCCATTTCGCAAAGGTTTTCTATTTCCATTTAATTGTAAGTGAAATTTTGTAATAATTCAGTTTGTCCTTCCCTGAAAAAGCATTTCCAAACTGAAATGAAAATGTAATTTAAACTTTTATTTAGTAAAATACCAAAGTTTTGTGTCCATTTGAAAGTAGAGGAAGTATTGTTGTTCACTATCATATAAAAATCGATAAAACTTTGAAATTAGGACTGTGGCTGTAATAATGCAAGCTGGGTTTTTAGAAAATAAATCCTATTTTTTGCTTAGGTGATTAAGAGATAAAATTGATAATGCTGTGACTTTCCTGTAGACAACCACAATAAAAATTGTACATCAGTAAGAAAATACTACTTTTGCTAGATCATTTTCTAATAGTTCTCATGTCTGTAACTTTACTATAATAGACTAACCTTCCTCTTCCCCATTCTCAATATTATTAGTGATGTCACCAAGAATTTTTCATTGACATTTAGCACAGTGAGAACAAATAAAATACAGGTCAAACATTTCTTAGCTTTTTTTCCAGTGCATTCAATATTTAGCATTTGTAGATATCTGTCTTTATTTTTTTCTTCACTTGATACTTTGATCCATGTTTTTTAATTTGTACTTAAGATTTTTCTTGTAGTTGTAAATTAAGTGACAGACATTTTACTCTGATGCGGTCAAATTGTCTTATAGGGAAACAGCTAAATATGGAGACCCGTTCTGGAGAAGGAGTCATTCAAAGTCTCTTGCGTTTCTGTACATAAAATACTCACATAGTTTACATTATGGTTTGCATTAATATATGAAGTAATACACTGTTGACAAGTAAATGTTTGTCTCTTCATGCCATTCATGGTACTAAGACATGAAGCCACTTAGCCTTGCATAATTAAAGTTTCTTCTTATGAACTAGATAAATACTCTATTTCTGAGTAAATGGAAATTTCTTATAACTCTTGATTTGAACCAGATGACTATTTTCAAAAGCCTATAATTTTTATTTAGAGACAGCGGCTATGCCTGTTCTATTACTGAAGATCATTAATGGATTATCTGATATGCCACTACCAAGCTATGTTGAGAAGGAGGAGTTGAATAATTTGCGAGAAGGTGTTGATTATACCAACAGATACTTTCAGGTAACTTATCAATAAAAGAATGTTGGCTTACTTTGACACAGCTCCTGATGTGAGAGACCTCCATGTTCCAGCTCTGTTGTTTAGTTGCTGTAGCTATCTGTCTTTGTGTGCATCTGTTGCGTATCTTAAAACAAGGAAAAATTATGTCCCCATTCTACTTTATTACACTTTAGCGTTGACTTTATTGGTTCACAGTTCTGGACTTCCTTTTACCTTGTTAGATTTAATTCTTATAAGAGATTTTCGTACTCAAAAAAGCATGGACTCGTTTAAAAATGCATTAATATGCAGAAGGCTATGCTAAAAATTGATAGATTTGGGAAAGTTCAGTGGTTATTTTGCTTTTGAAAAAATAGTAGTATGCACTATGATCCTGTTAAAAGGTCATATTTCAGACTAATGACTTCTAAAGCAGTTTTCCTTTCTTATATGAAGCAATGCAATATCCAGTTTTATGAAAACAGCTCTGTAACAACTGCCTGCATCAAGCTGCAATTCATTTTTTTATCATTACCAAGTATGCATTTGTGTTTTACAGTAGTCCCACATATATTTCAGATTGGAAGTACAGTCCTAGTATACTGGCAAAATAGAGATTTTTTTTCTTTATATTACTAGCACAAGTATAGTCTGTAAAATGCAGTGTTAGTTCTTAAGAGTTTTCTAACCTGTTTATTTTTTGTGACTTGTTCTGAAAATCCTTTTAATAATCTCTGATGCTTAAGTGGCAGGAAGTCAACGTCATGCCATACTTACCCATAGTCTGATGCAAAAAAAAAAAAAGATGGGGAGGAGGGAAAAAATACCCAAACCTCAGAAGAAAAAATAAGCTAATTCTGTACAAAATCTTAGCTGGTTTGAGTTCTTAAAAATTGTAAGCTGAACTGGCCTAATGGTTTTCTGTTTACAAAAAATATTTTTCTTCCCCACGTGTATTCTCTAGCAGGAGACTATCCATATTGCTGCTGCTGTCACTCTGGCCTGGTTCATTATGGTGTCGGAGGTGCCAGCAGTGCAGTTAAAGTGAAGGAACAAAACTAGCCTTTTTGGAAGCAGGGAGCAGAATGTGATAGAAGGTAATTTGATTAGAGTGATCCAGCTTCCCTTAGGTCTCATAAAAGGACAAATGGAAACATCAATAACCAGTGCTGCTAGTAAACAGGGCTTTTATTCCATAGGGTGTAGTTTTCTGTCCTATTCACCTGCAAGGCATATAGGCTTTCCTGCTTTTAAGAGCTATGTCTGTAAGCATCCCTCACACAAATTTTACTTTGTTCACAAAGGAAATGTTGAAGCAGACAAGAATGGATTATAAATTAGCAAATGTTTCTGCCAAAATAAATGTTTTCATTAGGAAACCAGAATAATTATCACCAGACTGATTTAAAACATACATGCAGTGTTATTGCTGATTGCTGAAACAGAAAGCATGTATAATCTTTTTCTCAAACTTCTGCTTTATGCTAAGAGAACTTCATGCTGTGGCTGACATGGATTAGTAGGTGACTAAAACAGCTTGGCATAAAAACAGTGCAAGTGGAGAGCAGATAAGACTGGTGCTAATGCGCCATTACATATGTAGCAAAATCCCGTTCTGCAGGCTGAGTTTGAAGCAAACCTTAGAATGGGCTGATGTTAGGTTATCTTAGTGGTGGCAAGGCACACTGTCACTCCAGACCTGCCAAAATGGGAATCAGGTCCTGCTTTACAGAGTGCAGAAGAGAAGAGAAAGATTTTTCTGAAATGTGTTCTGGAAAACAGCAGTACCATCCAGAATGCTTCTGCTTGGCTTGTGTGCTTCAGTCCTTTCATTCTGAAACTTTTTTTGTTTTCTGCTGTTCCTCTGAATTATGCAAACTTTAACTTTTATTTGTAGGAACACAGTGCAAGCAATGTTCATACATCCTCAGTTGTGACATCTGTTAACTGAAATTAATGCCATCTCCCATTAATTCATCGTGTTCTGAATTGCACTGTAGCAAGGATGTAGCAAATCTGTACATCAGCTGCCAAATTAGCTTTTGGGCCGGATGGAAGAATGAAGCTGCAGCATGAAGGAGATAGATTCACTAGAGGAATTGCACATAGTTTTAGGGTGAGTCTAGTGGTATATAGAATAGGGTTTGGGAGAAGTTTGTCTATGAGTTCAATAAGCAATGCAGGATTTGTGGAGGAAGAGTGAATTTGAACAGGTCTTGCTCAGGTTCGTGTTGTTGAAGTTTGGAGCTGTTGTGGTTAGAGTCATGCACCTCAACTTGTAAGAGAGAAGCAACAATATACTCTATTGATATGAAATGGTGAGTTAACATTGGTTTAATAAAATTTGATGGTATGATACGCTTGATTATTTACTACATAGAGGGCAGGGTCAGGCACATCTGTCAGGGAGACCTTCCCATTGAGTGATGAGTTTCAGAAAGGTTTAGTAAGTGTTTACTAACTTTTAAGTCAAGCTTTGCACTGAATACATGTGCTATAAAATTGTTATGATTTACCTGACTATCATCTTAATGTTGCTTTTGTGCATTTATTTGCCTCTGCTGCCTCTTTAGAAGAAACCTTTCATTTTTTGTGCTGTTTGTGTAGCTCTCTTAAACTAGAGTCTGCTCTCAAATTTTTGTATTTTCCATTATTAAACCAATTTCTGTGTTTTTATCCTTGAGAAGGATACAGTGCTTTGTCTGTCATACTGTGGAAGAATGCATTTGATTGACTTTTTACTACTGTTGAAGGAGAACCTTTTTTGATGAGTTATCATGTTTTTAACAAAATGCATTTGTTTCAAAGAGAAATTAACATCATGGAAGTTGTTGGCCTGTGATTTTTGCTTATTTGTAATTCAAACTTTAGTATAGAGTACTTTTACGTAAGTAATAGAATCTTTTAATCTTTTAGATTGTTTATATCACTGACAAATAAATAGATCGCTATATACTCAGAACCTTGTAGTATTGTCCTACCAGATGTACAGATTTTTTTTTTCCTTTACAAATACTATATCTTCATATGTCTTTTATCTCTTAACTGTGATTTTGTTTTGATATTTACGTTTGCCTTTGGAGAAATTACCGTGTCTTTTACAATTCTGATCACTCTGGTTTTTGTATTGCTTTTCTGATTTTGTGCTATAACTGCAATGGTAACTAATAAGAGGTCCTTTCATAGCTACTTTTTCATTATTGAGTCTAACCTTATGATCTAGTCAGTATCTTCTGAGTAGTATTGACTGGTAATATTTACTTAATTGTATCCCAAGAATATTATTTTTCAATAACGTCTTTAGCAGGTGTTATTTTTTAAAGAATTCAATTCTACCTTTTTTAATCTTACAAATGTTTCAGTAGCTTTGAGGCATGTAGTCTTAGTTCACAGTGTCTTCTTTCTTTTTTTTTTTTAACTTTCTAGGGAATAGTTATTCTTTCCTACCCATTAACGAAACTTGCAGATGGGACAAACCTTTTCAAGGTTGTTCTTCAAGGTACTACATTTAAATATGCATTTAAAATTTAGTTTGTTAAACATCTTTACACTTTTTAAAATGTGCTATTGCATCACTGTTACTTGCCTCTCTAGGGTACAGTAAAATATTATTTAAAATTCTCTTTAAAAGTGTACTTTCTCTACAAAAATTGTTTTATAAGTTTATGCCTGGAGAGTTAGTGGACCCATTACAATTTTTATATTTCAGTAGACTTCTAGTTGCTGAATCCTTCAAAATACTGTCCTGGAAATGCATTAGCTATGTGTACAGATTTGGCAGTGTATCTTTAAACTGCTTATCATAAAGAGGGACTAAGAAAAATGCACATTTGATAGCTACCAAATAATATGCCTGGTATATACTATGTAAGTACTCACTTACTATAGGTCAGTATGTTGATTAGTAGCAAAATATTTGTATTTAACTCTAATTTTAAAATGAGATTTCAGTGTATTAATCAGATATTTCAATATCAGTAGACATATCAACACGGCAAAAGATTTAAGTTGTACATCATGAAATAAATGATACTCAAAAATAATATGTCCCCTCCAGCCAGGAAGGAGAAGGATGTCATTAGTCAGGAGCCAGTTGGATTCAAGGAATTTTCCATTTCTTTCTCTTTTCTTCTCAGCTACTTCCTTGCACTGGTTAGAAAATCATCATTTGTTCACTTTGCGCCTTCCTAATTCTATGGCTCAGCAGTCGGCTGGGGGATGCAGCCAGCGACTGGTATTAGCAGAGGTGAACAAAGTTGATGGGACCTGAGTCAGTTTCTCTGTTGGCTTCACAATTTCCAAAGAGAGATAAAACACTACCTTGAGCCTTGCTGATTTCACATGGCTATTCAGAGGGGCACAGAGTTTCTGGCCTTTCTTCACAGCCTCAAAAAAATGTTTGTGCACAAGAACATAATTGCTTTGGTCCTCCTAGAAAGCTGTTCATTGATACCTGTATGTCTTGGGATGGCTACAATTTATGTAGTTCTACAATATAGTCTGTGTTTAAACATCAGGTGTGACTGCATAATATATCCCCTCTACTACTCTATGGTTAATTATCCAATTGGAAAATTTTGTTATTTCTGTTTAATGTACACTGATGTAAAATGTATGCACATTTTAAATGTACCTCTTAAGATTAATATTCTGCTTGTTATAGTTAGCATGTAAAAGCAGTTGTATAAATATTTGAAAGGATTTTCTGTTTGTAGATAAATTAGAATGAAAAGTGTTAAACTTTGTAGATCAACTTATTTTGGAAAACTTCCATTACAAAGGGAACCGTAGACTCATAAAAATTGTTTTTTGTTGGAAAAGACCTTTGAGGTCATTGACTCACACCATTATCCAACTTTTCCAAGTCTGGTATTAAGCCATGTCCCTTAGCACCATATATATACATGTTTTACACACCTCCAGAGATGGTGATTGAAATACCTAACTGAAGAGCCTGTTCCAGTGTTTGATAACCCTTTCAATGAGTAAGTTTCTTCTGACATCCAATCTAAACCTCCCCTGGTGCATTTCCTGTTGTCTTCTCACTTGGTACTAAAGAAAAGAAACACACATCTTACTACAGCCTTATTTCAGAACAGATAAGGTTGCCCTTCAGCCTCATTTTCTTCAGACTAAACAACCCTAGTTCATTAATAATAAGAGTTGTTCTCCAGACCCTTTACCATCTTTGCTGCCTTTCTTTAAACATACACCAAGTGCTCAATATCTTTCTTGTAATGGTGGGCTTAAAAGTGAACACAGTGTTGAAGGTGTAACCTCACCAGTGCTGGGCATGATCGCTTCCCTGGTCCTGCTGGCTACATGATTCCCGATACAGGATGCTGTTGGCTGCCTTGGCCACCTGGGCACACTACTGCCCCATATTCATCTGGCTGTTGATCAATGGTCCCAGGTCGTTTTCTACCAGGCAGCTTTCCAGCCACTCAGCACCAAGCGTGTAGCATTGCATGAGATTGTTGTGAGCCACATGCAGGACCTGGGACTCAGCCTTATTGAGTCTCATATAGTTGACCTCAGCCCATCAGTTCAGCCTGTCCATAACCCCTCTGAAAAGCCTTCTTACCCTCAAGCTGATGAATGCTTCCTCCCAAGTTTGTGTCACCTGTAAACTTAACTGTGGGTGCACTTGATTCTCTCAGGTCATTGATAAAGTTATTCAACCACATTGGCCCCAAAACTGAGCCTTTGGGAAATGCCACTTGTGACCAGCTGCAAATGGGATTTATCTCTATTCAACACCACTCTGAGCCTGGCCATTCAAGACATGTGTTTTGGTGGTTTTTTTCACTCAGCAAAGCATCCATGCAAGCTGTAAGCTGTCAGTTTCTCCAGATGCATGCTGTGGGAGACAGTGTCAAGGCTTTACTAAAGTCCATGTGAGCAATATCCACAGCATATCCCTCATCCACTAAGCAGACCACCTGGTTATAGAAGGAGGTCAGGTTTGTCAAGCAGGATCTGCCCATCACGAACTTGTGCTAACTGGTGGTCCAGTTGCCCTGCATACGCTGCAGAATGGCATACATAATGGTCTGCTCCATGACTTTCCCTAGAAATTAAATCAGATTGACAGGTCTGTACTTCCCTGGTTCTTTGTTCTGTCCCTTCTTTTAGATGGGCATCACATTTGCCAATCTTCAGTCAGCTAGGACCTCTCCACTTCACTAGGACTGCTGGTAAATAATGGAAAGTGGCTTGGTGAGCACTTCATCCAATTTGCTCAGTACTCTGGTGTATGCCATCCAGCCTTATAGATTTGTGTGTGCCTAAGTGATGCAGCAGGTCTATTGCATTATGAGGGCTTCATTCTGCTCCTCATCCCTATCTTCTAGCTCAGGGGACTGGGTACCCATCAAACAGTTCAACTGGTCTTACTACTAAAGACTGAGGTAAGGAAGGTATTGAGTACCTCAGCCTTTTCCTCATCCTTAACCACCGTTTTTCCTTCTGCATCCAGGAAAGAACAGAAATGCTCCTGAATACTCCTTTTACTGCTAATATATTTGTAGAAGCATTTATTGTTGCTCTTCTGATTTTCTCTCTGTGTAGCACTGTGACAACTTTGTAAACCTGAGTGACCTGCCCCATCTAAGACCCCAGACTCCTTTTTTACCCCAAGTTTGAACTAAATGTCTCATGTAGCTAGGCCAGCCTTCTTCCCTACCAACTCATCTTTCAGCACATAGGGGCAGCCTTTTCCTGAAGTTTTTAGAGTTCTCTCCTGAACAGTGTCCAGCCTTGATGGACTTCTTTGCTCCTCAGGACTGCTTCCCAAGGGACTCTCAACCAATCTCCAAAATAGACCAAAGCCTACCTGCTGAAAGTCCAGGGTGGCAGTTCTGCTGACCCTCCTCCAACAACTGAGAGCTCTGTGTGCATTGTGTACAAGACAGTCCCCAGTCATATCACCCACAAGTCCTTCTCTGTTCAAAAACAGTAGGTCCAGTAGGGTGCCTTCCCTGTTTGGCTCCCACACCATCTGTATCAGGCAGTTATTCTCCACACACTCTAGGAACCTCTAAACCAGAAATCATGAGTCTTTTCCCAGATGCCTGTCTCTCCATCTTGGTTGAGTGGCCTATAATAGACTTCCACCAGGCTATCTACCTTGCTGGCCTTCCCCCTGATTCTTACCTGTAAACACTCCCTACTGTCACCGTCATTAAGCTCAAGACAATGAACATACTGTTTTGTTCTGGAGAATTTATGGTAACTGGAATCATTTCTTTGTTGTTTTATTCTCTCTAGATACAGGTAACTTGTATTCACAGATCAACAGCATCAATGTTTTAATATATGGAAAAATGGCAGAGGATTGTTCAAAAATTCTACACCATGGGGTAAAATACTTTTTCTTTTTTCCTTCCTATTTTAGATACTGTTTTCCACAAATGTGTGTTTAATTCTTACCATGTCTTTGTATAACTATCACAAAAACTAGAAATATTCCACTTGGTGAGTTCAGATCTATCAATGGGAACTTAGAAAGTGTTTATTTATGTAAATCCTTTCTAACAACAATCTGGAAATAAAACAATTTGCTTTGCCAGTGCTATTTACCTAGCAATTAAAGATCATTAATATGGATGATATTCATCCATTTTTGTTTGTAATTTCAGTGTGTATTGCTACTTAATAAGATAGATTTTACAATTGATTTAAAAGACATTTATACTGTTTTAAAAGAATTCTTTCAAAACTGCATGTATGGTTTTCTTTATTGGCTTTATTTTCATTATTCTTCAGAGATTAGCTCCAGGCTAAAGGACATAGAAAAGTCAGCCTATGAATTGTGTTGTAGCTAAAGAAGGAAAACAGACAGAAAAAATCCTACATCATATTAGTATTTTTTATTAGATTCCCTGTCACCTTGCTGACATTTCACTATTAGTCATATATTGTGCTAGTGTGAGGATAGCTGGGATATTTTAGTGAGAGAAATTAGATTATAGGCTGTGAAAAGGAAACAGTGGTGTCTACTTCACTCATAGGCTTGCTGAGATGTATAAAAACAAGAACACAAAACGTAGATAAGACAGTTGCTCTCTGAGTGCCGCTGGTGCCTGTACTTTTCTTCCTAGCCTGCTGTCTGTGTAACTAATCCTTCTACTTTGTAACCCCCCCCAGGCAATCCTCCAAACTCACCTTGCATGTAAGGCAAACCCTGGGATAAGATAGAGGGGTGGAAAGGAGGTGGAAGGGTGGTTGGGAGCCCCTCCTGAAGACTCTGGTTTCTGGGGTGTAGTATTTCTGAATTACCTTTACCTTGTCTATTTCTGTATGTAACTATATATTTGTGTATATAGGCTTGTATATTGTGCTAAGCTGTAAGTATATAGCTTCATTTCTTAATTTCCAGCTGGCTGAGTCTAGTCTGGGTGATGTCGTAAGAGTGGGAGAGGCGGGTAACACCCAAACTGTCACATATATAAAATTAATAATAGTGTACAATACCTTATGAGCTCATCATAGGGCTTTTTCATTTGTAATATAAAGTCTCACTATATCACAGAATGATTCCGAATGGAAAAGACCTTTAAAGATCTTCCAGTTCTAACCTCTTGCCATAGACAGGGCCATCAGCTTGCTCCAAAATACCATCCAGCCTAACTTTGAACACTTCCAATTGTGGGGCATCCACAGCTTCTTTGGACAGCATGTACCAGTGTCTCATTAGCATTCATATAGAGAATTTCTTCCTTGTGTCCGTTTTATACTTGCCCACTGTCAATTAAAACCATTGCCCGTTGTTCTCTTGCTACAGGCCTTGGTAAAATGTCTTTCTCGTTAAAAAAATGGAAATATTAGTGTTGAAATATGTCTCTGTTCTTAGTTTTTAGAAATATTTGTTAAGCACAAAAGTTAAAAGACTTTCTCAAATGTGGAGAACTTAATGCTACACCTGAACACTGATGGTCTGTATATGTTGAAAACAGGTAAAAATTACAGCAGACCATAGGGCATGCCATTAAAATAGCACTTGAAGTCCAAGTTGCTTTATGATTTTTTAATTTCAATTCAGAGACATGCATATTCTTTTTATGCAATTCTGCCTCAGATGAAATCACAACTTCTGCTTGGCTCCTGTATTTATTTATTTATAAGTTAAAAATATTTTATTTTTATTTAATTTATTAATATTTCTTGATAGTCATCTTTCTGTTTCTGTTTCATCTTGCTCTACATTGAATCAGCTTCAAAGATGCAGCAATTCTTGAGATATATGGGACCAGAACTGCTCATTTCAAGAATTACACATATAATTACAGCTGAGGCATTTTGATAATGTATAGTAAACTGTGTTATGATGTTTTACAGTTACGTGCTCATAAATATTCAGATGCCGAAAACCTTTGAATCTCTGTTTTCAGCATTGTTAGTCTGACTAAATTAATAGGAATTTGATGAATATGTATGGATAAGAGAAGGAAATGAATGTTTAATTATGGCCTTTATCATGTAGACAGTCCTCGAACATCAGGTGACATATGCTGAGTGCCTTTTCAAATGAGTATAAAAATGTATTTTGTTGAAGAAAGAAATTAGTGTTTCTCTTTTATTTTTCAACAGAGATACTTTCCAGATTTTTGGTTGAAGGTCAGTAGAGGTTTAGAAGTTACAAAGGACAGACTGACAGTTCGTAAAAAAGCTTTGTCAGTTGTTGAAGAAAGTTATAAAGTTATAGTTGTGTCCTAGTGTAGCATTTAAAGAAAAATTTAAAATTGCAGGATCATGTATAGATGTAAACTTTCTTTGGAAATGGAAGATGTTAGCATAAATCTTTGCAGACTGTTCTTACTCTTGTCACACTTAACTTGCTTTAGTTACATTCACATAAATCATTTTATTAATTAATACATTATGAATGATAAATAATATTTAAAATGCTTACTGTATTTTTAATCCATCTGTAAAATACTTCTGAAGCATTTCAGAATACAATTCTTTGTACCTTGTCCCTTCAGTTAAGTGTGAAATCAAGGTAATTGTTATACCTGCAATGTGTGGGCAAGGCTGTGGTCAAGTCATTGTTCTGTTACTAGTTGCATAAGCACTTCTTAGTCTTGATGCCTTGTCAGCAGTCTTGTGGGTGAAATGGGACTACATGACCTCCACCTTCATGCCTGTTTATCCTGGGAACACAGACTGACTGGATCTTCAAAGGTGATCCAAGGTCTGGAACACCTCTGCTGTAGAGAAGATTCTGAGCATAGAGAAGATTCCGAGAGGCCCTTATAGCTGCCTTCCAATACCTGAAGGGATTCTACATGAAGGCTGGACAGGGACTTTTCATAATGGTGTCTAGCAACAGGACAAGAGGGAATGGTTTTAAGCTGAGGGAGACTACTTTTAAATTGGATCTTAGGAACAAGTTCTTCAGCACAAATATGGTGGGACTCTGAAATAGGCTGCCCAGGGTGGTTATGGATGCCAAGCTGGGTGAGGCCTTAAGCAGCTGAGTCTAGTTGCCAGGCATCCCTGCCCATGGTGGGGAGGTTGAAGTAGATGATCTCTAAGGTCCCCTCCAACCTAAACCGTTCTGTGGTTCACCTAGCCTCAGTGTTTGCATTGATCACTGTGTGTTTATCAGTGTGTTTGTGCTTTCTCACAGATTCATGATTTTCCACAGTTTGTGCTTCCAACAGAACTTCCAATTACTCTTAGTTAAAGGTGAAATGGAAACTAATGTTTTGAAATCTAATAGAGGATGATATCTCAAAGCGCTGTGCCAGCCTCTTGTAAATTTTTTCATGTTTAGAAACTGCAACTCACAACCTATCAAAGCTGACCATGAATTTGTAACAGATCTGAGCATATATCTGTTCTTTCTACGTATGAAAGTAGATTTTAAGTTTACTGTTTTGGTTTTTAACTTAATGAATTTGTGAAGTCCTTTCATGAGTGTTTTCTGAATGCTGTGTTATGCATTGCATATTACATGAGAATAATCATCAGTAGTTTAATACCATTCACAAAAAAAACATTTCTTTTTACTATGAGCCTGTGTGAATTTAAACTTCCTTCTGACACAGGAGAATGAGACAAGTCAAGTCAGCTATACAGAGCTCCAATTCTGACTCGGCAACCAAGTCCCAGAGTCTTCTGCAGACTGCAATATAATAAAATGCTGAAATGGGAATAATATATAGCAAGGCAAAGATTTTTAGATTAAGGTTGATTCCACTGTTGGAGGAACACCATGTTTAGCATCAGCAGCAGTGAAGGGAAAGCCACATGCTTACACCTGGTTTCTGCAAAATAGCAGAGTTTCCTGAAGGTTGTGTTTGTATCTGGAGAGATTAAACAATTTTAATGTGTGGTAGCAGGATGGTGTGTGCCAGATGCAGGGAATACTGGGCTGTTTAATTATGGCTTATATTTAGCTGACTTAAATATTAGCTTTTAGTTAGAGTATACATTGTACTCCTATTTACAACAATACTGAAAATTACCATACTCAAAGTAGTTTTGTTGTATATTAAATTGTCAGATCAAATTTATGTTTTCTGCAGGTTTTTGTTTGTTTGTCATTTGTTTTGTTTGTTGGGGTTTTTTTTGTTTCTATTTTTTTTTCAAATTCTGTAATAACTAAATATATCACTGTCACTTAAACTAGCAGCCTTTCTTTTTCTTGCACAAAGCATCTAAGTTTTGATCTAAACCATTTGGAGTAAAGTTGCCAGGTTTCTGAATGGGCAAAAAAGAGCCATCATAGTCCAATATTTGGCTAAATCTGTCAACTTTAATCAGAAAATACTTGTATTTGTTGTAATCAAATAAACACATGAACAGAAGTAATTTGGCAAAAGCTTATGAAAGTGCTTTTGGTAGAAGGTCAAATAGAAATAGCTGCTGCAGAGACTTACATCATTTACCCCTTACATCATTCACTTCTTATTCACTTTGTGGTCTCTGAGAAACTTCATACCAAACTGATAATGCAGTTGCAAATGCTTCCTGTGCCAGAATCTCAGGAGTGATGCCAAGAGAAGTTTATAATGTCTTTTGTGCTACCAGAATCATACCTATTGAGCAAACCTACCTATTTGGCCCATAAGGAAGAAACGGAAAGATATCTATCAAACCAAACCACAAAATACATACAAGGAGAGTGTCTTCAAAGTGCAGCTGTAACTCAATAACAAATAACCTCTCAGAAAGAGTGTTTTGTCACTGCTGCTCTGATATGTGCTTCCCTTTCTAGCTTAGTTAAGCTTACGTGAAAAGGAGTCAATCTTCAGTATAGTCAAAGGGAATTGATTCTTTTGCTTTATTCAGCACTTGATAGTGTCAAGTGTGTGACATTTTTTAGTGGAATTGCTAGCATTGGTTGAAAGTATTCATTCCATGGGTAGAAGAACTAAATACAGAAAATTAAAGGTAGCATTGAGAATTCATTCTGAACTTTTGTTTCTTGAATGCCTTGACAGTTTAGGGTGGAATTTCACATCACACACAAAATAGAGTATGCAATACAGCTGTGTAGTTATCTGTTTATCACCCTGTCCCCACAGGACACCTTTGTAGTTGCAGGATTTAAGTTGGCAAAATCACCGACAGCAGTGGAGCATGGTAGACACGATTGCCAACTGGAGGTGTCTGAAGAAGCTGGATCAGCTGTTTATGTACGTGGGTACTCAGCTATTTCTTACCCTTTTTTTTTATTTCAAATGCCAACATAGAAATTTTGATTTATGGTAAGAAAAGATAAGTAAAATCTATTATAACATGAAATGCTACAGGTTATTTTTAACAGGTTCATCAGGAAGCAGTCAGGACATAATTGTGTGTGTGTATACAATTATATAATAACCCAAAGACCCAAATTATTTCAGAACTCCCATGTATATTTCTACTTGTTGAGTATAGGAATATGTCCGTAGTTAGCTTTTAGATGATTCCTATGATTCCTAGATCAGTTAAAATCATTGTCGAGCATAACATATGCTACTGTCAAGGTAGAGGGTGCAAGAGTGATCCTAGGTCTGTCATTTTTAGTGTTCTTCTGTCTGAGTTTGCACATTGTTACACTTTGCCTTTGTAATACATGGATTCCTAGATGCTGAATTTATAAAAGATAATTACTTTTTTTTTTTTTTTTTTTTTTGAGGTAAGTGCTTATTCTTTTGTACTGTTCTCATGTCAATGCTATTCATCTTAAATACTTCATCTCTTGGGATAATGAGTGGAGATAGTCTGTTCCCTGACGTTTCTGTTTATCTGTGGTAGTACATCTGCAATGCATGTTTGTTGTTGCCATTGTGTCTTTGCTTCAAGAAACATTTGGTAATCTTTTTTAAACTTAAGGATTAGTATTTTTAAAGTTGGACTTGAGAAAAAATTAAAATTATTAAAATACTAAAGGATTTAGGATATTATTCTGCATTTGGAAACCTGTAGTTGGGGGAAAGATGGTTTAAGTGTGGAATGAAACTAAGGTTTCAAAATCTTTATTGAAAGCTTCAGTGGGATATTTCTGGTTATTTCTTGTGGAAGTTATCCCGATAGTTATGGGCATCTGGTGAGAAAGTCTTGCATGCCTTTTATCACTGTAACTGTCTACTTCTGTTAAAGGGAAGGATGTAATATTGAACTGCACTCTAACTGACAATGCTACCACCTTGTCAGTGAAAAGGAAAAGGTATATTCACATGAGAACAATATAGCATTAGACTATGTGGTGATTCCTTTGATCATGTCCATCAGATTTTGAAGCATTTAGAAATAGTTATGAAAAACACAAAATCACATATAGAAGGGACTTGCCAAAATAAATGTGTGCCAGTGTTAAGATTTGAACTTTTGTCTGTGTAATTGTTGTCTGATAATAATTCTAAATTTAAAAAAACCTTTTTTTTTTCAGAAAGCCACCTTTTTTGACAGAATTGACCTCTACAAATAATTAATACTTGGCATGCAGGTTAATGAGAAACAAAATTAATTACACTTATAGTGCAGACTGTTTCATGACACTATATAGATAGGTAGAAAAAGTCTATTTCATGGAAGATAGTAGACAGCAAAACTGTGCCCTGAGTATGAGCAAATGTGTCTAAATTAAACATACTTAAATTGTAGGCATACAGTTGAGTTATGGCAGGACCTCATAACACAACGAAATCCCAAGGAAGATGTGCAGCTCAGAGTTGTGCTGAGAAGGTGTCTGTCTTACTGACCACAGAATGGAGCTTATGGCGCTTAATTTACTGACATGCTCACTGAAAGTTTAAAATTAATAGATATGATGCAATTTTTTTATGCTTCACTTTCTCAATTATTCCTGTTCACTTAACTATTTAAAATAAACAATGGAAGTAAAGCTAGCTTCAGGAATGCAGTTGAGTGGGGAGAGCTAAACCAGATCCCTAGCAGAGGCAATGCACAGCTGTGACTCTGTGTATGGTGGACAAGCTATGATGTTGTATTGGTATGGCAGGTGACCCCTGCATTTGTCACTTGTTAGCATTATCTCAAATCACCACATTTAGTTTTTCAAAAGACCTTAAACTGAAGATGTCTGACTTATAAATATGTCTCTAATACCTTAGGAGCTGTCTTTAAATGGAATGTATTCCATTCTGGTGAATTTGCCTTGACAAATTTTTTTTGTTTTCCCCGAAGGAGAGTAAGAAGTCACTGAAAGTAGATCTGCTCTATGCCTAAACCCATTTAAGTTTTTTCTTAAAGAAGCAAAGTTCTCAGTTTGTGACATCCAGCTTTTAAATGCTGCTCTGCTTTAGAACACGTATGTGTTATTTATAGTAGTTTTCATCTGCGTGTAATTGAGTAAGTTTTTTTTTTCTGAAGGGTAAATTTTTGCTAGTTTTGGAGCTGATTCACGTAGCAAAAATGTCTGTTGTGTTCTTTTGTACTCGCTTACAGCATTTTATTTGCTTTAGAGTTATGAAATATTGGCAATGCTTTCAATTTTGTAATTGGAGGGTTTGGTTTTTATTCTCCTCAGATTTATGCAAATCAAAAAAGAATGGTTGCTTCAGAAACCTTATCTATGGTGAGTTTATCTGGGATGTCTTTAAACCACGTGAAACTAACTGCATATAAATAAGGATGTGTGAAATTCTTTCTCTTTCCTGTTTATTCTACTTCCATACAGAAACAGAACAAAATATGAAGTAGTACTTTTTCTCTGCTTGCAGTGCAGTTCCCATTTTGATCTCAAAATAGGCTGCGTGTTGGCTTAGGAGATGTGAACATAAAATCTTTGAAGAAGATTGTATGCTTGTGCTTAAAAAAAGTAGAAATGTGAATCTTCCTTTGTTTTAAAATCTGACTTCATGTACTGGTTGTAAATTTTCTTCTGATTGCCATTTCAATGAAGCCTTTATATGTCTACAGGAGATAGTATAATAAAGGCATAGAAATTTTACTGTTCTTTATCCTAAGGTTAAAGATTGATTACTGAAGGTGATAGAACTTGGCTTCATGTTAATTTTATGAAGTTTCACCTTTTATTCCCCTAATATAGTAATTGAAAATTACATGCTTCAGTCATTTTGGCAGAACTTGTGTTCTTTAAAAGAGACTAATTAGTGTCTATTGTAGCCTTAAAACGCAAGGAGAGCAGTCCTTAAACACTAGAAGGAAGTCTGTAATTTCTTTAGTCATCCAACAAGTGTGCTGTTTTAATAGAAACACCTACTCAGTAGCTGTGAGAGGTAAAACACACTCCCTCCCAAAACAGTGATTCTGTACAGTGACACTGCCAGTAAGAACTGCGAAGTTACTTATATTTTTAAAAGCCCATTGGATCTGTATCAATGAGTAAAAAAATATTTTTAAAACTTTTTTTTTATTATAATGACTTTTTCTCACCTATTCCATGTATTGAAACTTACTTAAACTCACTGGTTAGTTTATTGCAAGGAAAATGCAATCACAGAAAGTTTTGTGTGCCATATTCAGTAGCTTGTGAACATATGTATCGGTGTATTTTTAGAAAATCTAAGGTGAGTAACTCTTTTTCTTAACATTAAATAAAAGATATGAGGGTGAATAGTGTTAAAAGACAGTGTTCTGGGTGAATATTTTTTCTTCTCCTCTAATTTATCTTCTGCTCCTTTTCCAGCCTGTTGCACCAAAATATGTGTATACTTCTCTAAATCAGCTTAAAGATGGAACTATAGTGAATTTGTATGGTGTCGTGAAATTCTTCAAGCCTCCATATGTAAGCAAAGGAACTGGTATGTACTATATTCAAGGAATTAAAATTTCCCCCACCAAATAGAACTGTTCTTACTATGTTTGTTAAAAATCAATCAGAACGACAAATTCAGGTGATTCTTTGACCATGATTGTCAATTAGCATCAAGTAAACAAGACAACAAATAGGCAAGAGATATCAGAGTTAGTTTAGACAGACTGATAGCAATACCAAATGAAGAAAGTATTTATCAAGCTAATGCTAGCAGTACAAAACAGGGTAAAGAATCTATTAAAAAGGAAAAGAAAAACAGTACAAAAGCCCTGCACCTGTTCATGTGGGAAAGAATTTTTGTGTAACTGTGCAATTCATTATTGAGATTTTGGCGATAAGTGTTATGATAAATGGTATAAATGCAGTGCTGGCGTATTTGTTACCTGTAAAAGCTATGTGACCTTTGTTTCTCTGTCATTTGAGCATTTATTTTCCAAGAAGATGGTACTTGTTTTGCTGGGTGGTTGTACTATTTCACTAGGTGCTCATTAAGTACACAGCTAGGTGATATCCCTGCTCAGTTCAGTTACACAATAGAATTTGACTCAGAATTAATAAAATTATTTTCTACTTATTACAAATTTAGCATGCATTTTAAGGTGATGGTTGTTGTTTTTTTCCATTCTAAATCTGTTTCTAATTGAACAAACAAAACCAATTGTGATGGTGACTGTTGATTTTTATGGTCTCACTTGCGCCTGCAAGTTTCTTGAAAAATGTCAATAGCCATGGATTTGGCCTCTAAATGCACAGTTTGAGAAGTGAACATTAAATCCTAACCAAAGAGTTAATGTCTTGTCTGCAGAATCTTTTGTGATTTTACTTACTCAAAAACTGTCACTAGCGGCCTGAAGGTGATACACTCAGGGCAGTAAATGCCTTTGTGAGAGCACAGTGCTATACTTGCAGTACCATGGCTTCCACAGTGAGGTTTGGCTACAGTTAGGTAGCTTTAAATGCAAGTGAAACCTGTACGAACACAGTGACATGCTCAATAAAAGTTCTAGGTCCCACTAAGGTTCAGCTAAATTTCACTGATCAAAGACTAAACAAACTTCAGTGTATGTATCTTCAGATCTGCTGCTCACTGGGCTGCTGTATGCTGCCAGCTGCACTAGAGGCGTCCGGTCTCCTTCACTGATCTTGGTGTCTGCAGTTTTCTTTTGTGGCCCACACCTCATCACAAAAGCTGCCCAGCAGTATTTTTTCCTCTCGTAAATATGTTTATTACATAAGTGCAGACTGAAGCAGACTTGGCAAGTGCTGATCCAACTTCTAGCCAGAGGAGCCACTCTGTAGCCCTTTCCTTGCTACCAAAACTCCACCAGGCACAAACCAAACACATTGTAGCCCAGTACAAATGGTGAATTACCAATTCCAATTGTTTTATGTTATGAATAGTGCAACACAATAGATGTTCTTAGATGTAAATGATAAAAAATGGTTAAGTGAAAATACCTGCAGAAACACAGTACAATTAAACTGGAAACAGAAAAATATTCTGCTATCTAGTAAGACATCCAAAAGTAAATATGTGTGTGCTTGCTGTGTGTTTAGCAAATGAAGCCATACGGCTAGCTTAGAAATAATAATAATACTAAAAGTTATTCTGGCCCTAAAGCTGAATACTTACAGAGCTGTCATGTGATTTAGCTACAGGTAATATTTAAATAGTACTTAGTATTTTTTTAAAAAATTAGTTCAAAGAAAGACTCCAGAAAGACCTCTTCAGTGATCAGAGGTGGATTCTTGGAGAGTAATGAATGGGTGGTGTTTGGTCACTGGGAACTTAAGAAGAAGGATTTTGGAGCTGGCAAGCATGAGAATAGATCAAAAAATTGGAAAGCAAACTGTCAGGTGCAGGTACTCAAGAATTGGTAGCAGAGGGGCTGGTGGGCTGTCCTGTGCTGGACATGAATGATTCCAGCTGATGCACTGCACGGCGGAGCTTGGCCCGTTAGCAAAGATGGCACTTCTGGGAAAACAAATGTAAGAAAGGGCAGAACACTGCATGGTGGTGAGGAGTAAAAAAAAAAAAATGTGTGAGAAACAGCCCTGTGACACGATGGTCAGAGAGTCCACAGGGAGGAGATGCAACATGTGCCAGAGTATAGATTCCCCTGCAGCCTGGGGAGGAGACCTCCGATGAGCAGAGTCATCTACACTGCAACCTGTAGTGGACTCACACTTGAGCAGAGAAACATTATTTTGGTTTTAGTGTAAAAGCTTTATTAATTCAATATTGATTTAATCTATCTGATATGCTCAGACAGCCTACAACATCTATCACTATAGTGAGCTCAAAATCTTTTTGTGGAAGTGTCTGGTCATTGCTTGCTTATGCTACACTTGTTCAAATTTTATCAGTCTTGTGCTATTTATAATAGTTTTTGGATAACAGAATACATACCTTTTTATTTTAAAGGTTTGGCTCACTGATTTTTCAGCCTGCAATTGCAATAGATTACCAAGTTGTGTTTATATGCAACTGAAAGATTAGTTTTATCTGTACTAATTCAGGATATTGACAGTGGTGAATGGAGGTACTTTGCTCTTGAAAGGTGTAGTAGGTTTAAATCTCAGGCTTAAAAGCAAAGAAACAAAACAAACCTCACAAATCTTTTAAACATTTTACTTCCTTTGTTCACATTGTTGACAACAAAAAGGGTAAGGAGGAAATGAATCAAATACAGAAAGTACTACTTTTATTCTTGAGAAAAACGTGCAAGGACAGTTCTTAAAGGATTATATGGTCTAGATTTGTTGTTTACTCAGGTGCTTTAACAAGACTCTGGGGACCTGAGGTCTTTAAACATCTTATTTAGACAAGCACTGATTGATAGAAATTAGTTAGAAAAGAATGTTCTTTTCAGGTATGTAAAAAAACATAAAATTATGCACACTGACTTTCAAGGTAATATGTCACTCAAAGATCTAGGCTAGATTTTTGTAACTTATTTGACAATCACTTCAGTTTTGTAAGTAGTAGAAATTTAATAGGGAAAAGCATTATTTACTTATCCATTAGTCTTTGCATTTGGTATGAAGCCATTCAATATGTAGTTAACTACTTCAGTACTGGGTTTGGGGCTTTTTACACAATCCAGAGTCAAAATACTCAGGGATTTCTCTGAATTGCCAGGGTTTGAAATGACTCTTGCCAGAAAATCCTGCGGTCATATTACATCTGTCACAGTCCTAAATTAAAACATTCCCTTTCTGACACTGTGTTAATAGAATCATATAGCTTTAAACTGGCACATGTTGAAAGCATGAGAAGTGGAGACTCTGTACTTAATACAGATGGGTCTTTATTCACTGTATAGATACTGCCCTAGAGAGGAGATATTCCTCCTTCTTACATACATGAAAGCTTAAGGCTGAAGCTTTACAGTGTGGTATCACTGAAAGTATTACCTCATTTAACCCTCTCATTTTATACAATCTGTAATTAAAAGTTCGTTGGTTTGATTACCATTATTACAGTAGATAAATAGAATCAAATTTCATTATTATCATAAATTACTATTTATTCAAGAGAAGGCTGCTTTATCTGAGCATGCTACAGTTCAGGGCATGTAGTTTGGAATGCCTATAAATGAGAATTTTATATGTTATGAAGGCCATCGAAAGAAGTACTTCAGATCCTGCTTGGTACAACAGTCAGATTTGGTTTTGTCTGCTGGAAGGTCTGTTGAAGTTGTACAACATTATGTTCTGGCTTTCATTCCAAAATAATTTAAGAGTCTTAGACATTGTAAATTTTTTAACAAGGTGATACTGTCCTCTCTTCTCTCCCTTAAGATCAAGGACATCACAAATATTAAGCCTGAATAAAATCAGTAAATATGAAAGGGACTCTGTCGTCATAGTGTCCAATGACAGAGATGATGTGCTTAACCATGAAACTTTTGGGATATTACACTGTGATGCTACTGCTTCTTCAGCTCTCTTTCCTACAGATATTACTCATTGTTTCCATAATGCAGTGAAGAGTTATGGCAAGAAGGATCCTTGTCACTGTATTTTGGAGGGGGTATTCTGCTACCTATGCCTGTTTGGCGGAGGGGAGAAATTAAATGGGGCGATATAATTTTATATAAAAATAAAGATTTATTAAATTCAATATTCTGAACTCTCACCACCCCCAACCACTGTATATTAATATTAAAGTTCGGTACACAGTTATGAAAACAATTTAGGATTAAATATGTACAGGAATTTGTTAACTAACTAGCAAACATTCAAACCATAAACAAAGAGAGTTTTCCCCGCGGTTTAATGCCGTTTGGAGTCTCTATGCTATCTGCCCAGCAGAGTGGGCTGAAACTCTTTCTGCTTTACGGCAGAGGTAACTTATATTACAGAGGTATTAAAGCTTTTACTCACAACTCTTATTAATTACTGATCACCCTCCGGGGCTGCGTCACAGCCTATGTCTAATGTCCAGACTTCTGGGGATCTCTGCCTATGGACTCTGAGGCTGTAATCATCCCGGCTTGAGGGGAAAGGATAAATCTTTCCAGGTTCTGGGGAAATGTTGGTTTCTGACCTTTGTTCTCCTGGTGAGGATGTAATCTCTGCCTTGGTGCTCCTGTCTTCTTCTGGAGGCTTTGTCCCGGGATTCTGAGTTGGCAGGATCTCAGGTGCAGGAGAAGAATATCATGCTGTCTCTGGCACGGTTCTTCACGGCTAGCAGGCCGTGTCTGTATGCAGACAATTTGGCATCTGCTTCCTGGTTATCTCAGTGGCAACGGTGCTTACCAGGCAATGATAGGCAGCAGGCATGCAAAGAGTGCGCGGCTGCTGGGAGTCTGAGCTCCGTAGGTAAATGCAATGTAGGATCTGGTCCTGATAACGCAGTAACGTGCAGATGTGCACAGCTGGCTTAGGAGACTATAGGCTCCTTACATATTTAAGCCAGCATATACATATATATATATATGAGCTCTGCAAGAAAGGTATGCAGGCAGGTGAGTTGCGAATAAGTCAGAGCATGAGGATCTGAGCATCTGAGTGGCTGAGCTATGCAGGGTCTATGCCTGAGGGTCTGAGCTGAGTAAGCGAGCTGAGCTATGCAAGTGAGGGTCAGAGCTGAGCACGTTGTTTACCTGTGCACCCCTATTTATTGAATATGGGCCAAGATTAATGACCTCTTTGGCCACTAGAATGACCAATCAGGTTGGCAGTTAGCCATACCTTAACATAATAGGCAGAAGGCTCTTGCCTGGACTTTCCCAGATATGGGGATCACATGGGTTTACCCCAGGGAGACATGAGCTGGGTGCGTGTGGGCTTACACAACCTGTTTAGAAGCAGGGGTCCTGGCAGAAAAACATGTTCAGGCAAGCATAGGCATAAATAAGCCTACACAACACACTGGTTAACAATAACTCATACAAATAATGGCCTCTTTTCCTGTGGAAAATTCCACCTCACTTGTTCTCTTAGGTATATGCAGTATATTCATATGCCACATGCTGAATTATAATCTCATTTTATCTTGCATAGACGTGCATTTGAATGTTAACTCTTATTTTTAAAATAATATTTTTTAAGAGTCAAAATTAATAAAGGACAGCATTTTCAAATGTACACTTCTAAAACCTTCAAACAGTTCTATTTTTATTTTGTTTTTCTATGACCATGAGTGAGTTCATCAGTATTCCAGCTGTGCTAGTTTGAAGCAAGCTGGAATGTTTTGGTAAAAGAACTAGATAACGGGCAGTGAAAGGAAAACAATTGATGTCAACTTCTCTCACAGTCACGCTGAGAACTCTGGGAAGAAGAAGTAAACTTTCTCCATTTTGTCTTTTACTCTTGCTTTTGCCTTAGACCGAGACACATCTTTCTAACATCACTGCTTTCTAACCCTGCTCCCTAACCTCTTGGCTGCACCTCTCTTCTTCCTGAGAACTGGGGTAAGGTTGAGAGGGCCGGGGGAGGTTGTTGGGGTAGTTTGAGAGCCCCTCCTGGGGACTCAGGTTTCTGGGAGGGGAGTTGTGCTTTTGTATTGTTTATCCTTTTGTATATTTCTGTATATAATTGTATATAACTGTATATATTGTAAATAGCTGCTTGTAAATTCTGCTAGCTGTAAATAAATTGCTTCATCTATATTTCCAGAGGACGTCTGAGTTAGCTGGGGCAAAGATAAAGTGTGGGGGGGCGGGTAAGAGCCCAAACCACCACATTTTTAATTGGCTTTCCCAAAGTGGGGCTAGATATATTTCAGTGATTGGAAATTAGCTCTGGGAATTAAGATGAAGCTAATCAAGCAGCTATTGTACTTGGTGGGGATTTTTGTGTGGCCTGTTTTCTGGTTTTTTGTGTACAATTGGATCAAAGATCAAATTGGTTATTTCTTGCTTCATGTAGTTTTTAAGAAGGCTAAAGTTAAGCTTTCAAACATGTTCTGGAGCTGCGGTGATTTTATTCTTGGTTATGCTGGTTTTAATATCTCTGAGAATATTACCAAGGATATTACAGGAGCTCTGGTCAATAATATGACAATCAATGGAAATTCTGCTTTAAATACGGCTCTAATGAGAGTTATTCAGCCTAAGACAGGAATTCCAACTGTTTGTTTAGGCACATGCTTGTGTAAAACTGTTTTGCTACTCACAGTTTTTAATATTTGCCTCATGATTTTAATATTCATATTAATTTTGGCATTATTGGTGAAAAATTCAAAACCAGCTTCTGTAAGAACTAGGAAAAATTCTGTGTCTCAGAAGCAGTCTCTTTCACAGCAAAACAAGGGAACACAGTTATCAGCTTCCCCCTTGCCAGCCTCTGCCCCTCCTTCTCCAAGTGCTGGGAACACGGCCAATGTTCCCGCCACTAACATAAACAATGATAAGGATAACAAAAACAACGGGCAGAGTTTGACAGGAGCCCCAGGAGCACAGGCAGGTACCCAAAATCAGAATGTTCCTAGCAACAATCAAAACACGACAGGATTGGCAGGAACCCCAGGAGGACAGGCAAACAATCCCACTAATGCTGGTAACGCTAGCACAGTCAGTCCAAATCCTGATGACACCAGCTCAGCCAATTCAAACCCCCAGCCAGCAGACCAGAACCAAAATCCTCCTGTTAAAAGCAAGGCAGATTTGAACTCACAAGCTCCAGGTCAGACCCCTAATGATTCAAATGCTCCAGGTAATACCCCTAATGATTCAAATCCTCCAGCAGGCACATCCCAAGTCTGTTGCTGTTCAGGCCTTTCTGGCACCTGCTAAGGCAAAAGCCAAGACAAAGAGTGGTTCGCAGGAGGATGTAAGAGAGGGGACCTCTGGTGATCAGCAGCAAGGAGAAGAGGAGGAGGAGATAGTTAGCCTGCGAGACCTTGTAGATGTGCTGAGACATCAATACTCAAGTGAGAGGAGCGCTGTGAGGTGAGCTGCAAAGAGAGAGGATGGTTCCAATGAGTTTAAGAGTGCTATGAGGAAGGTTCTGTTAGGCCCGGTACCACCAGATCAACAGGTGGAAGAGGAGGTGGAAGATGACATCCAGGGTTCCAAGGATCCACTCAGAGAGGTCAGGGAAGTTAGGAAGGAACACTCAAGGGAATCAGGTGAGCTGGCTAGTGAGATGACCAGGACCTTCAGCAGAAACCACCCCTCAGACAGGTTTCCCTTCACCCGAAGCAGAAAATACCCAAACAGTTTTCCCTAACGGATTCTTCTCACGTACAACAGGAACTTTATCACCGTCTACTGTTTGGACCAAATCTGATTGTGCAGGTCATGCTCTGTTTACTGAACCTCTACTATTTACCAACCAGGTGGCTTCTGCTAAATGTTTGTCCCAGTTTTTTAGAGTTCCACCCCCCATGGCTTTGAGGGTGGTTTTCAGCAAACCGTTGTAGCGCTCAATCTTCCCTGAAGCTGGTGCATAGTAGGGTATGTGGTAGATCCATTCAATACCATGCTCTTTGGCCCAGTTTTTCACAAGATTGTTCTTGAATTGAGTACCGTTGTCTGACTCAATTCTTTCTGGAGTTCCATGTCTCCACAAGATCTGTCTCTCCAAACCAAGAATGGTGTTAGGTGCAGTAGCATGTGGAACTGGATAGGTTTCCAACCATCCGGTGCTGGCCTCTACCATCGTCAGCACATACTGCTTGCCAGAATGAGATCGAGGTAAAGTGATGTAGTCAATCTGCCAGGCTTCACCATACTTGTACTTTGACCATCTCTCACCATACCATAAGGGCTTGATTCGCTTAGCCTGCTTAATAGCATCACAGATGTCACAGTCATGGATGACTTGGGTGATAGCGTCCATGGACAAGTCAATTCACCTGTTGCATGCCTATCGGTATGTTGCATCTCTGCCTTGATGTCCAGATGAGTCATGGGCCCACCAAGCTAAGAACAGTTCACCTCGGTGTTTCCTATCAAGGTCGATGTCAAGGTTAGAGTTGGTATCAACTTGAGCAATCTTAGCAGCTTGGTCTGCCTGGTGATTGTTTATGTGTTCCTCAGTAGCTCTGTTCTTAGGCATGTGTGCTTCTACGTGCCGCACCTTCACTGGAATTCTCTCCTGCCATAGGTCAGCACACCAAATAGGCTTTCCTTTCCTCTGCCAACCATGCTTCTTCCAGTCCTTTAGCCAACCCCATAGAGCATTGGCTACCATCCATGAGTTGGTGTAGAGGGAAAGGATAGGCCAATTCTCACATTCAGCCACATAAAGAGCAAGTTTGACAGCTTTTACCTCAGCGAACTGACGGATTCTCCTTCTCCATCTCTCGCTTTGGTAACTCTCCTGGTCGGACTCCAAACTGATGACTTCCATTTTCGCTTATTCCCAGCAAGACGACAGGAACCATCTGTGAACAAAGCATAGTTCTTTTCCTTGTTCTTTTCCTGATCAGAGAGATCACCATAGGGAGGAGCTTCCTCAGCACGAGTTATTTTCTCCTCTGGAGGTTTGGAACAGTCTGTGCCTTCTGGTCGGTGATCACCTCCACCAGACCAGTTCGGTCAAGATTACCCATTCGTGCTCGTTGGGTTGTCAAAGCCATCCATTTAGACCAGGTTGCATCTGTGGCATGATGTTGTGATGAACCTTTGGCTTTGAACATCCAGTTTAGAACTGGCAGTCTAGGAGCTAGAAGCAATTGTGACTCAGTTCCAGTCACTTCAGAAGCTGCTTTCGCTCCTTCATAGGCTGCTAGTATCTCTTTCTCTGTTGAGGTGTAATTTGCCTCTGAACCTCTGTAACTATGTCCCCAGAAACCGAGTGGCCGACCGCATGTCTCATTTGGAGCTCTTTGCCAAAGGCTCCAAGTTGGACCATTGTCACTGGCAGCTGTGTACAGAATGTTCTTAATGCCCGGAACAGGTCGCAAAGGTCCCAAGCCCACTGCATGGACTATTTCTCGCTTGATCTGATCAAAGGCTGCTTGTTATTCAAGTCTCTGTTCAAAATTGTTTCTCTTACAAGTCACATCATGCAGAAGTTTGACAATCTGACTGTAACCAGGAATGTGTAGTCTCCAAAATCCCACCACACCTAAGAAATAGAGTGTATCCTTCTTATGGGTGGGAACTGCCATGGTGGAGACTTTGTTGATCACATCCTATGGAATGTGACGGTGACCATCCTGCCACCGCACTCCCAGAAACTGAATTTCCTTGGCAGGTCCTTTGACCTTGTCTCTCTTAATGGCAAAACCTGCTTGCAACAGAATGTCAATGATTTTGTTGCCTTTCTCGAAGACTTCCTCAGCAGTTTGGCCCCTCACATGATGTCATCAATGAATTGGATGTGCTCTGGAGCTTTACCTTTCTCCAGTGCATTGTGGATGACAGAGTGACAGATTGTTGAGCTGTGTTTCCAGCCCTGAGGCAAACAGTTGAACTGGTACTGGATTCTTCTCCAGGTAAATGCAAACTGAGGCCTGCACTCCTTTGCTATGGGAATAGAGAAGAAAGCATTAGCAATGTCTATGGTTGCATACCATTTAGCCTCCTTTGATTCCAGCTCGTACTGGAGTTCCAGCATGTCCGGCACAGCTGCGCTCATGGGTGGAGTCACCTTGTTGAGGGCACAAAAATCAACTGTGAGCCTCCAATCGCCATTCAGTTTATGCACAGGCCAGATGGGACTGTTGAAAGGTGAATGAGCTTTCTCGATGACAGCCTGACTCTCCAGTTGACGAGAGTTGACCTGTTCCAAGAGGAATGTCATCAGGCTCATGTGTGCCATGATCTCCATAAAGCACTTCCTTCACAGCAAACTCCTTCAGAAGCTTAATTCCCTGCTCAATGGTGTTCCACTTCTTGGCAGCCCATGGCAGGTCGTCTCGGGAGGGATATCTCATAGCCACAGCCAATAGCAGGCGTGTCCACAAGCTAACCTTACCAAGAGGACTTGCTAGGTATTTGTCCACTCCACTCTCCTTGGTGAGTGGCCCTAGCTGCTTGGCAGACTTGTCTCCTACCTGCAGGGCATTAGCACCAATGCTACGGCATCTCACTAGTCAGCTTAGGACTGGTTCACCTGATTCCCTTGAATATTCCTTTCTAACTTCCCTGACCTCTCTGAGAGGATTGTTGGGAGTCCTGGATGTCATCGTCTTCCTCTTCCTCTTTTTGATCTGGTTGTCCCTGGCCTAGAAACAGAACCTTCCTCATAGCACTCTTAAACTCATTGGAACCATCCTCTTTCTTGGCAGCCAACCTCACAGCACTCTTCTCATTTATGAGTACTGGGATCTCAGCATGTTCGCTAGGTCTCGCAGACTAAATGCCTCCTCTTCCTCTTGCTGATCACCATAGGTCCCCTCTCTTACATCCTCATTTGAATCACACTTTGTCAAAAGCTGTGTCTTGGCTTTCGCCTTAGCAGGTTCCAAAAAGGCCTGCACAGCAACAGACTTTGACGTGTCTACCGGAGGGTTTGAATCATTGGGGGTCTGGCCTGAGGTCTGTGAATTCAGATCTTCCTTAGAGGTAACAGGATTCTGGTCTGCTGGTGGCTGGGGCTGTGGAGAATTCGAACTGGCTGGGTTGGTGTTACTAGGAACATTCTGACTTTGAGACGTACTCCTGGGATGCCTGCCAAACCTGACGCGTTATTATCTTAGCACATGAGGATATGTTTAAATTTTGCAAAACAGGAAAAAAAAAACCCCTTGTTGTAGAGGTAAATATAATGATTTCAGTTCTCAAGCTGATGGTGAGAAATAATGTTATGTTCCCATCTGTTCATGGTGGTTTGTGTTTCTTTTAAAGATAATTGCTGTTTTGTATAATCTAATATTGAAGATAAAGAAACATTTAAAAAACTTATAAAAGGAAATAAAAAACAATAAACAGCTTACTAAATAGTTAATACAAAGAAATCTCAAGACAGTTACTTCGATCTACAATTTACAAATGATGGCATAAAAGCTTCTGTTTAGCAAGATGATTCTGGTAGTTAGTGAAAGTATGTCTCTTGACATACATGTTAGATAGAAATAACAAGCTGGAATTAGGAAAACATCTTTGCTGATTCTTCACAGGTTTTCTGGAGACTTCTGCAGTTTCTGTGTACACATATATATGTACATACAAATAAGATAATTTGTGTATTTATATTATTTTTGTTGCTGTGTTTTGTTGAACAGCTAGTTGGTTCAACTGCTTGCTTTTAGTATAAAGACACTTAGGTATTGAATGGCCTCAGTAATTCTTGAACGCAGTATTAATGTTTGGGAGAATAATTTGCTATAATAATATTTCTTTGTGTGTATGAATTACAAGAAACAGAAGGCAGCCTCTAATTAGAGTCCCTGATAGTCAACAAAATTGTTGGAAAACTTTTTATCTATTTTCTGTGGGAAGTTACTGATTCTGGGAAACCCACTTAAATGTCAGTCAGGAATACCTACGGGATTGTCTAAAGGAGGATTCATAATCAGATCCATGCTTTGTACCTTGGAAATGTATACAAATGCAGTTGTTAGGAGCTGCTAATGTCATAACTGAAATATATGTTTAATTACCAAGTGCTAAATGCCTTTTGATAATATCAGTAACTAAAAATCTGGAAAACTTTTGTAACATTTCTGACTTTCTTATGATGACTGAAATATTCATAAGTGAAGCTGTGGGTTTTAGGGGTTTTGTTGTATTTATTTAAAATATATTTTTACACTCTGGAGAGATGCTGACTTTCTGAGCATGCTAACCACTGACTTAACAGTCTGTAAAAGAGTGAAAAAACTGGGGGGAAAAGAAAGCTATAACCTGAAGAAAGGTTAAATTGTCATTTCTAGGGAGGGGGAACTTTAGGTTTGCAAAGACTGTTGCAAGGCTACAAAAGATTCATATTTCAACCTATTCAAAGTCAGGACCTTGAAGCTTGTACATCACTGCTCTTCCTGTAGTTAATGTAAACTTCTGCTGATCTTGACTTGGGGTTTTATTGCTTTTAAAATAGTCCTTGCAGTAACAATTAATTCATTTTTGTTGCATAAATTTCTTCTCTAAAAAACTCCTTCACTAAATGTTTGTCTGTTTTGTTTTATGGGATGGAATAAACTAAGTAACAAGTTAAAGTAATTGTATTTTTAAAGAACTATCCTGAAAGGATAAAAGAAGCATGTAGACATGCCTCACTGTGTGCTTCCATTTAAACCAAACATCATTTCTCTCTCCTTGTTGTTTTCATAAACAAATATTCTTAGGTGTAACAAGTATCCTTACAGATTGCTGTCCATTGCTTCCTCACATGGTTCCAAATTGCTGTCAATGGTTCCTCACATACTGTTAAACCTGAGTGGAAATATCTCTTCAAAATAATTAAGGGTAGTTTGGATTTCTGTATAATATTAGTCAGAAAAAAATGCTTTTACAGAGTCAATGAAAGTAAAAAATGCTCTACTATAATGTGCAGTTATGTGGAGATACTTAGATGTCATCTAAATTCACAATTCTGTTTAGAGTCTGACATATTATTTGTGCAGAAAAGTGAATTCAGTCACTTAACTGTAATGCGGATATGAAAAGCAGAAATCAACTTTCACATTCCAGCTGGAGAAGCAAAGACAGGTGGCTTTTTACTTTGAGCCTTTATATAGATGACAATTTGTCTCTTTTAGAAGTCTATGCTTGAAGAGCTCTAATTAGATTTATTGTAGAAGTGATGTTTTGAGGTGATAGTTAAGAATGGATATCCAAAATCTCAGAGACATATAAAACAGATATAATATTTTATGCTGATTTGAGTAGAACAACTATTAGTCTTTTGAGTATGCTAATTGCCCAGAAAATGGAGGGATGTTGACTTCCCTCCCACCCTCTAAATAAGCAGCTACACATATATGAAGCTGACTAGGTCATATAATCACAAGGTCAAAGAATGACCATGATTTTAATGTGAAAAGTTTTTGTTACTTCACTCTTAATTCTCATATTGGATTAAATCAACACACTTTAACATGTTATCCTGTGTCCTCAGAGGATTGCAAATCTGTGCACCATATGGTTATTTCTTCTTAATTACTCATTTTTGCTCTTAACACTTTGCAGCTGACCTGTTGAGTAAACCTCTAGAATTCATACCCAAATAAATATAACAATCTCTCTTTGGATTCTGTTATTTATGTGTTTGTCATAAAATGCACAATGCAGATCTTACTGACTTTGATTTTAGCACTATGACACCTTTGTTCAGTTCCCAGACATGTAAACACTGCTTTAGCGTCATTATCACTAACTGCTCTGTAGAGTTACAACTAAGAGAAGTTGAATTTTTTTTTATTTGTTTGGAATTTTTGCTTTTTTTTGTTTGGGGGTTTATTTTTGAGAGTTGAAATTTCACATTTAAAACTACAGTTGCTTGAACTTCATTTAGAGCCTTCCAGTGTTTAATTTTACCATTACAGAAATTAAGAAAACTCACACTGTCAAACAAGAAACTTCTGGTCAGTTGTTTCAGAACTTAGTTTTATATGGCCAGATTCTTTAGTTTGTTTGAATATGAGCAATAGAATTCATAAATGAATTTTTTCATAGTGAATTTGTAAATTTTGCTTCTTTACTGCTGAATTATGATGGTGTCTTTGCATGTCACATTCTTCATGATGCAGAATTCTTTAAACAGTGTTCTCATACTTAGTACCTCAAGAGACTCTTCATGCAAGTGTGTTTCTAAGAGTTGCAATTACTTTCTTTTCCAAGTGTTGAGATTCTGTTGTTGGCTATTATCAAAATGCTGCATAAAAACTGGCAAAGCACTTTCAATCGGAACAAGAGTCCACTACCGTAAGATTACAGCAGAGGTAAATGGATTTTTGTATATAGAGGAACTATGCCTTTTTTCTGGACAGTATGTCTGCATTTCATATGTAGACCAGAATTACAATTAAGACTTATCTTCTTAAAATATGATTGGGAAAGCAAAAAACATGAGTTAAAGTAGACAGCATTACAAAACTGGAGAGTTGCCAAGCATTTTGGGTAGTTGAGATCTAGTGGTTTATAGTGTTTTAGTCAGTATGGGTAATAGCAGAATAATTTTCATTCATGATTTCAGTCTGAAAGCACTGTGAACACTGCAAACTGTTTGGATGTATTCAGTCTTTTCAGAGTACATAAAAATGCTAAGAAAAATAGTGAACCAGTGTAATACCAAGGCGGAAAATTGCCAATTAATTTTATTTTAAAAATTTCACCACTCTTATACTGGTATTTGTGCTACTTTGAAGCTAGCTAGAATGTTTTGGTGAGAAGGACTAGATTACAGGCTGTGAAAGGAAAACAATAGTGGTGTCTACTTCCCTCATAGGCTTGCTGAGGTGTATAAAAACAAGAATCAAAACATAGATAAGGCACTACTCCTGCTGGGGAGCTCCGAGCTGCATCTCTCTCTAACCTCGCCCTCCGTTTCTCTGACTAATCCACTTTCCTTCCTAACCCCCTGGCCGAACCTCCATTCTTCCTTGGGACTAGGGTAAGGTTGAGAGGGATAGGGGGAAGGTGAAGGGGCGGTTGGGAGCCCCTCCTGGGGACTCAGGTTTCTGGGAGGGCTGTTGTGTTTCTGTATTACCTTTTACCTTGTCTATTTCTGTATATAGCTATATACACTGTAAATATCTGCTTGTATATTGAGCTAAGCTGTAAATAATAAGCTGCATTCAATTTCCAGATCTGTCTGAGTCTAGTGTGGGTGATTTCCAAAGTGTGGGGGGGGCAGGGAACACCCAAACCATCACAGTAGTAATAGGAGTGGTATGTTCAAATGGAAAACCGAAGGAGAGATCATCATTGCAAGAGTCAGACTTCAGAAATTTTAAATTTTAAATCATGGAATACTGTTAATGCCTAACAGTTATGTTTGTTGTTGAGGATCTTGCTATATCTCTTTATAAAAGCTAAAATCTTTTGTATGTAAATCTATGAGGGTTTCATCAAGGTAAAGATACCAGGTTATGTCATTGCATTTAATCATCTGGAAGTTGTAACTTTTGTTGTAACTTATTGTGTGTTTTAATAAATTCTGGTGTAATAAGCACTCTGCCTTCTGGATTAAAAGCAACAAGGACAACATATGTGGATGTTTGAGGTTCTAAACGTGTAGACAGATTGATAGTAGTGTGCTAGTTTGAAGCAGGCTAGAATGTTTTGGTGAAAAGAACTAGATAATTGGCTGCAAAAGGAAAACATGGTTGTGTCTCCTTCTCTCACAGTCACACTGAGAACTGTGGGAACAAGAAGTAAACATTAGATAACATTCTCCATTTTGTTCTCACTCTGCTTTTGTCTTCACACTGAGCAACATCTCATTAACCTCGCTGCCAGTAACCTTCCTTCTTAACCTCTTGGCTGCACCTCTATTCTTTCTCAGGATTTGGGGTAAGGTTGAGAGGGGCAGGGGGAGGTGTTGGGGAGGTTGAGAACCCCTCCTGGGGACTCAGGTTTCTGGGAGGGAAGTTGTGCTTCTGTATTACTTTTCCTTTGTATATTTCTGTATATAACTGTATATATTGTAAATAACTGCTTGTATATTGTGCTGCTGTAAATAAATAGCTTCATTTATATTCCCGGAGCCCATCTGAGTTAGCTGGGGCAAATTCAAAAGTGTGTGGGGGGGGGGGGCGGGTAACAGCCTAAACCATCACAACTAGGTATCTAAAAAGTTCTGAGGCTGGTTAGCCACATAACATGCTGTGAAAGAGCGAGTGTACACTATTTCATGTTTGTAAGATATCTGAGCACACATGCTTCTGTAAGCTGAAGTGGAAACACAAAGATTTCATTTATATCATCTGCAAATATTACTCTATTATGGGCTGCTTTTCCCTGTCATATTTGTATCTTGTTATGAGTTTACTTTTTACATCCTTAATGGAAGAGAATTATTAGTAAAATTTAACTTCAAAAGGATACATTTTAAATTCTTAATATACTTTCTATCTACTGCTATGCAATTAAATCTTACCATAGATATCTTATATATTTTGTTGGAGAGAAAGGTAATTTATGCTTTAATATGCTTTTTGAATATGCAAAACTTACTACCTCTTCAGAAGGTAGTGCAAAAAAAAAAAAAAATCTTAGAACCAGATAGCCTAAGACTGTGCATACGCTCCTCATTTTATAGAGGAAGTAATTGAAACCTGGAAAAATAGCATGCCTGTCACAGACAGAAGAAAAAGTTTTGCATGTTCCTTGCTCACAGACCTGTGCTTAATCACTCATTTAATTATTAGCAAGATAAACTGCACTTCAGTTGTTACACTACTGTAATTAAATTAACTTTTGAAGAACTACACAGATCATTGCAGAAGAAAGTTGGCCATATGGTTAGTCAACCCAAGTTTAATATCTGTGTAGTAATAATTTTATAATGCCTATTAGTCATTCACATACTTTTATATTTTACAGATTATTGCTCAGTTGTAACACTTGTGGACCCATCAAATGCGAAGTTAACGTGCACTCTTTTTAGTGGAAATGTGGATTGCCTACCAAAAATCTACAAAGTTGGAGATATTGTTCGATTTCATAGAATAAAGGTATGTGCTAGGATGTGGGAGGTTTATGTGCTTGCTCTTTTTTTACAGTGAGAGGACTGTAGGAATAATTTAATTCTTCATGTAGTGAAATTAACATGTTGGCGACGTTGGATAAAACAGTTGATATGTAAAATAGGTATTGCTATGGTATGAAACAAAGCTGGAAAGAAACTACCAAATTTCCAAACAGTTGCTATCTCTCTTTGAAAAAGATGTGGTTTTGACAATTCCAGTAGAGCATTATTTTTTCATGAGTATTTGTTAAGCTAGTTGTCTAGTTGTCATAATACTTCCAGATGAACAGAATTTAAGTGACATAAGTGTACAATTTATTCCTCTTTGATCTAACAGCAATGAGGGATTACTTCTGTTATGAGGCAGTTTAGATCAGCTGGAGAATTACTCAAGCAGAGATAATCCATCTCAGGATGCCAGTGTGCAATATGCTCTATCTGCTGCTTTGTTTTCTTTCTGTACCTCATATTTACCTCTATTAAAGGTCATGAAGGAAATAGTGTTTGTAGCTTTGATACTGCTTCTGCTGGATGTATTTCATATGCCTGCTGCAGCTATGTATGAAAGGTGAGAACCGCGCACTAGAGAGACCAAATAGAAGTCTTGTAATGCTAGACTGTACCTAGTCTTAGGTGCAAAGTAGTACCAAAGACATGATGGTCCATGTTACATATTAATTTGCAAGGTAACCACACTTAATTCTAGCTTTTATTTTTCTTTAAAATAATTAGAACAGAAATGTGCAAATGTCCTGAAAGAGGGGAGTTTTAAAAAGATGATTTAAGTATTTCAACACCCTTGAGAACTCTGGGAAATTTAGGATTGTACAAAAGAATGACAAAAAAGATATTTTCAGTATTATTTAGCATGTACATTTTAGTGTGCTGTAGCAGGAGAGCAAAGTAAAAAAAGCCCATGGATATAAATGTATAAAGTAGTGGGATTTATCCAGTAATTGAGATATGTACCGTGAAATAATTAACAAATAACTTGGAAAGATCCAGAACCAGTCTTCAGCTATTCATTGTTGTGGAGGCAGGGAATTAATGTGGCCGAGTCAGGAATTTTATACAAAAATAGAGTTATTTTATTTTCCTAAAAGCCCGCTCCCAAAAACTATATACAGAAATTAATTTAGTTTTAATTACCAGATTCAGTTGCTTTGAGAAGATCTACAGGATGACGTAGATAATCTGACTATTTTGGAAGTCAGAAGTTGGAAAAGGCTTTTGGCTATTAAATTATAGCGTTTTTCTTACTTAATAATAAAGCTGAGCCAAAATAACTCACGGTCAGGCTGACTTCTTCCTGCAGCCTGTCCCTCTCATTCTATTTCAGCAGCTGCAGGAGGGTCGTTAAGAGTCGTTAAGCTTTGCACAAAGGACCTTAATGACTGTTGCAGTCCTTTGGAGCTCTTTCTGTATCCAGGCCAGGTGAGGGGAGGGGGAGAAGTCTCAGGCAGGCAAGAACGAATCGAAGGTGGGGACCCCAAAGGCAGGAAGTGCCCCATATTTATACCCTCTCTAGACAAAGAGCAGAGTTACCACTTCCTTAGGCGCGAAGGGCACAGCCAACCCCAGCCCAATTCCAGCGTGGGCACTGCATGGACACTCCTCGGGCCTGAAGGACCCTTCGCTCTCCCCCTTTAGGCCTGCAGGGCAAGCTGGCGTTGGGAACCAGGCGGCTTTTCTTCTCCTATTCAAGCCACAGAGGGAGAGGAATTTAGGGGTATACAGGACTCCAGGACATTCATGTATATTACAAATATTTGCAACTGAGGAAGAAATCATCTAGCCTCTCCTGGGTTAGTACAAAGCTTCCTTACGGTCATCTTTGTATGTGATTAGAGTGGAATTTAGATTTTGAAGCTTGTGTTGCCAGTTGATAACTGCGATGTGTTGTTATTATTGGAAGTTCACTGATTTGACTTCAGCTGGGAAGGTCTAATGTTAAATTTTAAATACCCACTGAATCCAGCAGAGTGAATGTTACAGAGATACTAATTTCTGAAAGTCAGTGGTGGTAGGAATATATTTATTTCTTCTACAATCAAAATACATATTTAATAATGAATGTGTGGAAAAGACTAAAGTAGAATGGAGCTTGATTAAAAGAATTGAAAAATTGAGTGTGTGTGATAGGTTAATAGTGGATTTTTTTTTAAGATGTGGGAGATACAGATTAAAACAAAAAAAGACCACTGTCAAGGAATGTACATGTACGCCCTCTGTGTGATGGTTTGGGGGTTACCCCGCCCCTCCCACACTTTTGTATTTGCCCCAGCTAACTCAGACGGACCCTGGGAATATAGATGAAGCAATTTATTTACAGCTAGCAGAATTTACAAGCAGCTATTTACAATATATACAGTTATATACAATTATATACAGAAATATACAAAGGATAAACAATACAAAAGCACAACTCCCCTCCCAGAAACCTGATTCCCCAGGAGGGGCTCTCAAACCACCCCAACACCTCCCCCCGGTCCCTCTCAACCTTACCCCAGTTCTCAGGAAGAAGAGAGGTGCAGCCAAGAGGTTAGGGAGCAAGGTTAGTGGGAGCAGGGTTAATGAGATGTGACCAGGTCTAAGGCAAAAGCAAGAGTGAGAAACAAAATGGAGAAAAAGTCTTTCTTCTTCCCAGAGTTCTCAGCGTAACTGTGAGAGAAGTTGACATCAATTGTTTTCATTTCACTGCCCATTATCTAGTTCTTCTACCAAAACATTCTAGCTTGCTTCAAACTAGCACAATCCACCCCTTGTCTACTTCGCTCAGAGTATCACTGAGAATTATCCAATCTAATCTAAACCAATATTTACACTAAAACAATATATACAAGTTCAGTTCACACTTCAATCAGATGTAGGTGATTCAAAAGCTCAGAACAGGGACTCCCAGGTGACGTTGGGTTCGTGCTCACGTGCTGTAGATTCTATCGTAGATTCTCTCAGTGTTGGGCGCCGATGTTACCTGGAACAGAAAACTCCTAACAGCTTGAATTTAAACTCTCTCAGCTAAAGTTAGATTTCTCTGTGGCACACACTGGATTTCACCATTCTCCTGCATTACCCAGTAGGTGTGACCAGGACCTTCAGCAGAAACCACCCCTCGGACAGGTTTCCCTTCGCCCGAAGGAGAAAATACCCAAACAGTTTTCCCTAACAGATTCTTTTCACGTACAACAGGAACTTTATCACCGTCTACTGTTTGGACCAAATCTGATTGTGCAGGTCCTGCTCTGTTTACTGAACCTCTACTATTTACCAACCAGGTGGCTTCTGCTAAATGTTTGTCCCAGATTTTTAGAGTTCCACCCCCCATGGCTTTTAGGGTGGTTTTCAGCAAACCGTTGTAGCGCTCAATCTTCCCTGAAGCTGGTGCATAGTAGGGTATGTGATAGATCCATTCAATACCATGCTCTTTGGCCCAGTTTTTCACTAGATTGTTCTTGAAATGAGTACCATTGTCTGACTCGATTCTCTCTGGAGTTCCATGTCTCCACAAGATCTGTCTCTCCAAACCAAGAATGGTGTTACGTGCAGTAGCATGTGGAACTGGATAGGTTTCCAACCATCCAGTGCTGGCTTCTACCATCGTCAGCACATACTGCTTGCCAGAACGTGATCGAGGTAAAGTGATGTAGTCAATCTGCCAGGCTTCACCATACTTGTACTTTGACCATCTCTCACCATACCATAAGGGCTTGATTCGCTTAGCCTGCTTAATAGCAGCACAAATGTCACAGTCATAGATGACTTGGGTGATAGCATCCATGGACAAGTCAATTGACCTATCACGAGCCCATTGGTATGTTCCATCTCTGCCTTGATGTCCAGACGAATCATGGGCCCACCGAGCTAAGAACAGCTCACCTCGGTGTTTCCTATCAAGGTCAATGTCAAGTTCAGAGTTGGTATCAACTTGAGCAATCTTAGCAGCTTGGTCTGCCTTCTGATTATGTTGATGTTCCTCAGTAGCTCTGCTCTTAGGCATGTGTGCATCTACGTGCCGCACCTTCACTGGAGTTCTCTCCAGCCGTGCATCAATGTCCTGCCATAGATCAGCACACCAAATAGGCTTTCCTTTCCTCTGCCAACCATTCTTCTTCCAGTCCTTTAGCCAACCCCATAGAGCATTGGCTACCATCCACGAGTCGGTGTAGAGGTAAAGGATAGGCCAATTCTCACGTTCAGCCACATCAAGAGCAAGTTGAACAGCTTTTACCTCAGCGAACTGACTGGATTCTCCTTCTCCATCTTTCGTTTTGGTAACTCTCCTGGTTGGACTCCAAACCGCTGACTTCCATATTCGCTTGTTCCCAACAAGATGACAGGAACCATCTGTGAACAAAGCATAGTTCTTTTCCTGATCAGAGAGATCACCATAGGGAGGAGCTTCCTCAGCACGAGTTATTTTCTCCTCTGGAGGTTTGGGACAGTCTGTGCCTTCTGGCCAGTTGGTGATCACCTCCACCAGACCAGGTCGGTCAAGATTACCCATTCGTGCTCGCTGGGTTGTCAAAGCCATCCATTTAGACCAGGTTGCATCTGTGGCATGATGTGGTGATGAACCTTTGCCCTTGAACATCCAGTTAAGAACTGGCAGTCTAGGAGCTAAAAGCAATTGTGACTCAGTTCCGATCACTTCAGAAGCTGCTTTCACTCCCTCATAGGCTGCTAGAATCTCTTTCTCAGTTGCAGTGTAATTTGTCTCTGAACCTCTGTAACAACGTCCCCAGAAACCAAGTGGACGACCACGTGTCTCATTTGGAGCTCTCTGCCAAAGACTCCAAGTTGGACCATTGTCACTGGCAGCCGTGTACAGAATGTTTTTAATGTCTGGACCAGATCTCACAGGTCCTAAGCCCACTGCATGGACTATTTCTCGTTTGATCTGATCAAAGGCTGCTTGTTGTTCAGGTCCCCACTCGAAATTGTTTCTCTTATGGGTCACATCATGCAGAGGTTTGACAATCTGACTAAAACCAGGAATGTGTAGTCTCCAAAATCCCACCACACCAAGGAAAGAAAGTGTGTCCTTCTTACTGGTGGGAACAGCCATGGTAGAGACTTTGTTGATCACATCCTGAGGAATGTAACGGCGACCATCCTGCCACCGCACTCCCAGAAACTGAATTTCTCTGGCAGGTCTTTTGACCTTGTCTCTCTTAATGGCAAAACCTGCTTGCGAAAGAATGTCAATGATTTTGTTACCTTTCTCGAAGACTTCCTCAGCAGTTTGGCCCCACACAATGATGTCGTCGATGTACTGAGTGTGCTCTGGAGCTTTACCTTTCTCCAGTGCATTGTGGATGACTGAATGACAGATGGTTGAGCTGTGTTTCCACCCCTGAGGCAAACGGTTGAACTGATACTGGATTCCTCTCCAGGTGAATGCAAACTGAGGCCTGCACTCCTTTGCTATGGGAATAGAGAAGAAAGCATTAGCAATGTCTGTGGCTGCATAAAACTTAGCCTCCTTCGATTCCAGCTCGTACTGGAGTTCCAGCATGTCCGGCACAGCTGCACTCATGGGTGGCGTCACCTCGTTGAGGGCACGGAAGTCAACTGTCAGTCTCCAGTCACCCGTAGGTTTACGCACAGGCCAGATGGGACTGTTGAAAGGTGAATGAGCTTTCTCGATGACAGCGTGACTCTCCAGTTGACGAATCAGCTGATGAATGGGCAACAAAGAGTCACAGTTAGTTCTGTACTACCTATGATGAACAGTTTGAGTTGCAATTGGCACTTTCAGGTCCTCTATGTCATGATGTCCCACAACTGCAGATTCATCAGAAAGTTCAGGTCTAACAGACAATTTCAATTTATCATCCTCAATCTCTACAGATGCTATTCCAAAAGCCCATTTATGACCCTTAGGATCTTTGAAACAACCTTGTCTCAAAAAGTCAATTCCCAGAATGCAAGGCGCATCAGGACCAGTTACAATAGTATGTGTCTTCCACTCTTTACAAGTTAAACTGATCTCAGCCTGTACCTTAGTTAACTCTTGAGATCCACCAGTGATTCCAAAGATAGAAATGGACTCTGTCCCTTTGCAATTTGATGGCAATAAAGTACACTGAGCACCTGTGTCAACTAAAGCCCTGTATTTCCGAACTCTTGAACTGCCAGGCCACCTAATGAATACATTCCAATAGATTCGGTTCTCTCCACTATCCCTTTCCTCCTCCTGGCTGGAGGCAGGGCACCCCTAATGCTGAACATGGCATGTGGGGTGTACACAGTGATTGGTGGTGTTGTGAGAGGAATTGCAACTGTTGGAACAATTGCAATTGCTCTCGGGAGCTGAAGAAGTGACAGCTACTTTCCTGGCTTTATTGCCTCTGTTTCTGCCACTCTGCAGATCCCTGACTCTCTTTGAAAGAGCTGAAGTAGGTTTACCATCCCATTTGTTCATGTTCTCCCCGTATGTGTCACGCAGAAGTATCCGCAGTGACGCACGTGATTGCTGCTGTCTAGGTGGAATTTGTCTCCTCCTGGGCTGGAATTGCCTTGCAGGAGGTGGGCGTCTGTTCCGGACTGCAGAAACATGCACCAATTCTGATGATGCAGGAATGGTATCCTTTACCAGATTAGTAATGTTTTTGAGATCCTCCTTCAGTTCTTTCATGGTATCCTTAATCTCTGTGGTCATAGTTTGTATGGCAGAGACTAGGCCAGAATGTGACAAGCTGTCCTCAATCTGCCTGAGCTGATCAGTGAATTCACCAACAGTGAAAGATCTTCCATTATCACTCCTTGCTAGAAATTTACTGGCCAAGATGTTAGCATAGGATGAAGGAGCAAGCTTAATAAGCTTCTTCATGAGACCTGTTCCCAAAGGAATATCGTCAGGCTCATGAGTGCCATGATCTCCATAAAGCACTTCCTTCACAGCAAACTCCTTCAGAAGCTTAATTCCCTGCTCAACAGTGTTCCACTTCTTGGCAGCCCATGGCAGATCATCTCGGGAAGGATATCTCATAGCCACAGCCAACAAAAGGCGTGTCCATAAGCTAACCCTACCAAGAGGACTTGCTAGGTGTTTGTCCACTCCACTCTCCTTAGTGAGTGGTCCCAGCTGCTTGGCAGACTTGTCTCCTACCTGCAGGGCATTAGCACCAATGCCACGGCATCTCACTAACCAGCTTAAGATTGGCTCACCTGATTCCCTTGTGTATTCCTTCCTAACTTCCCTGACCTCTCTGAGTGGATCCTTGGAGCCTTGGATGTCATCTTCCTTCTCCTCCTCCTGTTGTTCTGGTGGTGCTGGGCCTAACACAATCTTCCTCATAGCATTCCTGAACTCATTGGAACCATCCTCTCTCCTGGCAGCTAACCTCACAGCACTCCTCTCACTTGAGTATTGTTGTCTCAGCACATCTACAAGGTCTCGCAGACTAACTATCTCCTCTTCCTCCTCTTGCTGCTGATCACCAGAGGTCCCCTGTCTTACATCCTCCTGCGAACCACTCTTTGTCTTAGCTTTTGCCTTAGCAGGTGCCAGAAGGGCCTGAGCAGCAACAGACTTGGATGTGTCTGCTGGAGGATTTGAATCTTTAGGAGTCTGACTTGGAGGGTTTGAATCCTTAGGGGTCTGACCTGGAGCATTTGAATTATTGGAGGTCTGACTTGGAGCATTTGTATCCTTAGGGGTCTGACCTGGAGCTTGTGAGTTCAAATCTGCCTTGCTTTTAACAGGAGGATTTTGGTTCTGGTCTGCTGGCTGGGGGTTCGAATTGGCTGAGCTGGTGTCATTAGGATTTGGACTGACTGGGCTAGCGTTACCAGCATTAGCAGTAGTATTAGCATTAGTGGGATTATTTGCCTGTCCTCCTGGGATTCCTGCCAATCCTGTCGTGTTTTGATTGTTGCTAGGAACATTCTGATTTTGGGTACCTGCCTGTGCTCCTGGGGCTCCTGTCAAACTCTGCCCGTTATTTATGTTATCCTTATCATTGTTTATGTTAGTGGCGGGAACATTGGCCGTGTTCCCAGCACTTGGAGAAGGAGGGGCAGAGGCTGGCAAGGGGGAAGCTGATAACTGTGTTCCCTTGTTTTGCTGTGAAAGAGACTGCTTCTGAGACACAGAATTTTTCCTAGTTCTTACAGAAGCTGGTTTTGAATTTTTCACCAATAATGCCAAAATTAATATGAATATTAAAATCATGAGGCAAATATTAAAAACTGTGAGAAGAAAAACAGTTTTACACGAGCATGTACCTATGCAAACAGTTGGGATTCCTGTCTTAGGCTGAATAACTCTCATTAGAGCCATATTTAAAGCAGAATTTCCATTGATTGTCACATTATTCACAAGAGCTCCTGTAATATCCTTGCTAATATTCTCAGAGATATTAAAACCAGCATAACCAAGAATAAAATCACCCCAGCTCCAGAACATATCTGAAACCTTAGCTTTAGCCTTATTATAAGCCAGATCAATGAAATAAGCAACAATTTGACCTTTTAACCAACTAAATGCCAAGAAAACAAAACCAGACCAGAGCAATGCACCAACCAAATACAATAGCTGCTTGATTAGCTTCATCTTAATTCCCAGAGCTAATTTCCAGTCACTCAAAAATCTCTAGCCCCACGTTGGGAAAGCCAATTAAAAATGTGATGGTTTGGGGGTTACCCCGCCCCTCCCACACTTTTGTATTTGCCCCAGCTAACTCAGACGGACCCTGGGAATATAGATGAAGCAATTTATTTACAGCTAGCAGAATTTACAAGCAGCTATTTACAATATATACAGTTATATACAATTATATACAGAAATATACAAAGGATAAACAATACAAAAGCACAACTCCCCTCCCAGAAACCTGATTCCCCAGGAGGGGCTCTCAAACCACCCCAACACCTCCCCCCGGTCCCTCTCAACCTTACCCCAGTTCTCAGGAAGAAGAGAGGTGCAGCCAAGAGGTTAGGGAGCAAGGTTAGTGGGAGCAGGGTTAATGAGATGTGACCAGGTCTAAGGCAAAAGCAAGAGTGAGAAACAAAATGGAGAAAAAGTCTTTCTTCTTCCCAGAGTTCTCAGCGTAACTGTGAGAGAAGTTGACATCAATTGTTTTCATTTCACTGCCCATTATCTAGTTCTTCTACCAAAACATTCCAGCTTGCTTCAAACTAGCACACTCTGTTACCCAAGCATAATGGTGTCTCAGTTCCACTCTTTAGTATAAACATATTAAGGAAACCTGTTGATATAGCATATGCAAGGAGCCTCATCATTCTCCTGATTTGTCACCAAATTTTTGAGGAGATCACTATAAAATACTTGTCTATTGTTATTTCATTATTCTGCTGAGACGATATTTCAGTATTTAAGGACAGAATTGTTTAATTCCCTCCCCGTGTATGCCTTTTTTTTTCACTCAGATGAGCTTTTTTTTGTGGTTTACAGTCCTGACTTCTAACTGCTCACAACTCATGTCTTCTCATACAATGATATTTTGGTTAATTACTCTCTAAGGAAGAATTATCTGGAGTCATGAAATTGTCTTTTTCTGGATGGTGATGTTAGTCTGGCTCCTCCAGACTAACAGTTACTTTGTAAGTTTTCGTATCTGATCTGAGCAGGTAAAAACCTGACTTCTTAGAAGCCTGGTGCCCACTGCTAGGAGTGAACTGAGAAGAGGGCGACCTTTTCTTTCGCTTACAACGAATATCGCAGTATTTGTGATTTCTGTGCAGCACAGTTCTCAGTTGAAAAAAAGAAATGGACTAATTAGAGTTCTAATTACATTGTCTGCACTTTCTCCTTCACTGTCTTCTTTTGTTCTTAGGTCTTAGTCACCTTCTTGTAGCTTGCCGAACGAAAGCAATCCAGAGTGTCAGAGGCCATGCTGTGTCAGAACTGTGTGTACCAGTGAGGACAGATAAATATAGTCCTTCCAGCTTGTATTCACTTTTCTCTTTCCCAGATATGCTTCTGAGAGACTTCAAAGAAGTTGATACTTACAGCAAACACTCTCAGCTGGTAATGAATAACTTTTCCTTTTAGTAAGCAGACACAGGTGTCAGCAAGTCCCATGTTTCAGAGATAGTAACTTAATAGAGAGGATTTTGTTGGAATTACTTTGGGTAGAGAATGATTTTATTTGCTATATATTTGTTGCAGAGAATGAAAATGCTAAGTGTCAGTAAAAGACCTGAAAGACTATCCTGTTTTAATTACATTTCTGAATTTCCTGGAAGTACATTTCTGACTTCTTATGATGATTGTTCATGAGTTACAGTCCGCAATTATTTTCAGTATTGTTTTCAGGCTTTCAACCACAGTCAGTGCTCTGCAGAGATTAGGAGGGGTGGAATCTTCCACCTCCCAACATAAATGCTAAGCCTGTGATCAAATTGTCTAACTAGCACCATCATGGCAAGGAAGGAGTTATTTTAAGTAGAGTTTTCTTGGAACTACAAATGCTCTTAATATTTTAGAATTAATGCTTAACATTTACACTGTGGGAGAAAGGGTAGGGTTAACCTGCTGGTACTGACTAAATCTCTAATATTTTATCCTTGATTGATTTGGGAGTTTGGATGTGTATTCAGTTATTCTTGTATTCAAACCCTGCTATGACAATAGAAGTCTTAATTTCCTCATTGGCTTTTCTGTAGTATTCCTTATTACCTTCAAGTAATTCACAAACAAGAATTATTTCCTCACTCCCATTGAAGTGAATTGGTATTTCATTTCCATTTTAGTGTTTGAGTATTAGAGAAATTGAAGCACATTCTTATTTAGGTATTCATCTTGTTCACCCTACTCTAGCTGTCTGATACAACCACTGTCTAGGAACTGTTTTGGTGGGTCTTTTCCCTGCAGAATTACCGACGTAACTCATGTGGAACGCTTGGAGAATGAAGACCAAGGGAGTGATCTCTCATAAACTTTATTTATATGACTTCCTGCTGAGCAATTACAAAATTTTGATTCTCTAGCTTTTTGTCACAATTATGTTAATACTATTCTCCTCTCTTTTGTGCTTTAAATTCTTATGAACGTAGGCTCCAGTTGTAACAAATGAAGTGGGGCTATTAAAGATGAGAAATTCTTGGCTAGACAGCAGAAGTTCATCATTGATGCACTTTTTAACTCATGCACAAAAAGAGGAAAAATAGGGTAATAGAATAGGTTATCACCATATAAATGAAATGAACCATGTTTACACAGACAGCAGTAACTGCAGTCTACTAACTTTGGAATAGATCTCATTTATAATTCTGGTGTTTTATCTTTGTGATTAGATGCAGCATCTTAGATCTTAAGAATAAGAAAATGGAGAAAAATAGCAAGAAAAAATAAATTCCTTGCATGCTGTCAGTTGCATATTCACCCGATTCAAATTTTAATTTAGATTTAGGACATAAATGTATTGCTTCTTTGAGCAAAAATACTTTATAGCTGTGATATAGATGGCGATTCCCTCTTGTATAGGGTTAACACTCCAGGGGTAGTAACCCTGAACCTGACCCTGGGGGTCTTGACCCCTCCCCAGAGGTGGGTCACACCACCAGGTGATGGTTAGCCCACTCCCCACCACTTCCCTGTCCTATAAAATGAGGGGCACTTCGTGTCCCTCTCTCTCTCTCTGCTGCTCCCTCTACCTCACTCTCAGCGTCTCTCTCCACTACCTGCATACCAACATACCACGTGGCAGACACGAGGCAGACAAAGCCACCATCACAGAACTCGGGTTGTATTTATACTTTTTGTGTTTTGCTATTTTTCCCCTTCCCTATCCTTTGTAAACTTACCTACCTCCAATACCTTTCTAAGTTATTGTTAAACTTTTTAACTTCCACATCTAGTGAGATTGATTTATTCGGGTGTGTTTACCTCTCTCTCTCCCTAAATCTAATCCCTTCCTTTTGAAAAGAAGGGGGAAGAGGGGAGGGCACTCTACAAATTGTTACTGGGTTTATCAAATTTATTAGAGTCTCTGGGAATTTGGATTAGAACCCAAGACAATTTATTTGGAGTGTTAATCCTATACACCTCTGTAGGTCCGTCAGTTCACAGATATGTTTAGCTAGTGAATTGCTAAGCTGTTTGTCCACATAGGAATGGGAATCAGAATATCAACCATATGGAACATGACTTCGTAAAAACATAGAAGGATCAGTCACACTCCCTTTTTTTGTTAGTATTTCTGTCCTGGTTTTCTCCTTCTGCTCTCCTTAAACTAGTAATATTTAACATAGCATTTATTCCACTACATTACCCAGTCTGCCATTATTTTTAGCAGCAGTCTTGCTTCTGCACTTTGCTGGCAATTTCCTTGTCTCTGTGTACTCCCTCCTTCAGTTTAATCCAATTTGTCCTGTGAAAGCTGATTCCTTCTTTTTCCCTCTACTTGGTGCGATATGGAAGACACTGAGACAGAGATGCAGAAGAATCTGTTCATTTCTTATTCCTAGACAGCTCTGGACAGTAGCTGTCAGCTTGATAAGGATGAGAAGATAAAGTCTGGAGCTTAGATACAGGAAACATTAAGTGAATATTAAGCTTTGCCAGAACTTTACTGGCAGACTCTTAGCGTCTTCTGAGTAAATGGGGTCCAAATACATAAACTTGGCCGAAGTTAGATTGGAGATTTTTTCTTCTAAAAAAAATATTAAAAAGCATGTCTGTGGCACTGCAACCCTATTTTCAAATTTTTACTCTGAAGAGTGAAAGCAGGTAAAATTTGTTAGGTAAACGAGTTTCTTTTTGACAAAGAGAAACCGACATTCTTTTCAGAAATACCAGCATTATTGCTTCTGACATCCCTTGAAAACTTCTGTAAGGCATGCAACTAACTTTAGATTTTTGATGGATTTGAAATTAAACCCAAATATTTATTGTAGAGTAAATAACACCAGGAAATATTTACTATAGGCAATGATAGTTTCTCCATGATTTGAAGTCTTAGAATTTTACACAGTTTTTGGTCATTTGGTTTTGTTTTTTTTTCACCTCAGTACCTTTAGTGATGTTACCTGATCATGTCTTAAATATGTAGAAAGTATTCCAAAGTACACATTTTTTTGCTCTACTAGAATTTTCGCATACTATGACACTTCTTCTGAGGAATGCTTCTAAAGTGGTGTTGCTGTGCCTGCTGGCTTTTAAAATTATTATCAAAGCAAATTATTTCAGCTGGTTTAAGTATATATACTTTTTGCGTAGTTTTTTTCCCCATAAAATACTTATAATATGTTCTGGTGAACCAGTAAATAAAAGGTACAATGTATTGTTCATTTCCTTCTTTAATTTGTATCTCCATTACTGCAGACATTTCTGATAATCTTCCTTTTCAGTCCGCAGTTCTGAGAAATAGCAGAGGATAAGCTATAATTGTAGTCCTAGTATCTAAGTTTATTTTTCATATCCTTGTAAAAATTCATTTTACTTCCGTATGACTAACCTTGTTAACTTCCTTTTGGAAGGTGCCTGCAGATAGCTTTTGTAGTTCAGTGCTCTTATTACTATATTTAAACACATTCAAAATGTTTTAATTTCCATAAGGACAGAGATTATTTACTAAGTTACTTCAAATTACTTCTCTATTTCTTTATTACCTGTGCATAAACTGGAGGTACATGTACACTAGATGTACATTATTAGAATACAAGAAAGTATAATCAGCATGCCATATTATCCAAACTTGTTTACTGTGATTTATCAATGTTAAAATAAATATTTACAAAATATGAGGAAATAGACCCAATGCAAGTGGGATTTTTTGACAAGAAACTTTTTCTCAAAAACAGCATCAGTGGAATCATCAGTCTTTTACAAAGAAATTATATCTCTGGATCTGATACAGTGTTAAAGCTCAGGTTCAGTTGTCTAGCATATTTTGAGCAACAAATGATTAGTAAAAAATTTAATCGTAGTAATTTTTTCTTTTTTTGTTGGGCTGTTTGTTCTGTTATGTGATGTGTATATCATTCAAATGCTTCATCAGTAGCTTTTTTTTTTTGCTTGGAAGTGTGTGTCTTTGGGGTTCATGATGGTTTTTTTTGCTTCCCACCCTTGTGCACTGCATCATGCTCATAGTGGAAGACAAGCACTTCCTCTTTCCAGAGTAGTGGGTTTCCAGGTTGTAGGACTGGAATCATACTCATGTTGCCAAGTCTGGAGAGCTATCTCCAAATCCCTTGCTCTTAACTTCTAGTCTCAGCACTAGGCAGTTCCAAATAAAGCTGAAGAGTTTCAGAGTGGAAAAATTAGGAGGATTAATTACTAAATATCTACATAGATGATTCTGGACATATAGTGTATTGTATCCAGTGGCTATAGTCTCTGAGATGGACATACCATCATAAAACCAGGACATGATTTTTCTCTAAGAAGTCCATAACACAAAGGAGCAACTCCCATTTAAGAATGAAATCAAGACCATTCATACCTTAAAAGGCTTCAGGACAATTCTTTTAGGCATTTTTATTCAGCTACCTTGAGACATATAAACAGAGTTTTTGAGACACCTTCTCAACTTGCTTTGTTTCTTATTTAAAATGTCAGAACCTTTGATGAAGCAATGGTATTTAGAAGGAGAAAGAAACATTTGTCTGTAACTCATCACTGCTCAAATGACAAGCAATAATTAGAGGGTATTTCCAAGTTGTAAAAGCTCCATGGTTCAGTTCAGAGAGGTCTGAAACCCATGCTGCCTTACACCAGTGGCTCTTAGATGTCATTCCATTCTGTGTTGGCCACCCGTGTATTTGAAAATAGAAAAGAAAGAATCCAAAGAGATAAGATGAATACCTGTCTAGTGAGCTGATTTTTTTTGTCTTGACATAATGGAAAATGTAGGGTTTATTTGTTTGTGTTTTCAAGTGTCTGCTCCAGCTATTCTAGACCATTTTTCAAATTAATGTGCAGTGCTCTGTCTCTAAAACTTTGTGTAAGTCAGTGAATGGGGAGAATTGAAGGGCATTCCTTTGTGAGTTGGAACCCTCATCCCCTAACATAAGGTACTTTTTTAAATCCATCTTCTAGTAAGAAATCCTTTTTCATAGCCATTGTTTATAGGAACAACTTAGAAGAATGTGCTGCGCTTTTTTTTTTTCCCACTACTCCAGCTTACTCTTACTCTCTAGGTCTTTGGGCGGAGTTTTACTTGAAATATAATCCATCACAAATTTCTACAGTTTTTTTTTTAACATTCAATACATTCAAAATATTTAGTTATCAGTGCTGGGGAACCTTCTAGATCTAGAGACGATAAAACGTAGTGTGTCAGGAGAGCTATTTCCAGAGATGGTTGTGGATTAAAGAGTAGTACGTTATTGAAAGATGTTACCTAGAGAGGTACTGGAATCTCAACTAGCCAAAACTTGATGTGACACAGTGCTGACAACAGCCCTGACCTGAGAAAGAGGTAGGACTTTGTGATATCCTGAGGTCTCTACCAGGAAAAGTTCCTGTGTTTCTGTGATTTGGCCATGCCCATCTAATACATGGACAGTATCCCTTTTCAGTACAGCCTTCTATAACCCACTCTGTACCTTCATAAATATTTTTGCTCCTGGAGGCATGTGATCATACTCTGTGTTTGAAAAGGAGGGATCATGTGTTTTAAAACATGTTTTTGTGTTTAAACAGAAGGGGATGTGTCACTCTCCACAGTAACTATAATTCTTATAGCCACATTGTAGAGAAGTTTGCACTCTTTCTTTCCTTTTGACTGCATTCCTCTACTTAAGGGAAGACTGGGTAGCAGCATGTGAACATTAATTTTCTTTTATTTTGATACCAGCCATGAATTACAGAGATTGCAAGTTCTTGACTTCATAGTCAAGAAATACCTTGCAGCGAGGTCTTCAGCTTAATCTATGCTCAAATTGGAATAGAAGTTTGGACAGTGCATTTCAGGTGATGCAACAATCAAAGTTAAACCAAACCAATCAATCAAAAAACTCAACCAAAAAAACCCCAAACCCACAAACAACCCAAATCAGTGAAAACAAAACTGTATGTCTCAAAATAAATGTGTATATATAAATAATAATTGAGTTTTCAGCTCAATGTATTCAAGATGCAAGATACTAATTTGAAATTTCAATCCTTCCACAAGTCAGTAATTTAATTTATTTTAGGAAATTGACCTTCTTACTATAAGAACATATACATTGTCTTAGTATATGTTGTTTAACAAGGTAGGTTTTTTATATTCAAAGTTGATCTGTGACTGCACTTGTTTCGTAATAGTTTTTTACTTCTGCAATTTAACATTCAGTTTTATGACATTATTTCAGCTTTTTACATTACTTATTATCACACTTTTCTGTTGAGCAGGGTGAATAATACCTGCTTCAGTAATAAATAAAAGATAATAATAATTCAGTTTATTTAGGTTACTGTAAATCTGTTTATAAACATTTAAAGAATAGTTGTTTTTCTTAGTAAGCCTATTCGGAATAGAGTTGTACTCCATAGAAATCACTAGAGTTATTGTTCACACAGTTTGTTGAGATGCCATTTTACCTTTTATTCTTCAGTTTCTAAATAGTATGCTAAAGATTCTTGCAATGTGTATTGGAACTTATTTGCCTATTTAGGGCAAGCCAAATGCAACGCATCTGCTTCATTCTTGCCCAAAAAGGTATTTTTATTTAGCAACTATTCTTTAGTGAATTTATTTAAAATCTCAGGAATTTTTTTAAGAGGTGGCCATCTGTCCTTTTTTACCTGTTCTCATTTTTTAGTAGAATGTTCTTATTTAAATCAGTAGAATATTTTACCAGTTGAAAACTGAGCACTGGGTGTCCTAAACTATGTTGTCTCACAAATGCTGTATGTTTAGAATTCTGTTGCCTTTTTGGTAAGCAAATTTTAATTAAAAAGGGATGGATCAAAGCAAATGTTTTGAGATTTCTGCATAATGCTATATATAGAAATTGCAGGGTACAATAAGACTTCACTACATCCATGAAGGAATGTTTCACACTTTGAACACTGTTTTATAGGGTAGCAGATACACAGCTAAATCAACAGGATACAGGGGATCTGCCATATGCAGGGCAGTAGACATAGGAGTAATTGTGAAAGCTGTATTCATAATTCAAGGGATGAAAGCTGCTCACCATTTGCTTTATAGAAGGAAAAGGGAGGGAAAGAAAAAAGAAAAAAAACACCTCCTTTTCAGTTCCATACTATCAGGAAGCAGGGCTATTGTGAGAGGGAGAAAACAGGGATCCATAATGACTGTTCTCCACTGTAATTCTGTGTGTGACCCCTAAAATTTAATCTTTCTCACACCTCATTTTTTTTTTTCATTTTACCTCTGTTCTCCTATAATCAACGGGGACAAAAATGATCAATGGTCCATTCTTCATGCACATGATCAAATAGAAACATACGTATATTTCAAACCAGTGCAACCATTTATATTTTTTTCCATATTTTATTACAGATCAGGGAGTACAATGGACAGATGCAGGGAATTACCGGAGGAGGATTTGCATCCTTGACATTTGATGGAACTATAGGAGCACCAATAGTTCCTCGAACCTCTAGCAAAGTATACACTTTCATGGAAGAAGAACTGAAAACAATTAAAGAACTACGTGTTTGGGCAGCCAGTAATCTTTCCATATCTGGACCTCCAGCAAAATTGTCTGGTGTTCAGCCAATGCTGTTCTTTGATCTCACTTGTCAGCTGGTAGGGAAAGCAAAAGTGGATGGATCTTCTTTTCTTCTAAAGGTAGATTTTTTTTTTAATAATTTCTTAGATTTATTATTAAGACATTGTGATTCAGCTTTAAATCAAGCAGACATTGTGGTGGTTTAGGTGTACCCTGCCCCCCCACACTTTAGAAGGTACCCAAACTAGACTCATCCGGTTCTGGGAATATAAATGAAGCTATTTATTTACAGCTAGCACAATATACAAGCAGATATTTACAATATATACAGTTACATACAGAAATATACAAATGAAAAGGTAATACAGAAACACAACTGCCCTCCCAGAAACCTGAGTACCCAGGAGGGGCCCTCAACCACCCCTAAACCTTCCCCCTGCCCCTCTCAACCTTACCTCAGTCCTAAGGAAGAATAGAGGTTCAGCCAAGAGGTTAAGGAGCAAGGTGAGTGGCAGGAGATGTTAGGGAGATGCAGCTCAGCCAAAGCCCACCCAGAAAGTGAAAAAAAAATGGCAAAAGTGTTATCAAATGTTCCCTTCTTGTTCCCATCCCTCTCAGTGAGACTGTGAGGGGAGTAGACATAACCGTTGTTTTCCTTTTCACAGCCAATTATCTACTTTTTCTCACCAAAACATTCTAGCCTGCTTCAAACTAGCACAATCCACCCCTGTCTGCTTCACTCAGAGTATCGCTGAGAATTATCTGATCTAATCTAAAGCAATATTTGCACTAATGAATATTACAAGTTCAGTTCACACTTCATTCCAGCTATCTCAGATGTCGGTGATTCAAAAGCTCAGAACAGTTTCTCTCCTCACAGATGAGACAAGAACAGGGACTCCCAGGTGACAGTATCACAGTATTATCAGGGTTGGAAGAGACCTCACAGATCATCAAGTCCAACCCTTTACCACAGAGCTCAAGGCTAGACCATGGCACCAAGTGCCACGTCCAATCCTGCCTTGAACAGCTCCAGAGACGGCCACTCCACCACCTCCCCAGGCAGCCCATTCCAGTGTCCAATGACTCTCTCAGTGAAGAACTTTCTCCTCACCTCGAGCCTAAATCTCCCCTGGCGCAGCCTGAGGCTGTGTCCTCTCGTTCTGGCGCTGGCCACCTGAGAGAAGAGAGCAACCTCCTCCTGCCCACAACCACCCTTCAGGTAGTTGTAGACAGCAATAAGGTCTGCCCTGAGCCTCCTCTTCTCCAGGCTAAACAATCCCAGCTCCCTCAGCCTCTCCTCGTAGGGCTTGTGCTCGAGGCCTCTGACCAGCCTCATCGCCCTTCTCTGGACACACTCAAGCATCTCGATGTCCCTCCTAAACTGGACACAGTACTCAAGGTGTGGTCTAACCAGTGCAGAGTACAGGGGCAGAATGACCTCCCTGCTCCTGCTGACCACACCATTCCTGATGCAAGCCAGGATGCCATTGGCTCTCTTGGCCACCTGGGCACACTGCTGGCTCATATTTAGGCGGGTATCAATCAGCACCCCCAGATCCCTCTCTGTTTGGCTGCTCTCCAGCCACTCCGACCCCAGCTTGTATCTCTGCATGGAGTTGTTGTGGCCAAAGTGCAGCACCCTGCAGTTGGAGCTATTCAGTGCCATCCCATTGGACTCTGCCCATCTGTGCAGGCGGTCAAGGTCCCTCTGCAGAGCCCTTCTGCCCTCCAACTCAGTCACATCTGCCCCCAGCTTAGTTTCATCTGCAAACTTGCTGATGACTGACTCCATGCCCTCATCCAGATCATCTATGAAGATGTCAAAGAGGATGGGGCCCAGCACTGATCCCTGAGGGACACCACTAGTGACTGGCTGCCAGCTGGATGTGGCACCATTCACCACCACTCTCTGGGTCCAGCCCTCCTGCCAGTTCCTAACCCAGCACAGAGTGTTGCCATCCAAGCCATGGGCTGACAGCTTAGCCAGCAGTTTGCTGTGGGGGACAGTGTCAAAGGCCTTGCTGAAGTCCAGATAGACCACATCCACAGGCCTCCCCACATCCACCAAGCGGGTCACCTGATCATAGAAGGAGATCAGGGTTTGTGCTCACGTACTGTAGATTCTTTCAGTGTTGGACGCCGATGGTACCTAGAACAGAAAACTTGTATTATACACTCTGAATTTAAACGCTCTCAGCTAAGGTTAGATTTCTCTGTGGAATACACTGGATTTCACCATTCTCCTGCATTACCCAGTATGTATGACCAGGACCTTCAGCAGAAACTACCCCTCGGACAGGTTTCCCTTCGCCCGAAGGCGAAAATACCCAAACAGTTTTCCCTAACAGATTCTTCTCACGTACAACAGGAACTTTATCACCGTCTACTGTTTGGACCAAGTCTGATTGTGCAGGTCCTGCTCTGTTTACTGAACCTGTTCTTGAAATGAATGCCATTGTCTGACTCAATTCTCTCTGGAGTTCCATGTCTGCACATCATTTGTCTCTCCAAACCAAGAATGGTGTTATGTGCAGTAGCATGTGGAACTGGATAGGTTTCCAGTCATCTGGTACTGGCTTCTACCATCGTGAGCACATACTGCTTGCCAGAACGAGGTCGAGGTAAAGTGATGTAGTCAATCTGCCAGGCTTCACCATACTTGTACTTTGACCATCTCTCACCATACCATAAGGGCTTGATTCGCTTAGCCTGCTTAATAGCATCACAGATGTCACAGTCATAGATGACTTGGGTGATAGCATCCATGGACAAGTCAATTGACCTATCACATGCCCATCGGTATGTTGCATCTCTGCCTTGATGTCCAGATGAATCATGGGCCCACCGAGCTAAGAACAGCTCACCTCGGTGTTTCCAATCAAGGTCGATGTCAAGTTCAGAGTTGGTATCAACTTGAGCAATCTTAGCAGCTTGGTCTGCCTTCTGGTTATGTTGATGTTCCTCATTACCTCTGCTCTTAGACATGTGTGCATCTACGTGCCGCACCTTCACTGGAGTTCTCTCTAGTCTTGAATCAATGTCCTTCCATAGATCAGCACACCAAATAGGCTTTCCTTTCCTCTGCCAACCATTCTTCTTCCAGTCCTTTAGCCAACCCCATAGAGCATTGGCTACCGTCCATGCGTCGGTGTAGAGGTAAAGGATAGGCCAATTTTCACATTCAGCCACATAAAGAGCAAGTTGGACAGCTTTTACCTCAGCGAACTGACTGGATTCTCCTTCTCCATCTCTCACTTCAGTAATTCTCCTGGTCGGACTCTAGACTGCTGACTTCCATGTTCGCTTGTTCCCAAGAAGACGACAGGAACCATCTGTGAACAAAGCATAGTTCTTTTCCTGATCAGAGAGATCACCATAGGGAGGAGCTTCCTCAGCACGGGTTGTTTTCTCCTCTGGAGGTTTGGTACAGTCTGTGCCTTCCAACTAGTTGGTGATCACCTCCACCAGATCAGGTCCATTACGCATTCGTGCTCGTTGGGTTATCAAAGCCATCCGTTTAGACCAGGTTGCATCTGTGGCATGATGTTGTGATGAAGCTTTGCCTTTGAACATCCAGTTTAGAACTGGCAGTCTAGGAGCTAACAGCAGTTGTGACTCAGTTCCAATCACTTCAGAAGCTGCTTTCACCCCTTCATATGCTGCTAGTATTTTTGTCTCTGTTGCGGTGTAATTTGTCTCTGAGCCTCTGTAGCAACGACAACAGAAACCAAGCGGATGAACACGTGTCTCATTTGGAGCTCTGCCAAAGGCTCCAAGTTGGACCATTGTCACTGGCAGCCGTGTACAGAATGTTCTTCATGCCCGAACCAGATCTCACAGGTCCCAAGCCCACTGCATGGACTATTTCTCGCTTGATCTGATCAAAGGCTGCTTGTTGTTCATGTCCCCACTCGAAATTGTTTCTCTTACGAGTCACATCGTGCAGAGGTTTGACAATTTGACTGAAACCAGGAATGTGTAGTCTCCAAAATCCCACCACACCAAGAAAAGAAAGTGTGTCCTTCTTACTGGTGGGAACTGCCATGGTGGAGACTTTGTTGATCACATCCTGTGGAATGTGACAGCAATCATCCTGCCACCACACTCCCAGAAACTGAATTTCTTTGGCAGGTCCTTTGACCTTGTCTCTCTTAATGGCAAAACCTGCTTGCGAAAGAATGTCAATGATTTTGTTACCTTTCTCAAAGATTTCCTCGGCAGTTTGGCCCCACACGATGTCTTCGATGTGCTGGATGTGCTCTGGAGCTTTACCTTTCTCCAGTGCATTGTGGATGACTGAATGACAGATTGTTGAGCTGTGTTTCCACCCCTGAGGCAAGCAGTTGAACTGGTACTGGATTCCTCTCCAGGTGAATGCAAACTGAGGCCTGCACTCCTTTGCTATGGGAATAGAGAAGAAAGCATTAGCAATGTCTATGGTAGCATACCACTTAGCCTCCTACGATTCCAGCTCATACTGGAGTTCCGGCATGTCCGGCACAGCTGCGCTCATGGGTGGAGTCACCTTGTTGAGGACACAAAAATCAACTGTGAGCCTCCAATCGCCATTAGCTTTGCACACAGGCCAGATGGGACTGTTGAAAGGTGAATGAGCTTTCTCAATGACAGCCTGACTCTCCAGTTGACGAATCAGCTGATGAATGGGCAACAAAGAGTCACGGTTAGTTCTGTACTGCCCGTGGTGCACAGTTTGAGTAGCAACGGCACTTCCAGACCTTCTATGTCATGATGTCCCACAACTGCAGATTCATCTGAAAGTTCAGGTCTAATGGACAATTTGAATTTACCATTCTCAGTCTCTACAGATGCTATTCCAAAAGCCCATTTGTGCCCCCTCGGATCTTTGAAACAACCTTATCTCAAAAAGTCAATTCCCGGAATGCAAGGCGCATCAGGACCAGTTACAATAGTATGTGTCTTCCACTCTGTGATGGTTTGGGGGTTACCCCGCCCCTCCCACACTTTGTATTTGCCCCAGCTAACTCAGACGGACCCTGGGAATATAGATGAAGCAATTTATTTACAGCTAGCAGAATTTACAAGCAGCTATTTACAATATATACACTTATATACAGTTATATACAATTATATACAGAAATATACAAAGGATAAACAATACAAAAGCACAACTCCCCTCCCAGAAACCTGAGTCCCCAGGAGGGGCTCTCAAAACCACCCCAACACCTCCCCCCGGCCCTCTCAACCTTACCCCAGTTCTCAGGAAGAAGAGAGGTGCAGCCAAGAGGTTAGGGAGCAAGGTTAGTAGGAGCAGGGTTAATGAGATGTGACCAGGTCCAAGGCAAAAGCAAAAGAGAGAAACAAAAAATGGAGAAAAAGTCTTTCTTCTTCCCCGAGTTCTCAGCGAGACTGTGAGAGAAGTTGACATCAGTTGTTTTCATTTCACTGCCCGTTATCTAGTTCTGTTACCAAAACATTCCAGCTTGCTTCAAACTAGCACAATCCACCCCTTGTCTACTTCACTCAGAGTATCGCTGAGAATTATTCAATCTAATCTAAACCAATATTTACACTAAAACAATATATACAAGTTTCAGTTCACACTTCAATCAGATGTAGGTGATTCAAAAGCTCAGAACAGGGACTCCTAGGTGATGTTGGGTTCGTGCTCACGTACTGTAGATTCTATCGTAGATTCTCTCAGTGTTGGGCGCCGATGTTACCTAGAACAGAAAACTCCTAACAGCTTGAATTTAAACTCTCTCAGCTAAGGTTAAATTTCTCTGTGGAATACACTGGATTTCACCATTCTCCTGCATTACCCAGTAGGTATGACCAGGACCTTCAGCAGAAACCACCCCTCGGACAGGTTTCCCTTCGCCCGAAGGAGAAAATACCCAAACAGTTTTCCCTAACAGATTCTTCTCATGTACAACAGGAACTTTATCACCGTCTACTGTTTGGACCAAATCTGATTGTGCAGGTCCTGCTCTATTTACTGAACCTCTACTATTTACCAACCAGGTAGCTTCTGCTAAATGTTTGTCCCAGATTTTCAGAGTTCCACCCCCCATGGCTTTTAGGGTGGTTTTCAGCAAACCATTGTAGCGTTCAATCTTCCCTGAAGCTGGTGCATAGTAGGGTATATGATAGATCCATTCAATACCATGCTCTTTGGCCCAGTTTTTCACAAGATTGTTCTTGAAATGAGTACCATTGTCTGACTCGATTCTCTCTGGAGTTCCATGTCTCCACAAGATCTGTCTCTCCAAACCAACAATGGTGTTACGTGCAGTAGCATGTGGAACTGGATAGGTTTCCAGCCATCCAGTGCTGGCTTCTACCATCGCATCAGAACAAGTACCCAGAAGAAAAAGAGGAGGGTAATTGTTATTGGTGATTCCCTTCTGCAGGGAACAGAGGGCCCCATATGCCGGCCAGACCCCTTCCACAGGGAGCTCTGCTGCCTCCCTGGAGCCCGGGTCAGGGATGTTACCAGGAGGCTGCCTACTGTAGTGCAGCCCTCTGATTACTATCCCTTATTAGTTATACAGGCAGGGAATGATGAGATTAATAACAGAGGGCTAAAAGCTATCAAAAGGGACTTTAAGACACTGGGGAAAGCAGTTGAGGGAGCAGGGGCACAGGTAATCTTTTCATCTATACCCTTAGTCACAGGCTGGAATACAGAGAAGAATAGGAAAGCATATTTGATGAACAAGTGGCTCAGAGGTTGGTGCATCCAACATAACTTTGGATTCTTTGATATTGGGGAACTTCATCTTGCCACAGGTCTGCAATCAGCAGATAGGACACAACTATCACAGAAGGGGAGAAGGACCCTGGCACATAAGCTGGCTGGGCTTGTTGAGAGGGCTTTAAACTAGAATGGAAGGGGGAGGGGGTTAAACATGACAGCACCAGAGATAAATCAAAGGGAATTGAGGATGGTAGGCTAGAGCTAGGAGTAAAAGCAGCAGCCCAGCTGAAGTGCATGTACACTAATGCACGCAGTATGGGTAACAAACAAGAGGAGCTGGAAGCTCTGGTGCTGGAGGGAAATTATGATATTGTCGCCATCACTGAAACGTGGTGGGATAGCTCACATGATTGGTGTGCTGTAATCAATGGCTACAGACTCTTCAGGAGAGACAGGCAAGGGAGAAAGGGCGGGGGAGTGGCTCTGTATATTAGGGATGCTCTGGATGTCGTGGAGGTAGAAATCAAAGATGATCAAGTTGAGTCATTATGGGTGAGACTTAAGGCGAAGGCCAACAAGGCTGATATCCTGGTTGGAGTCTGTTACAGACCACCCAACCAGGAAGAAGAGGTTGATTTATTACTCTTTAAGCAACTGGAGGCTGCCTCAAGATCACCTGCCCTTGTTCTGGTGGGCGACTTTAACCTACCAGACATCTGCTGGGACTTAAACACTGCAGAGAAGCAGCAGTCTAGAAGGTTTCTGCAATGTGTGGAAGACAACTTCCTATCCCAGCTGTTACGTGAGCCTACCAGGGGGGCAGCCCTGCTTGACCTGCTGCTCACAAATAGAGAGGGGCTGGTAGGGGATGTGGTGGTTGGAGGCTGCCTGGGGTCCAGTGACCATGAAATTATAGAGTTTTCAATACGTGGAGAAACCAGGAGGGGCATCAACAGAACCTCCACACTGGACTTCCGAAGGGCAGACTTCAGCCTATTTAAGGAACTAATTCAGAAAGTTTCTTGGGAAATAGCCCTTAGAAACAAAGGGGTCCAGGAAGGTTGGACCTGCTTCAAGAAAGAACTCCTGCAGGCACAGGAGCAGGCAGTGCCACTGAGCCGGAAGATGAGCCGACGAGGGAGGCAGCCAGGCTGGATGGGCAGGGAGCTGCTGAAGGAATTAAAGATTAAAAAGAGTGTGTATCACCTTTGGAAAAGAGGGGAGGTGTCCCAGGAGAAGTTCAAGGAGGTTGCTAGGTCTTGTAGAGGAAAAATTAGAGAGGCAAAAGCCCACTTGGAGCTCAGGCTGGCCACGGCTGCCAAGGAAAATAAAAAGTGTTTCTTTAAATATATGAATGGCAAGAGAAGGGCCAAGGACAACCTCCAGTTCTTGTTAGATAGAGAGGGGAATAGAGTGACAAAGGATGAGGAAAAGGCAGAGGTGCTTAACACCTTCTTTGCCTCAATCTTCACTAGTGGGACAGGTTGTCTCCAGGACAGCTGGACTCCTGAAGCGGTGGATGGAGTCAGGGACCAGTACAGTCCCCCTCTAATCCATGAGGAAGCAGTAAGGGATCTGCTAAGTCACTTGGATCCTCACAAGTCCATGGGACCGGATGGGATCCACCCTAGGGTGCTGAGAGAGCTGGCAGCTGAGCTGGCCAAGCCACTCTCCATTATTTATCAGCAGTCCTGGCTCACTGGAGAGGTCCCTGAAGACTGGAAGCTGGCCAATGTGATTCCCATACACAAGAAGGGTCGTAAGGAGGAGCCAGAAAACTACAGACCTGTGAGCCTGACCTCAGTGCCAGGCAAGGTCATGGAACAGGTCATCTTGGGTGCCATCACAAAGCACCTACAGGATAGCCAAGGGATCAGGCCCAGCCAGCATGGGTTTAGGAAGGGCAGGTCCTGCCTCACCAACCTGATCTCCTTTTATGATCAGGTTACCCGCCTGGTGAATGTGGGGAAGGCTGTGGATGTAGTCTACCTGGACTTCACCAAATCCTTTGACACTGTCTGCCACAAGAAGCTCCTAGCCAAGCTGGCAGCTCATGGTTTGGACAGATTCACTCTGTGCTGGATCAAGAACTGGCTGGATGGCAGAGCTCAGAGAGTGGTGGTGAATGGTGCCACATCCAGTTGGCAGCCAGTCACAAGTGGTGTTCCCCAAGGATCAGTGCTGGGCCCAGTCCTGTTCAATATCTTTATTGATGATCTGGACAAGGGCATTGAGTCCAGCATCAGTAAGTTTGCAGATGACACCAAGCTAGGAGCAGGTGTTGATCTGTTGGAAGGTAGGAGAGCCCTGCAGAGGGACCTGGACAGGCTGGATGGGTGGGCAGAGGCCAATGGGATGAGATTTAACAAGGCCAAGTGCAGGGTTCTGCACTTCGGCCACAATAACCCCAAGCAGCGCTATAGGCTGGGGACTGAGTGGCTGGAGAGCAGCCAGGAGGAAAGGGACCTGGGGGTACTGATAGATAGTAAGCTGAAGATGAGCCAGCAGTGTGCCCAGGTGGCCAAGAGAGCCAATGGCATCCTGGCCTGCATCAAGAACAGTGTGGCCAGTAGGACAAGGGAGGTTATTCTTCCCCTGTACTCAGCACTGGTCAGGCCACACCTTGAGTACTGTGTCCAGTTCTGGGCCCCTCAATTCAAGAAAGATGTTGAGGTACTGGAACATGTCCAGAGAAGGGCAACGAAGCTGGTGAGGGGCCTGGAGCACAAATCCTATGAGGAGAGGTTGAGGGAACTGGGCCTGTTTAGCCTGGAGAAGAGGAGGCTCAGGGGTGATCTTATTACTGTCTACAACTACCTGAAGGGACATTGTAGCCAGGTGGGGGTTGGCCTCTTCTCCCAGGTAACCAGCAATAGAACAAGAGGACACAGTCTCAAGTTGTGCCAGGGTAGGTATAGGCTGGATGTTAGGAAGAAGTTTTTCACAGAGAGAGTGATTTCCCATTGGAATGGGCTGCCCAGGGAGGTGGTGGAGGCACCGTCCCTGGGGGTCTTCAAGAAAAGACTGGATGAGGCACTCAGTGACATGGTCTAGTTGACTGGCTAGGGCTGGGTGATAGGTTGGACTCGATGATCTTGGAGGTCTCTTCCAACCTGGTTGATTCTATGATTCTATGATTCTATGATCGTCAACACATACTGCTTGCCAGAACGAGATCGAGGTAAAGTGATGTAGTCAATCTGCCAGGCTTCTCCATACTTGTACTTTGACCATCTCTCACCATACCATAAGGGCTTAATTCGCTTAGCCTGCTTAATAGCAGCACAAATGTCACAGTCTTTATGGCACAGATTATACCAGAATGGGACAAGCTATCCTCTATCTGCCTGAGCTGGTCAGTGAATTCACCAACAGTGAAAGATCTTCCATTATCACTCCTTGCTAGGAACTTACTGGCCAAGATGTTAGCATAGGATGAAGGAGCAAGCTTAATCAGCTTCTTCATGAGACCTGTTCCCAAAGGAATATCATCAGGCTCATGAGTACCATGATCTCCATAAAGCACTTTCTTCACAGCAAACTCCTTCAGAAGCTGAATTCCCTGCTCAATGGTGTTCCACTTCTTGGCAGCCCATGGCAAATCATCTCGGGAAGGTTATCTCATAGCCACAGCCAACAGAAGGCGTGTCCACAAGCTAACCCTACCAAGAGGACTTGCTAGGTATTTGTCCACTCCACTCTCCTTGGTGAGTGGTCCTAGCTGCTTGGCAGACTTGTCTCCTACCTGCAGGGCATTAGCACCAATGCTACGGCATCTCACTAGCCAGTTTAGGATTGGTTCACCTGTTTCCCTTGAGTATTCCTTTCTAACTTCCCTGACCTCTCTGAGAGGATCATTGGAGTCCTGGATGTCATCCTCCTCCTCTTCCTCCTGTTCATCTGGTTGTCCCTGGCCTAGAAACAGAACCTTCCTCATAGCACTCTTAAACTCATTGGAACCATCCTCTTTCTTGGCAGCCAACCTCACAGCACTCTTCTCATTTGAGTACTGGGATCTCAGTGTGTTCGCTAGGTCTCGCAGACTAAATGCCTCCTCTTCCTCCTCTTGCTGATCACCAGAGGTCCCCTCTTACATCCTCATTTGAATCACACTTTGTCAGAAGCTGTGTCTTGGCTTTCACCTTAGCAGGTTCCAAAAAGGCCTGCACAACAACAGACTTGGACGTGTCTGCTGGAGGGTTTGAATCACTGGGCGCCTGATCTGAGGTCTGTGAGTTCAGATCTGCCTTAGAATTAACAGGGTTGTGGTCTGCTGTCTGGGGATTCGAACTGTCTGAGCTTGTGTTATTAGTATTAGTGGGATTATTTGCCTATGCTCCTGAGATGTCTTCCAACCTTGACGTGTTTTTATCTTTGTTGTCATTATTGTTAGGAACATTGGCAGTTTTCTCAGAATCTGAAGAGGGAGGTATAACTGTCCCTGGCTGTGCCCCTGAATTTTGCTGGGGAAGAGATTGTTTTCCTTTATTTTCTGTGTTTTGGTTTGGTTGCTGCAAAATCATCCCTGGCTGGGAAGGAGATTGTTGTGCCCCTGAATTTGGCTTGGAATTAGATTGTATTTGAGATGCCTTTGACACAGAGATTTTCCTAGTTTTTATAGGCTCTGCATTTGAATTTTTCACACAGAATATTAAAAGTATTATAAAATCAGAAATTATAAGAGCCAGGATGACACACATGCCACAATTTGCTTTAAGTCATTACAAGGGTCTGGCATCTCAGTTCTGGGTTGAATTATTCTCATGAGGGCTGTAGATAAAGCAGTATTTTGATTGCTTGTAATATTGATAAATGCCCCTGTAATGTTACTGGTAAGATTTTCAGTGACATTAAAACCAGCATACCCTAGAGTGAAATCACCCCAGGACTAGAAAATGCTTGCAACTTTAGTTTTGACCTTCTTAAAAACTACATGAAGCAAGAAATAACCAATTTGGTCTTTGATCCAATTGTACACAAGAAAACAGAAAAGAGGCCACACAATAGCCCCACCAAGTAAAATAGCTGCTTTATTAGCTTCATTCTGATTCCCAGAGTGTATTAACAGTCACTCAAATGAATTTGCCCCACATTGGGGAAGCCAAATTAAAATATGGGGTGGTTTAGGTGTACCCCGCCCCCCCACACTTTAGAAGGTACCCAAACTTGACTCATCCGGTTCTGGGAATATAAATGAAGCTATTTATTTACAGCTAGCACAAGGTACAAGCAGATATTTACAATATATACAGTTACATACAGAAATATACAAATGAAAAAAGGTAATACAGAAACACAACTCCCCTCCCAGAAACCTGAGTCCCCAGGAGGCGCCCTCAACCACCCCTAAACCTTCCCCCTGCCCCTCTCAACCTTACCCCAGTCCTAAGGAAGAATAGAGGTTCAGCCAAGAGGTTAAGGAGCAAGGTGAGTGGCAGGAGATGTTAGGGAGATGCAGCTCAGCCAAAGCCCAGCCAGAAAGTGAAAAAAAAATATGGCAAAAGTGTTATCTAATGTTTTCCCTACTTTATCCCATCCCTCTCAGTGAGACTGTGAGGGGAGTAGACATAACCGTTGTTTTCCTTTTCATAGCCAATTATCTACTTTTTCTCACCAAAACATTCTAGCCTGCTTCAAACTAGCACAGACATATTTACTGATTTGAATAATCTTACATAGATGAGTATTTTGAGGTTGAGTAAATTTATGATCCTTGACCATTTTATTGCTATTATAACTGTACAAAAGTCCCAGTTCACAGGATGTTAGGGGGGTTGGAAGGGACCTCTGGAGATCTTTGAGTCCAAGCCCCCTGCCAGAGCAGGAGCATATAATCTAGTGCAGGTCATGCACGAACACATCCAGGTGAGTCTTGAAAGTCTCCAGGGAAGGAGACTCCACAAACTATCTAGCAAGCCTGTTACAGTGCTCTGTGACCCTTACAATAAAGAAGTTCTTCCTCGCATTGGGATGGAACTTCCTGTGCTGTAGTTTACATCCATTACCCCATGTTCCATCATAGGGAGCAAGTGAGCAGAGGCTGTCTCTTTCTTCTTGACACCCAGCCCTCATATATTGATACACATTTATTAGATCTGCTCTCAGGCTTGCCATCTCCAGACTAAATATCCTCAGTCTTTCCTCATAAGGCAGTGCTTCAGTCCCTTAACCATCCTTGTAGCCCTCCTTTGGACTCTCAAGTAGGTCCTTGTCCCTTGTGAACTGGAGAGTCCAGAACTGCATGCAGTGTTCTAGGTGGAGCCTCACTAGGGCAGAGTAGAGGGACAGAAAAACCTCCCTTCATCTGCTGGACACACTCTTTTTAGTGCACCCCAGGATCCCATTGGCCTTCTTGGCCACAGGGGCACATTGCTGTCCCATGAATAGCTTGTCATCCACCAGGACTCCAAGGACCTTCTCCACAGGGCTGCTCTCCAGCACATCACCTCCTAATGTGTACTGGTGCAGTTTATTATTCCTTCCCAGGTGCAGGACTCTGCACTTACCCTTGTTGAACCTCATTAGGTTCCTCTTTGCCCAGCTCTCCAGTATGTCCAAGTCTCTCTGAATGGCTGCAAAGCTTTCTAGTGTATCATCCAAGCTTCCCAGTTTGGTATTGTCAGCAAACTTGTTATTGATGGAGATGTTGAACAGGACTGGACTCAGCACTGATCCCTGGGGACTCCACTAGTTACAGGTCTCCAGTTCTCTTTAAAGTTGTTGATATGATTTATTTATTTAGAGAGGCTTTCTAGAATGCCATTGGTGTGGGTAATTTTTTTCACAAACGTTTTTAGGTAAATATTGCAAGATGTCTTGCAGTTGAAAAATATTGTTAATTCTTGATTTTTATCTTGTGTTTTAGTTAGCAGTGATTATTTATTGTTTTTTTCTAGATCTACTAGATATAATTAATGCAGTCATTTCACTGTCTAGAAAAGTTTATATTCTCAATCTTGATGGATTTTAGATAGTTTATTTTAGCTGTGTGCAAGCATTTTGCATATCAGTGCTCCCTGAATGTACAAAATATAAACTGCCACCAACGGTGGTCCATAACATCACCTACGTAAAAAGGAAGTCTGCATAATTTCCTTCGTTTTGTCTCTATATGTATGTCTGATGTTTTTGTGGAACTCCTTTATATTTATTTTTCTTTCTTTTACAAGTGAGTGACAAATAGCCTGTTATTTTCTGCTTTATGACTTCATAAAATTAGTTCCCGGTTCTACTGTGTTAAGCTGTATTGTTACATTTTTAGAAGCAAAACACTGCGTTATTTCTTAATTAAAGCAGCAAAGATTTTTATTGTGCAGAACAATGCATGCACTGCACAGAAACCTTAATTGTCATCCTATACTATGCTTTGCTGTTGTTAAAAATATTTCCATTTAATTATCCCTTATGAAATAGATGACAAATAAGACAGTCAAATTTCAGAACTTTGTGGACTGTAATAAATTAATTCATTTATATGTTCAGCATTGAAGGGCCCTCTGCAAGGACAGAGACAAGTGCTTTATTAAATTATTAACATATCTTTCCACTCTTTCATGTGGCATAAGATCTGATGTTGATTTTGTAATTTCTGTGTGGAATTGAAGCAAGAGATTTTTTTTTCTGATTTCTAATTCCTGTCACATTTTTTAGTATTTTAAAATAGTCAAGTTTAAAAATTGCAGACTACATTTGGCATGCTGTTACTGATTTTCTTCTTTTTGAAGCATGGTGAAATCCCTTTCTGATATCAAATGTTGGTCATGATAGACTAGATCTCTTTTATAAAAATTGTAGACCAATCTGTTATTATTTTGTATACTCACTAAAAATAAACAAACAAAAATTCGAAAAATAACCACATAAACACCCCACACCAAAAAACTTAACCAACCATCAAAGAGGGGCAGGCAATTCAGAAAGAGTACAAGACTCTTCTTGTAAGGATATGTAGAGAGAAAATCAGAAAGGCCAAAATTCAACATCAACTCAATCTGGCCAGTGTCAGTAAAGATAATAAAAAGAGCTTTTATAAATATTTTAACAGTAAAAGAAGAGCCAGGGAGAGCCTCCACCCACTACTGGATGAAGGTGGTAACCTGGTGACCAAAGACAAGGAAAAGGCTGAGCTGTTGAACTTTGCCTCAGAATTTGTTAGCGACACCAGTTGCTCCATGACAATTCAACCCCTGGAACTGGAAAACAGGGATGGAGAGCAGCAAGTAGCCCCCACAATGCAGAAGGAAATGATCAATGACCTATTGTGACAGTTAGATGTGCACAAGTCTGTGGGACCAGATGGGATCCATCCAAGAGTACTTGGAGCCGGCAGATGTGCTCACCAAGCCATTCACCATTATTTGTCAACAGTCTTGGCTAACTGGGGAGGTCCCAGTTGACTGGAGGCCGGCAAGTGTGACACCCATCTACAAGAAGGGCCAGGGGGATGATCCAAGGAACTACAAGCCTGTCAGTCTGACCTTGGTGCCAGGAAAGGTTATGGAGCAGGTCATCCTGAGTACCACTGCACAGCACTTAACAAGGCAACCCTATGATCAGGCCTAATACATTGTCGCAGAGGAGTATTCTGCCACCTATGCCTATTTTGGTGGAGGGGAGAAATTAATTGGGGCGAGATAATATTATATAAAAATATTATTTTTATTAAACTCAATATTCTGAGCTCTCACCACCCCCAACCACTGTATATTAATATTAAAATGTTCTTACAGGGTTATGAAAACATTCTAGGATAAAATATGTACAATGACTTATTAATTAACTAGAAAACATTCAAACTATAAACAGAGAGAGGATTTTCCCCCACGGCAAATACCATTTGGGGTCTATACACTACTCATCCAGTGGAGCAGACTGGAAACTGATTCTGGTCTATGGTAGAGGCAACAGGTATTACAGAGGCATTTAAGCTTTTACTCACAATTCTTATCAATCCGCCTCTGGGGCTATGTCACAGCCTATTGCAAGTGTCCAGACTTTAGGGGATCTTTGCCCTTGGACTTTGAGGCTGGAATCCTCCTGGCTTGAGGGGAAAGGATGAATCTTCCTGGCTTCTGGGGAAAATGATGGTCTCTGACGTGGTTCTCCTGACGACGGATGCAATCTCTGCCTTGGTGCTGCTGGCTTCTTCTAGATGCTTTGTCCAGGGATATGTAGGCAGGATCTCAGGTGCAGGAGGAGAATGTCATGCTGTTGCTAGCATGGTTCTCATGCTGCTAGCAGGCCGATTGTGTATGCAGACAATTTCGAGTCTGCTTCCTGGTTGTCTTAGCAGCAGTGGTGCTTACCAAGCAATGACAGGCAGCGGGCATGCAGGATGTGTGCGGCTGCTGGGAGTCTGAGCTCCCTAAGTAAAGGCAGGCAATGCAGGATCTGGTCCTGATAACACAGTGGCATGCAGATGTGCACAGCTGGCTGGAGACTATAGGCTCCACATATATATATATATAGGCTTAAGTGAGCTCTGCAACTAAGGTACTCAGGCAGGCAGCTGCAAGTGGGTCAGAGCATGAGGGTCTGAGCCTCTGAGCATCGGAGCTATGCAATGGAGTCCGAGCGTGGGGGTCTGAGCTATCGGGGTCTGAGCTATACAGGCACTTCGTTTACCTGTGCACCCCTGTTTATTGAATGTGGGCCAAGACTAATGGCCCCTTTGGCCACTAGAATGACCAATCAGGTTGGCAGTCAGCCAAACCTTACCATAATAGGCAAAAGGCACTTGCCTGGACTTTCCCAAATATGGGGATCACATGGGCCTACACATGGGAGACACGAGCTGGGTGTGTGTGGGCTTACACAACCTGTTTACAAGCAGGGGTCCTGGCAGAAAAACATGTCCAGGCAAGGTGTAAATAAGCCTCTTTCGCGGTTACAGGCATACACGACATACATATGTACTGAATCTGTTTCTTAAGCTCAGCTCTGGAAAAGGCTTGGTAATTCAAGCAATGGGCAATCTCACTTTATGGTTTGAAATATTTTATGGTACAGGATCAAGAGATAATGGTTTTGGTTTTGTTTTTTTCAGTCTGTGGTAGCAATTACCACCTCATTATCTGGGTCCTTCAAAATACACTCTTTATTTGGGAACACTAATTTGATGTTATGGGGCATTTTCACTGTGAACAGTTTTCCCTTTTATCTCTTGATTTGGGATGAGTATTTCTATTGTGGGTTATTCTCAGTGTATTTACACATGGCTTTGCTGATTCTTAGATCCTTTCCTGTGGGACCTTTTATCCACAACAGTTAAGCATAAAATGTAGAAGCCCTTTAAAAATTAAGCTTTACTGTCATCTTTTCCTCCCCTGCTGCAGTGCCTAACTCAACAGGACAAAATTACTTAGTATCACAGACTGTTTGAAAATTAGCTCTGTCAAACCTGTATGCATGAAATCCTATGAAATGCAGCGTTTCACTCTTGTCATCCAAATGCCTCTTAGATTTTTATTTTTCTATGCCAGTATTTTAAACCATTATTTCTACTGTTTTTGGCAAGAGTGTATCTTCAGGAACTCTTATTGCTCACAGAATATGTTTTAAGCAGCTATCATTGAAATTTCAGTGTTTGGTTTAAGTAGTAAGATTTTAGTTCCAAAGTGACAATTCTATTGCTAACCTTACTTTTTCACAATAACTTTGATAGGTCTTGATATTTCAAATGTAGCAAGAACTTAGGTTTTGGGGAAAAAAAAATAAGAATCCTTGTTACTAAATGTATATTAAATACAGATGCTCGTCTAATATATTCAGAATAATTAAATACTGATGCAGGAGAACATGAGTAGTTAAGGGAATATATGCTGTTGTGCTGAGTCTTTACATACTGTAGCCAGTCTCCCAGGCAAGTGACAGTACAAGAGGACACGGTCTCAAGCTGTGCCGGGGCGGAGGTTGAGGGTGGATGTTAGGGAGCAGGGGCACAGGTAGTCTTTTCATCTATACCCTTAGTCACAGATTGGAATACAGAGAGGAATAGAAAAGTGTATTTGATGAACAAGTGGCTCAGAGGTTGGTGCCTCCAACATAACTTTGGATTCTTTGATCTTGGGGAACTTCATCTTGCCACAGGTCTGGAAGCAACAGATGGGGTACAACTGACACAGAAGGGGAGAAGGACCCTGGCACATAAGCTGGCTGGGCTTGTTGAGAGGGCTATAAACTAGAATGGAAGGGGGAGGGGTTAAAACATGACTGCACTAGAGATAAATCAAAGGAAATTGAGGATGGTAGGCCAGAGCTAGGGGTAAAAGCAGCAGCCCAGCTGAAGTGCATGTACACTAATGCACGCAGTATGGGTAACAAACAAGAGGAGCTGGAAGCTTTGGTGCTGGAGGAAAACTATGATACTGTCGCCATCACTGAAACGTGGTGGGATGGCTCACATGATTGGAGTGCTGTAATCAATGGCTACAGACTCTTCAGGAGAGACAGGCAAGGGAGAAAAGGTGGGGGAGTGGCTCTGTGTGTTAGGGATACTCTGGATGTCATGGAGGTAGAAATCAAGGACGATCAAGTTGAGTCATGGGTAAGAATTAAAGGGAAGCCCAACAACACTGATATCATGGTTGGAGTCTGTTACAGACCACCCAACCAGGAAGAAGAGGTTGATTTATTGCTCTTTAAACAACTGGAGGCTGCCTCAAGATCACCTGCCCTTGTTCTGGTGGGTGACTTTAACCTACCAGACATCTGCTGGGACTTAAACACTGCAGAGAAGAAGCAGTCTAGAAGGTTTCTGGAATGTGTGGAAGACAACTTCTTATCCCAGCTGTTACGTGAGCCTACCAGGGGGGCAGCCCTGCTTGACCTGCTGCTCACAAATAGAGAGGGGCTGGTAGGGGATGTGGTGGTTGGAGGCTGCCTGGGGTCCAGTGACCATGAAATTATAGAGTTTTCAATATATGGAGAAACCAGGAAGGGCATCAACAGAACCGCCACGCTGGACTTCCGAAGGGCAGACTTCAGCCTATTTAAGCAACTAATTCAGAAAGTTCCTTGGGAAAAAGCCCTTGAAAAGAAAGGGGTCCAGGAAGATTGGACCTACTTCAAGAAAGAACTCCTGAAGGCACAGGAGCAGGCAGTGCCATTGAGCCGGAAGACGAGCCGATGAGCGAGGCAGCCAGACTGGATGGACAAGGAGCTGCTGAAGGAATTAAAGATTAAAAAGAGAGTGTATCATCTTTGGAAAAGAGGGGAGGTGTCCCAGGAAAAGTTCAAGGAAGTTGCTAGGTCTTGTAGAGGAAAAATTAGAGAGGCAAAAGCCCACTTGGAGCTTAGGTTGGCCACAGCTGTCAAGGAAAATAAAAAATGTTCCTTTAAATATAGGAATGGCAAGAGAAGGGCCAAGGACAACCTCCAGTCCTTGTTAGATAGAGAGGGGAATATAGTGACAAAGGATGAGGAAAAGGCAGAGGTGCTTAACACCTTCTTTGCCTCAATCTTCAATAGTTGGACAGGTTGTCTCCAGGACAGCTTATAGTCCCCCTCTAATCCATGAGGAAGCAGTAAGGGACCTGCTGCGTCATTTGGATCCTCACAAGTCCATGGGACCGGATGGGATCCACCCTAGGGTTCTGAGAGAGCTGGCAGATGAGCTGGCCAAGCCACTCTCCCATCATTTATCAGCAGTCCTGGCTCACTGGAGAGGTCCCTGAAGACTGGAAGCTGGTCAATGTGATTCCCATACACAAGAAGGGTTGTAAGGAGGAGCCAGAAAACTACAGACCTGTGAGCCTGACCTCAGTACCAGGCAAGGTCATGGAACAGGTCATCTTGGGTGCCATCACAAAGCACCTACAGGATAGCCAAGGGATCAGGCCCAGCCAGCATGGGTTTAGGAAGGGCAGGTCCTGCCTCACCAACCTGATCTCCTTTTATGATCAGGTTACCCGCCTGGTGAATGTGGGGAAGGCTGTGGATGTAGTCTACCTGGACTTCACCAAATCCTTTGACACTGTCTGCCACAAGAAGCTCCTAGCCAAGCTGGAAGCTCATGGTTTGGACAGATTCACTCTGTGCTGGATCAAGAACTGACTGGATGGCAGAGCCCAGAGAGTAGTGGTGAATGGTGCCACATCCAGTTGGCAGCCAGTCACTAGTGGTGTTCCCCAAGGATCAGTGCTGGGCCCAGTCCTGTTCAGTATCTTTATTGATGACCTGGACGAGGGGATTGAGTCCAGCATCAGTAAGTTTGCAGATGACACCAAGCTAGGAGCAGGTGTTGATCTGTTGGAAGGTAGGAGAGCCCTGCAGAGGGACCTGGACAGTCTGGATAGGTGGGCAGAGGCCAATGGGATGAGATTTAACAAGGCCAAGTGCAGGGTTCTGCACTTTGGCCACAACAACCTGAAGCAGTGCTACAGGCTGTGGACTGAGTGGCTGGAAAGCAGCCAGGAGGAAAGGGCCCTGGGGGTACTGATAAACAGTAGACTAAAGATGAGCCAGCAGTGTGCCCAGGTGGCCAAGAGAGCCAATGGCATCCTGACCTGCATCAGGAACAGTGTGGCCAGTAGGACAAGGGAGGTTATTCTTCCGCTGTACTCAGCACTGGTCAGGCCACACCTTGAGTACTGTGTCCAGTTCTGGGCCCCTCACTTCAAGAGAGATGTTGAGGTGCTGGAACGTGTCCAGAGAAGGGTGACAAAGCCGGTGAAAGGCCTGGAGCATAAACCCTATGAGGAGAGGCTGAGAGAGCTGGGGTTGTTTAGCCTAGAGAAGAGGAGGTGATCTTATTACTGTCTACAACTACCTGAAGGGACATTGTAGCCAGGTGGGGGGTGGCCTCTTCTCCCAGGCAACCAGCAATAGAACAAGGGAACACAGTCTCAAGTTGTGCCAGGGTAGGTATAGGCTGGATGTTAGGAGGCAGTTCTCCACAGAGAGAGTGATTTCCCATTGGAATGGGCTGCCCAGGAGGTGGTGGAGGCACCGTCCCTGGAGGTGTTCAAGAAAAGACTGGATAAGGCACTTAGTGCCATGGTCTAGTTGACTGGCTAGGTCTGGGTGCTAGGTTGTACTGGATGATCTTGGAGGTCTCTTCCAACCTGGTTGATTCTATGATTCTATGATTTGAGGTTTCTTTTAAAATATTAATAAATCTCAAGTCTTAACATTTAATAATATTCTCTACAGAATGATTTCTTACTCTATAAGAAATAGTAATAATTTTTAAATCACATAAAATCTAATTTAAGGACCTTAAAGCCAAGAGTTCTATTAAGATTTCTTATTGTTATCAATTTTTAATCAAACAGCAAATGTATTAATAAAAGTTATTTAAAATCTCATTCTAAAGTACTCTGACTATATTGAAATAGTTCATTTACATTGCAGGTATGGGATGGCACAAAGTGTCCCTACCCAACATGGAAAGTGCCTGTGGAAGAAAGAGACTTGGAAGGAGAAAAAGTTCTTCTTCGTCAGCTGCGAAATCTAACAGCAGACATTCTAGTCTATGATAACCACATGCAACTGGCAAAATCACTGAAGGTAATGCAGAGTTTGGTATTTCTGACTCATTTTGTGGCCTATTTTCCACTTAGAATTCACTTCAGAGAAGGTATCAATTCAGTTTCTTTGTTAATTAGTTTCAGATGTTTCTCTTTGTCTTTCACTGTATTTCCCATACCTTTTATTTGAATGCAAAACTCCTTCAAGGTCTGTAAAAGAGCCTCATTACCTTAAAACTGCCATGAAAAAAAATCTTCCAATTAAACAGTTCTTTCCAGACACTGTAATATCATACATAATCCTGTGAAAAGAATACACTCACAAAATGTGTTCTATGCTTTAGAATTTTTTTTAAATGACATAAAATAGGGTTAAACTTGCAGGCTCGTTAAAGGTCTGTAATTCCAAAGTCAATAAAAGATTTTCTGTTATATAAACTTCTGCAGTTTGCAGTGCAGTCTTCATTTAGTGGGTCAGTAACGTCGATTAGGCTTAGAAAGAGGTAACAACAACATAATTAAACATTTCATCTTCAGCAGTACTGCTATCTTGCTTCTAAATACAGTGAATTAGCAAAGAATACATCTATCATTTTATGCCTTGCTCTCTATGACCAAGCATAATTTTTAACAGTGTTTACTAGAAAATAAAGATAAGTGATAGCCATTCGTTGGGCTGGGGCTATAAGCAGACATTAAATCAATTCAATATATTAATACTTGCTTGTAAGTAGACAAGAGATAGCAAAATAACTTTTCTTTGTGTGAGAATTCGTAACAAAACTTACAGAAGTACTTCATTACTTAAAAGTTCTCTTTCAGAATTTTCTTTTGCTACCTTGTGCAATCAACGATGCGTATAATTGGTGGTGTTCCACTAAAGCAGTACATTTTGAAAATCAAGGCAAAAAAGTTCTTTCATATTAATGAAACATAATTTCTTGAGTAGCTGGTGATACTTCCTTTATTACTTTTCTCCACTTATATTTGGGAATTCCTACTGAGTATGTGGCATGTTTTCATAAGCTCTCAATACTTTTTACTTTTCCTGTAAGCCCTTTTAATCTTAGTTTTAGAGCATTTGTGCCATTGCTTTATACCACAGTGTTTAGCGGGAGCTCCAATGTGAAAAGAAACTGATGAGAAACCTACTTTGATGTACTGAGCCACACAGGCTGTTTTTCTCCTGTCTATGTCCAAAACTGCAGTAGTTTAATTTCATGGAAACTGTAGAAGTTTTGAGTTAGGAAAGTTCAATTGAAGAAAAAGGGCTGCTATCCTAACAGTTAAACTCAGGAAGGTTTTTTAAGTTCAAGTAGCAATACCTGCAGAGAATAATCTAAATATCATAGCTTTTTGGGGGACTCTTCTTAAAACAGAAGATTTAATAAAAGATTTGTTTCTAAATATCAACCATACCATAGTGTTAAGAAAATGAATAATTGAAATATTCTATATAATTAGTATGTAGAGTTGAAATAATCTATATTGATCTGTATAATACTTAATTTAGAGTCAGTCTTGTTATGCAAAGGTTTTTATCCTTAGTAATTTATATAAAAGTATAAAACTGGAGAACATTTACTGTATGTCATGGCTTTTTGTCTTACGTGCTTTTCTAGTGCACACACAATTTAGATGAGTTACACAGCTGTAATAACTAGCTTCAGATTTTTCAGGCCTGGGTAGCATTCCTTTGACCTGTCAGTGTCATTTTCCTCACATTTTTTCTACTATGCAAAAGGAAGAAAAAGAAACCACACCACCTCGCAGCTCTTGCACAACCAAGTCCTCCAAACCCTTTAAATGATTTAAGTAGTTCTGTGGTGGGTTTATTTGGGGTTTTTTGCATAGGACCACACTCAAATACTTTGTATATGCTTCCTCTCATTTGCAAAAATTTATGCACAATGTACTCAGCAAAATTAGAGTATTAAAGTATTAGAATTATTAAAACGCTCTGTGTTTTGAAATAATGATGAGAATTTGCTATGCTTAAAAAGTCAGTTTAGTTGGCTAGTTACAAGGAACTGCCTATGTGATGTTGTGTTTTAATTCTTTTTAGCATTAAGATGTACTTTTGAAATAGTCATTTGCATCTGACTGCAGATGGGGTATTAGTGTATTTTATATTGCTTTAATTTTAAATGGACTTGTTTTTAATGAGGTAGATAGTTCATACACAGAACAGCTGTGAGTTGGGTTTGCACTAGACTTTAGTGATGGTTCTATACATCATGGTGTTTATTTTAATATAGATGATAATTTCTTCGCAGTCAAGCGTATGAAGTGTGCTTGGTCTGCTGGCGTTCTGTAAACGACAACAATACAGTAAAATTCTGAACTGCAACACCCACGCTTGCCAGCCTTTGCTAACAGAAGGCAATGCTGCCTTCTAAAGGAGCTCAGGAAAATTACACGCTGAGGTCTGGTTTATCGACATGCACAACCTTCTGGACACTTCAGTATTTGGCAATGCTGATTGTTATGCATCTTCTACTAAATTATATTAAGATATAAAAAATAGTAACCTTTTCAGAAAAGAGATCTAATACAATACATATGTGGGAAGATACATTTTTATAGCAATCATAAACATTGGGAACTTGAGTGCTGCACTAAAACATAATTCAGTTTACTTTTGCATAAATTTCAGCATGCAAGGTAAGAAGGCAAAACTGGCATTTTGTATTTTTGACTTCTGGGCTGTCTTCTCCCATGTTTAGTCTTATACGCTTGTACACATAGTAAATACTTTTCATACATTGTTTTTGAAAGAAGGAAATGGTTCAATTATAGTTGACTTTTTCTTCCTTATACACAATTTACTGTGGGTGAAGAAGGTATTTTGGCACTATTGTAGTGGCATAAAATTATTTGGTAAGTGGAACTTAACTAAGAACTTCTAAGAAAAAACTTTTCAAAAGGACTTGTAGTCATTATATTAGTTTTACAATGTGACCGTCCCTTGCAGTTTTGGATATTCAACATAATTAGGTGAAATTTAGCATCTGTAAAGAAAAAATAAGAATTAAAAAAAAAGGCTCAGATGAGTCTCTTAACCTCTGTCTGAATGCACAATCTGTCTTCTTGATATGCTTTGAATGAACAAAATGAGCAACACTAATGGTGCAGATCAGTTAAAACTCAGGTAAGAGCTCCATGCCAGAAGCAAAATAACTGCATGCTGAAGTGCACCTTCATGTTCCTGGTGCCTGAGTCTGAAAATACGCTGTGTTTTTCATTGTTGTTTAACGAAGATGTTTGATGCCACTATTATATAATCATAGCTTGTTCCTTGATACAGAAGGCTCCAGAATCAGGATGTTGCCCTGTCTGCTTCTATATGTATGTATATGCATTTATAAGTATTGTACTAAGACCTTGGCAGTCCAGTCTTTTTAGATTTCTACTGGTTAAAGCAGAAGCTGGAGCTGAAATAAGACTTATCAGACTGTCTGCTGTAGTATTAATATTAAATGAAGTCAATTTAAAATAATTTATCATTTATATAGGGGTATTTAAAAGATACTTAGAGGGAACATAAATCCAGATTATTGGATATGTGTAGCTTGCCAACTATCAGCTGGATCTTAGGTTATGCTTTAAAAAAAAGTATTTTGGAGGCTAGTTAATTTGATTGAAAGGCTTTTAAAACACATTAAAGGGAAATAATCTATACAATTAAGTCACCTGATTATCTATCTTTACAAACTTGGGTTTGGCTTTGTTGTTGGGGGTTTTTTTTGTTTGTTTGTGATTTTTTGAAAGGGAGAGATAATAGGAGTGGTATTTTGAAGCAAAGGCAGTTACAGAGATGTGCTGAATACACTGCACTCCATAACTACTTCTTATCAAATATTTGTATAAGTTAGCTTAAGTCTGTATGTATAACTTGTCAAAACTGTTTCAGAGAAACTGTTTCAGAGGATACACAATAATTCTAACCAAGAAGGAAGCATGTTCTCTATGTTCCTGAGGAGAAAATGTTACCAGTCAGGAAGTGTGCCAGAATCCTTAATGTGTTGGCATTTGTCCTGATGGTGAAAAAGTATTACTTGGTAAGATTAAGATATGCTAAAGAAATTTGGGTAAGCAGGTGTGTTTGCATGTATGCATAGAGAGATAATATGCCATCGCTGATGATGGACATGAGGTCACTTACTGAGTCTGATCATACATGGCCAAATGATAGCATGTCAGTCTCTGGAGGGCTGTGAATACATAAAATAAATTGTGCCATTGGGAGATGAATATATTGGCTGATTTGATCTGTCTTCTGAAGTATGCTTGAGACTCAGATTTAGCAAGAAGGCCTATGCTGGTTCTGGATAAACCTTTCCTGACGGTAATGTTGTCTGATAAACCAAAACACACAGGTGACCCAGAGAGGTTTTGGGGTCTCCATCTTTGAAAATACTTAAAATCTGTCTGCTGACAGCCTTAATAAACATGCTGTAGTTGACTCTGCTTTGGGCACTGGGGTTGAAATAGGCAAACCTAATAGGTCCTTGACAACTTCAGCAAATTTGTGATTCACTGAAAACAGAGAAGAGGCTTCATGAGACTTGGAATTTTCCAAGTAAATAGCTAACTTTCTGTTACCATTTTTTTTTCTTCTTTAAGATTGGAAGCTTTCTGAGAATTTACAGTATTCATGCAAAACAAGGAAGTGCTGACAATGAAGATGGATCACATATAGAATTTCATCTTCATGGTGGTACCTGTTACGGTCGAGGAATAGGAGTCTTGCCAGAAAGTAACCCAGAAGTTAAGGAACTAAAAGAGTAAGTTTTGTATGTAGAGTTCTCTTCCTGCATTATTCTGGAAAACTATAGGGTAACAGCTGTACAGTTTAGAATTATAAATATGTTTAAGAACATGTTCTGGGCTTGCCAGTTCACAAGGGACAGGACTCTACATGAGAGAGTCCAAAGGAGGGCTACAAGGATGATTAAAGGATTGAAGCACTGCCTTATGAGGAAAGACTGGGGAACAGGACTGGACCCAATACTGACCCCTGCCATTTTGTAGATGGATATAATATTTCATAGAATCATAGAATCAGTCAGGGTTGGAAGGGACCACAAGGATCATCAAGTTCCAACCACCCTGCCATGGGCAGGGACACCCTACCCTAGATCAGGCTGGCCAGATCCTCATCTAGCCTGGCCTTAAAAACTTCCAGGGATGAGGCCTCATTCTAGGCTCTCACCAGTCTCATGCTGAAGAATTTCCTCCTCACCCCCACTCTGAATCTTCCCACCTCCAGCTTTGCTCCATTTGCTCTAGTCCTGTCACTACCTGATATCCTGAAAAGACCCTCCCCAGCTTTTATGTAGGTCCCCGTCAGATACTGGAAGGCCACAAGAAAGTCACCTTGGAGCCTCCTCTTCTCCAGACTGAACAGCCCAAACTCTTTCAGTCTGTCCTCATAGGAGAGGTGCTTCAGCCCTCTGATCATCCTTGTGGCCCTTCTCTGGACACACTCCAGCATGTCCACACCCCTTTTGTAATAGGGGCTCCAGAACTGGATGCAGTACTCCAGGTGGGGTCTCAGTTAACTTCAGTCAAATGTGTACTCCCTGGTTAGCCAGGGCTGCTAATAAATGATGGAAAATGGGTTGCTGAGCACTTGTGCCAGCTCATTCAGTACACTTGATTGGATCCTATTCAGTCCCTTAGATTGTGTAGCAGGTCACTAATCATTTCCTTTTGGGTTATGAAAGCTTCAGTTTTGTTTCTTGGCCTTGTTATCCAGATGTGGGGGCTGGGCACTCAGAGGACAACTGGTTTTACTACTAAAGACTGAGACATTAAGTAACTCATCCTTTTCCTTATCCTTTGTCACTATGTTTCTCTCCACATCCAATAAATAAGGGAGTCTTTCCTTAGTCCTGCTTTTGTTATTAATGTATTTATAGAAATACTATTTTTTATTATATTTAAGGTAGTAGCCAAAGAAAGTTGTGATTGAACTTGCTAATGTTCCTTTTCTTCCTGCATAAATTCATGACATCCTTTTAGTTCTACTGAGTTGCCTACCCCTTCTTTTAAAGTTCATAAACTCTCTTTCACCTTAGGAAAGTAAGTTACCAAAGTCCGCGTTCCTTTATCAGGAATTCTTTTTCAATACAAATTTCATTTGGCACTAAATTGTGTTTAAAGTTCTAGAAGTGATTTGGAAAGAAGTGTCTCATCTTCGTCATTGATGCATACTCATTCAACTTCTGACTCAGCTGAGTTTTATATTCTTGATGGAAAATGCATGTCTGCATGTTATTTGTGTATTGGTAAACAGATTTCATCTGAGTGTATGTATAGTCTCATATAATGTGTCTGTGTATATATTTGTATGTAAAATACTTTTCTAGGTTATAATGTATTTAATTGTTTCTTTTAGATTCTTAGGCTCTCTGGGTCTGTCATACAGCCAGGATATGGAAAGCATGTCTTCACTGGAGGCGGAGTGCACTTCTAACAATGTCACAGGTACAAGCAATTGGAAGCTAATTTGCTCTTTGTTCTAAGGTGTATAAGGTCAAGATAAAGTCATGGTTACTGCTTCTCTAAGTGTATAACGTTACTTTCACATACAAAACCTTAGAGGACTTTTCTGGTTTATTAGACTGATGTTACATTAACTATCTGTGTCATAGCAGAAACTTTTCATAGACATGGAAGAATACTTTCATAGTAGATAGTGAATAAACTATTAAACACACATGATATTCTTAATTAGAATAACTAAGAAGGAACTAAATTGTAAAGCTAATTGGACATAGCCTGCGTCTTTGCTTCCAGCTTTCAAAAACATATGTTGTGTAGATGTTATTAACATACATAGGCTATTTCTTTAAGGGTTCAAAAATCAAGAATAAATAAATACTTCATGTCTAGGCAGCAAATATAGAAAGAAATTTGCACATATTTACTGCACTGTATGTGGCAGAGGTTGTTCAGAGGAGGCAGAAAACAGCCCATATTATTTTTAGAATAATGTGTGCATTTCCATATCCATAAAGAATACTGGCAAATGAATATAGTCTGTCAGCACTGTCATGTATAGCATATATATGAAATGTGCTCATTTTGGTGAGCACTGCTGTTTAAAATAGACACTGATTTCTCCTCAGGTGTGTTAACATTTGATATCTATTGTTTGTATCCTGCTCACTTTGATTTTTCCTTTGCTGTGTTTTACATTTTCCCTTGCTCAGCTTTTGGTTTTATGTGTATATCTGTCTGCCTGTCTCTCTGCTTTTCTGTGTCCACATGATAAAGAAAAGAAGGGAATATAATTAGGAAATTATTCTTGATTTTTAGATCTTGAATCACACTTACAGAGATGTCAGCAATTACCTGTTACAGGTAAGAAACATTTTGACCTAGGGGTGAATTTTGCTAAAGAACAAAATTATTTTTGAGGAATCAGTGCAGAGGTTGAAATATATCTTATTTGTTGTAAGAAGAGCTATTCTAAGAGTGTAAGTATAAGTATACTACACTAGTTTTGTTACATTTTTAATGCAGTGTATTTATATACTGCATTTATATATGTACTGCATTTTATACATATACAGCAATAGAACAAGGGGACACAGTCTCAAGTTGTGCCAGGGGAAGTACAGGCTGGATGTTAGGAGGAAGCTCTTGACAGAGAGAGTGATTTGCCATTGGAATGGACTGCCCAGGGAGGTGGTGGAGTAACCATCCCTGGAGGTGTTCAAGAAAAGGATGAGGCATTTAATGCCATAGTCTAGTTGACTGGATAGGGCTGGATGCTAGGTTGGACTGGATGATCTCAGAGGTCTCTTCCAACCAGGTTGGTTGATTCTATGATTCTATATATTCTAATTTCATTTTTTCTATATGTTGAATTTCTGTACCTGAGATATTCCATGATCCCACAGGTTGTTGTGATTTATCTTAAAAACTGTAGTGACCTGTTACATTGATAAAATTGAGGCTAGAAATGAGAATAGAAAAGAAACGGGGAATTGAGGGAAAATACATACCTGCAATGACCATTTCCCACATTTCAGATATTATGGTAGTTAATAAGTATGCATGGCTTTTTTTCCCTGTTCTTGTTGTTTTGCAGTATTAACAGATCATCAAGATTTGAAGAACACACACCTGAAAACAATTCTGAGCAGCACAGCTCCTCAACAGTATCGCGTTAGAGCAAAGCTGAGAACTTACAAACCCCAGAAGCTCTATCAGTCCGTTAAACTTCATTGTTCCAAATGCAACTCTTTGTAAGTTTTTCACACAATGAAAGTAATTAGGAGTTGTACTGTTTGTACTGGGATGCCTAGATTTTTAATTTATTTTCACCCTCATTTTTATGGAAAATGATCTGAATGTAAATGGATTTAATTTTTGACAAAAATTTGAAATGCACTGGTAATAGGTAGAAAACTTTAAAATCATCAGATGAATTCTGTTTACAGAATACTTTGGGTGTTTTCAAAACAGTAGTTTTTCTTTGTTTCCAAATTGAGCAGTAGTACATTTTTCCCACACCAGAGTTGCATTTAAGCACCTGTTTCTGTATTGCATTTTCTAAATAGGACACACAAATGCACCTGATAGTTTCCAAAATGAATGAGTAAAATGTCTTTGTTCAAAATGTAGTTTTCAGAGAAGAGCATTTTTTCTGGATCAGAAAGTATCAAGGAAACACCATTCACTTTAGTGCTTTAGTGTTCTTACCTTTTTTCTGACCCAAGTTAGCTCACTGACCATTTTGTCATTGTTATTTCTCCTTTAATGCCACTCGTCATTTTATCAAATAATACTCAGATAATCACCACGTCTGGTATATATTGATCTTAAAGAAAGTTTGTTTGAAATTGCTTGGTTTTGATGAAACTACTGAGTGTCATGCATTACAGTGCTATGCATTTTCATCTGAATCTTGTATCACTTTTCTTTTGCCTACATTAGCCTAGCATCAGTCTGAAGCAAATGTCTTTATTGTTATTGATGTAAAGGATTGCTTTCTTTAAGGGATAGCACATTAACATTCTCCTACCCATTTAATTTTTTTTCTCAATCAATATTTTTAGACGAATGTCCCGGGTTTGGGCTGATCCCTCCCCCGGGGAGAAATAAACTCACCACAACACAGACCCCTTTTTTTGAAAGTCAGGGAAAGATGAAATTGTATTTCTAATAGTATAAGTATAAAAATGTAAAGAGAGATAATAACTAGAGAAGGAAGAAAAAAAACCACAATACTATAACCTTAAGGGAGATGGGAGAGGGGTCAAGCGGTGGCGAAGCAGCAGAAGCAGCAGTAGCCAAAACAGCAGCTGGGGAAGATAGGTGAAGCTTGAAGCAGCAGAAGCCAGCGGGAGAAGGGGGAAGAACAAGCTGTGCTTCTAGACATTAAGCTCTTGATGCTCCAATGAAATTATATTAATTTATCTATTGTTGCCATTTATGTGGCCTATCCCTGGAATGTTCATCTTTCCCCTATGTCTGAGCTAGAGGATCAGCTCAAACGGCCACAATCCACCCCTTTAATATAATTTACCATTGCAACATCAAGTCATTCTATGTAACTAAGGATAACATCAGTATCGTAGATGGTCATTTTCCAGGCTTCAAGCATCTTTCGTCAATTTTCGGTCATTCATCTTCCCATTTCCGTCTGTCTCAGGCGTCGGCTAGCTCAATGTTTTTTTCTAGAGCAGTCAGATGTTTTCTTCAATGAGTGGAATAGAGCAGGACTCTTGGCACTCTCAGGGCTCATGCTCATGGATAGTAGGCTCTTCGTGGCTTTTGGGCACCACAATCACCCGCAAGAGAACTCATAACAACATATCTACATTCTTTGTGCCAATGTCAGATTCTTTTGTGGCACACATTGTATTTCACTGTTTTTCTGCATAATCCAATATGTATGAACAGGTCCTTCAGCAGAAACCACCCCTCGGACAGGTGTAGCCTCCCCCGAAGGGGAGAATACCCAAACAGACTTGCCCAACAAATTCTTTTCATGAATGACAGGAACCCTGTCACCTTCTACCTTTTGTAAGACCTCTGAATGAGCTGGGCCAGCTCGGTTGGTGGAACCTCTATTATTCACTACCCAAGTGGCTTGGGCTAGATGTTTCTCCCAGTTCTTTAAGGTTCCTCCCCCCATTGCCATTAAAGTTGTTTTCAGCAAGCCATTGTAGCGTTCAATTTTGCCTGAGGCGGGTGCATAATAGGGAATGTGATAGATCCACTCAATCTTTGGCCCAAGATTTTATGAGATTATTTTTAAAGTGGGTACCATTATCTGATTCAATTCTCTGTGGAGCGCCATGTCACCACAGGATTTGTCTTTCCAAGCCCAAAATGGTGTTACGTGCAGTCGCATGGGAAACTGGATAGGTTTCCAGCCATCCGGTGCTTGCTTCTACCATGGTCAGCACATATTGCTTTCCAGTCTGAGAACGAGGTAGAGTGATGTAATCAATCTGCCACGCTTCTACCGTATTTGTACTTTGCCCATCACTCACCATACCACAAGGGCTTCAGACGCTTGGCTTGTTTAATAGCAGCACAAATATCACAGTCAAGTATAACTTGTGTTATAGCGTCCATGGAGATGTTGATTGCTCTATCCTGTGCCCATTGGTAGGTAGCATCTCTGCCTTGAAGTCCTGAGGAATCATGGGCCCACCGGGCTAAGAACAGTTCACCTCGGTGTTCCCAATCCAAATCCACATCACAATTCACATCGGTTTGAAACACCTTGGCAGCCAAATCTGCCTGATGGTTGTGCTGATGTTCCTCAGTAGCTTTACTTTTGGGCATGTGAGCATCTATGTGTCGTACTCTTACAGGGATTTTCTCTAGACGGGTAGCAATGTCCTGCCATAAGTCAGCAGCCCAAACTGGCTTTCCTTTCCATTGCCAATTCTTTCTTTTCCAGTCCTTTAGCCAACCCCATAAGGCATTGGCCACTATCCACGAATCAGTATAGAGGTAAAGCATGGGCCAATTCTCACACTCAGACATATCAAGAGCAAGTTGGATAGCTTTTACCTCTGCAAGCTGGCTCCACTCACCTTCTCCAGCTTCTGCTTCAGCCACTGCTCGTATAGGGCTCCAAACTGCAGCTCTCCATTTTCGCTTGCTTCCAACAAGGTGACAGGAACCATCAGTAAATAGAGCATAGTTCCTTTCTTCTTCAGACAAATCACTGTAAGGAGGAGCTTCCTCAGCCCAATTTACTTGCTCCTCTGGAGGATTTATACAGTTTGTGCCTTCTGGCCAGTTGGTGATCATCTCCACTATGCCAGGTCGTTCAAGACTCCCCATACGTGCTCGCTGTGTTATGAGAGCCATCCACTTAGACCAGGTAACATCAGTTGCGTGATGTGGTAATGACCACTTTCCCTTAAATATCCCGTTCAAAACTGGCAATCTGGGAGCCAAAAGAAGCTGAGAGTCTGTTCCTATTACTTCTGAAGCAGCTTTTACACCTTCATAAGCAGCAAGGCTCTCTTTCTCCGTTGGTGTATTATTTACTTCTGACCCTCTATATCCTCTACTCCAGAAACCAAGTTGTCGACCACGTGTTTCTCCTGGGGCTCTCTGCCATAGGCACCAGGTTGGACCATTATCACTCGCAGCCGTATACAGAATGTTCTTAATGTCTGGACCAGTTTGAACAGGCCCCAAACCCATTGCATGAACTATTTCCTGTTTTATCTGATCAAAGGCTGCTTGTTGTTCAGGTCCCCACTGAAAGTTGTTCCTCTTTCAAGTTACATCATATAAAGGTTTTACAATTTGGCTGTACCCAGGGATGTGCAGCCTCCAAAATCCAACTATTCCCAAGAAGGACAATGTGTCCTTCTTATTTGTGGGATTTGCCATGGAAGAAACTTTATTTATCATATCCATTGGAATGTGATGGAGACCATCTTGCCAACGAATTCCCAAGAACTGAATCTCTCTAGCAGGTCCCTTCACCTTGTCTTGCTTTATGGCAAAACCTGCCTTCAGCAGAATGTCAATTATTTTGTTACCTTTCTCAAAAACTTCTTGTGCTGTGTTCCCCCAGACAGTGATGTCATCAATGAACTGCAGATGCTCTGGAGCTCCACCTTTCTCCAATGCATCATGGATCACTGCATGACAGATTGTCAAGCTGTGCTTCCACCCCTGGGGCAAACAGTTGAATGTATACTGAATCCCCCTCCAAGTGAAAGCAAATTGGGGCTTGCATTCTTCTGCTATTGGAATAGAAAAGAAAGCATTAGCAACATCTATGGTTGCATACCATTTGGCATCCTTGGATTCCAGCTCATACTGGAGTTCTAACATGTCTGGCACAGCAGAACTCATGGGCGGAGTCACTTCATTTAGGCCGCGGAAATCAATTGTAAGTCGCCATTCTCCATTTGCCTTTCGCACAGGCCATATGGGACTATTGAAAGGTGAATGGGTTTTTTTAATGACGTCCTGGCGCTCCAGATGACGAATCAGATCATGTATGGGCACCAAAGAATCACGGTTTGATCTATATTGCCTGTGGTGTACAATTTGAGTGGCAACTGGCAACTTCACATCCTCTACATTATGCTGCCCAACAACTGCAGACTCATCTGAGAGCTCAGGCCTAGCAGACAACTTCAGTTTATCTCCAACAGCTTCTACAGTTGCTATCCCAAAGGTCCACTTAAAACCCTTGGGATCCTTAAAGCGCCCTTCTCTCAGAAAGTCAATTCCCAAGATGCAAGGTGCATTTGGACCCGTTACAATGGCATGCCTTCGCCAATCACTCCCAGTCAAACTCATCTCTGCCTCTAACCTTGTTTGAAGGCATCAATGTGCATTGTGCACCCGTGTCCACTAGAGCCATATATTTCTGAATTTTCAAAGTACCAAGCCATTTAACATATACATTCCAGTATATCCTGTTGTCTTCCTGGTCCCTGGCCTCTGCCTGGTAAGAGGCAGGGCCCCCCTAATGTTGGCCATTACAAGTGCAATTGGCACAGTGTTTAATGGTGTTAGTTGAATCATCGCCAGAACCATCTGAGTCATGTGGGGAAACTGAGGCAACTACTCTTTTAGGCTTCTCACTCTGTAACTCACTCTTTTTAGGAGAAGTGAGGTAGGTTTTCCATCCCATTTATCCCTGCTTTCACCAAACTGGTCACGTAAGATTAACCAAAGAGACCCACGTGACTGTTGTCTATTTTTTAGTGAGTTAGGCTGAATTGGTCTTCTAGGAGGATGCCTATTCCTGATGGCCGAGACATGTACCCACTCTGAGGGTGAGGAAGAAAGTTCACTGTCCTTTGCCAACTGGGATAGGGAGGTTTTAAATTCCTCCTTGAGTTGTTTCATGCTATCTTTAATCTCTTCAGTCATAGTATTTATGGCTGACACCATAGCATTAACCGTAAGGCTATCCTCCATTTGCCTCATTTGATCAGTGAATTCACCCAGTCATAGTAGTTGTTGCATCATCTTTCTCCACCATTTTACTTGCCAGTGTATGGGCATAATTAGAGGGGGCGAGCTGAATAAGTTTCTTTAGGAGGGCTCGGCTCATAGGTATCTCCTCAGGGTCCTCCCTTGTATAATCTCCATAGATTAGCTCTCTTATGGCCATCTCTCTCAAGCAGTGAACCCCCTGTTCAATTGTATTCCAGCGTAAGGGTCCCCAGGGTAAATCATCCCTGTTAGGGTACCGCAGTACCACAGCTGTCAATACGCATGACCAGAGGTTAGAGTTGCCACCGAGATGTCCTAAGTGCTTATCTATGCCATTGTCTCTCGAGAATACTGTCAGAGGGTTTATTTCTGTGGTGTCCATGCCTCCATCCCAGCATCTGTTCAGCCAACTCGTCAGCAGTTCTCGCTCTTTTCGGGCATAGTCTTGCCTAATATGCCTGACCTCCTTCCTTGGCAACGGGGCTCCCTCCTCATCATCACTATCATCCGTCTCCTGAGTATATTTTCCCTTTGCTTTAGCCTTTCCACTCCTTGTGCCCACAAGGGTACTGGCCTTCACACCAGCCGATGTACCTTCTCCTGGATCCTCTTCCCTTTGCTTACCCTGCTCTGGTTTATCCCCATCGTCATCTGAGCTATCTTGACCCCCAAGGCTAGCTGCCATTTTTCTCCTTGTTTTAACCGGAGCAAGGGAGACCTTATCTAAAGTAAGCTGTGTCTCACTCTGGGAGGTGCCTTTCACTGAATCATCTGAATTTTGTTTGTCTGCCTGACTCTGTTCCTCACGTGGTAGTGGAGCTGAGGCTGAGGCAGAAGGACCCTTCCCCACAGCAGCAACAGCAGCCGGCTCAGCAGAGACAAACGGGGTAAGGCAGGAGCAGTGGCATTAGCAGGCTCAATGGCATTAGTGGACTCGGCCTCCGAGGACCCCGCCACACCCCCTGGTACCACTTCCGGTCCCCTGGTTGCAGGCGAAAGAGTCTTTGCCTCAGCAAAAGCGACCCTCCTACAGATCAAAATGTTCGAGCCGCATTTTCCACAAACCAGTTCCTCAACTTTATCTGTCCGAGGGATTTTGCCATAGCCCATACCGTCTGCAGCCAGATCCGGCGCCGCCGCCGCAGCCCTTTGTGACTGCACCTCCGCAGGGGTTCCGTCACTGCTGTGTTTACTTTCCTCCATTCTATTTGGTACGAATGGGAACCAGATTGTTTCCTGCCTCCATGCTTCAGGGTCAGTGGGGTACGGGCCATGTCCAACAATTTTTCCTCCTCTCAAAGGTTCCGAGGCAGGACATTTCGCTGCTCTGCGAGCAGTCCGTCTGCCCGGTGCCATGGCCCTCCCTCCCCCGCTTCGGTCGTAGACTGTTTCTTTAACCCTTAGCTCCCTGCTGTTGCCTCCGGACAAAAAGTAAAAACCTCACTTACAGCCTGTTTGTTCCTGCATCTCTCTCGTTTCCACACTACAACCAGACCTACAATAGCAGCCAAAAACATCAAGTTCACACATATTAGGCAGGCTACTGGGTAGCTCATCTCTTCCAAATAACTCCTAGTCTCTGACACCAATGTAACATATGGCACAGCCTCAATGACATTCCTAAACCCTAAAACATTCCTAACAACATCTCCAACCTTCGTTAGCACAGCTTTTACCGAGTCCCAGACCATCTTAACAAAGAATGAACACACTTGGTACTGCACCATAGCTGTAAAACACTGCTGAACCGGTAGAGTCATAATTGAGGCAATAATAGGCCAGAATATATCAAACAACTTCATTTTTCCCTGATGTTCTCATTCTGATTATCAATCAAAAGGGAAAAAAAAAACCAAAAAACCCCCAAGATCGTGCCCCACGTTTGGAAAAGCACCAAAATTAATGTCCCGGGTTTGGGCTGATCCCTCCCCCGGGGAGAAATAAATTCACCACAACACAGACCCCTTTTTTGAAAGTCAGGGAAAGATGAAATTGTATTTCTTATAGTATAACAATGTAAAGAGAGATAATAACTAGAGAAGGAAGGAAAAAAAAAAACAATGCAATAACCTTAAGGGAGATGGGGGAGGGGTCAAGTGGCAGCGAAGTAGCAGAAGCAGCAGTAGCCAAAAAGCCGAAACAGCAGCCGGGGAAGATAGGTGAAGCTTGAAGCAGCAGAAGCCAGCGGGAGAAGGGGGAAGAACAAGCTGTGCTTCTAGACATTAAGCTCTTGATGCTCCAATGAAATTATATTAATTTATCTATTGTTGCCATTATGTGGCCTATCCCTGGAATGTTCATCTTTCCCCTATGTCTGAGCTAGAGGATCAGCTCAAACGGCCACAACGAACAATCACTGAGAGAAGACCCCTATGATCCTTCTCTTACAGCTTTTAGATACAAAGTAGCACGCTTTCAGCTTTAACAGTATTGATCGTTATCAGATGTTGTTTTAACATTCCTTTGGTTGCTAACGTAAAAGGAAGTGCTTCATCTTCACAACATAAAAGTACATGATCTTTGTTGCTGAGAAAAAAAGTAGATAACTGCCAACTATCTTTGCCACTTTTGTCACTTTTTGACATACTTGTCAACTCTGTGTAGTGATAAGCAGACACAATTGATACAATTTTGTTTCTTCCATGTGAACATTAGCATTATCCCACGATTTTCCATGACTACTATGGCCTTTTTATGTATTCTTGACTTGTTTATGTCTTCATTTCTTTTTTTGTTTCTTACTGGTTTACATACTGCTTGCTACCTTCTCTCTCTTTGCCAGAGGGCAGACTTTTAACCAGAAAGATTTGTGAGTCTTAGCATATTTACTATTGCTACTACTACAGCTGTCACCATCCTGCTGCAGTGTCATGGGTTTAACTGAAATCATCAGAATGATCTGCAGGATTTGATGGTATTTTTAGTTTAACTCCAATCTTAAGCTTGGCAGTGACTTTGGCCCTTTTTTTCATTGTCCTGTTTGTCACAGTTCATATTTCCCCTGAAGCCAGCAGGTCTGTCTTGCTTAGGGAAAAACATTCTAATACATTTTTCATTTTCTGTGCTGACACTCGCTTTTTGCCCGTTACTGGTAATATCAGCAGGTATAATTTGAATGACCTGTATGGTTGTCCGTGGGTGACAACTGCAAATGCACGAATGGTGCCCTCTAGCGGGACAGAAAAGAAACTGCTGCAGAGTTTCAGCTTCCCCCTTTACAGTACATGCTGTACTGTGAAGAAGCTATTCTGCTCCTTCCCTGTTTTTTTCACCATAAAACATACTAGAACATAGAATTTGAAATTATGTGAGTTAATACAGTCTTTTCACTTTACTGAAGTGGTGTGCAGCTGTGTGGCCCCCTTAATGCCCAACTGAAATCACATAAAGCTAATATATTTGTTTTTACATGAATTTACAGATGTGTGGATGAAGCTACTAAGCTGCCTCTAGTTCTAGTTAAGATGATATTATTTAGTATGTTTATTAACTTGGAAATTAATTATCTTGTTAAAATTTGTCTGGCCGTTTTTTCAGAGTACTCTTATCTTTATTGCTAGATTAAGGAGAAGCTGTTAGAATTAACTTACTCATTTTTTAAATCATTTTAGGCAAGAAGTCCCTATTGGTGATGAATTTGACTTCTGTTTACAAGGCTCTGCTGTTGCTGCCCCAAACACAGTATTCCACAATACATCCTGGTATGATTCTGTAGTGTGGACTACACAAGACCAGAAGCGAAGGAAAATAGTTATTCATTTTGTAAGGCATGATGAACTGCTTCAACAGCCTAAAGATACTTTAGTTATGATAGAAGGTAAGATAAATTGTAAATACTACACCACTTCTTAAGACACAGTGTTTACTTTGAGTATGAAGGCAAGATATGTTGAAATTGCATTCAGTGTAAGTAGTAATGATCATAAAGGCATCTTTAAAGAAAAGAAAAACTCAGCTGTAATTTTAAGTTACTGTTGTGCAAACTAGAAAAAAAATCACCTGTGAAGGTCTTACAAGGTCTGTTTTAAAACTCTACCAATAAGGCTGCTGTTGGTTCTGTTAAAATTAACAAATGAATGTGCTTTTATTTTTATCTGTGTTCAGATTCAAAAACTCACTGAATCTTCAGAAAAAAAACAACACACTTTTATTACTGATTTGGAGAACTTTTGGAAAGCTTTTAATAATGCAAGCCTACAATTAAGTTTGTCAGCCTCTGGATGTCAGTGTTGTTTCATATTAATAGGGCTTCTTGCAGTGTGAGCCTTATTTGTTTTTTATCATATTTCCTCAGAGAAGAGAAATAGTCACTGAATATTAAACAAAGCAATTTGGCAAGGAAGGTTTTTCATTGTTTTTCATGTTCTTTGTGTGCTACCACACTTCCACTGAATTGATGAAATTTCAGGAAGATTCCAAAATTGGTTCTGCAGTCCATACTGCAGAGACTGAAGACACATTTTCCTGTGATTTGTAATAAATTTGAAAGAACTTTTCCTGCCACCGGAATTAGAGAATCTCAGGGTTCCAGTTGTAATATGTTAAATTTACACTGTGTTCCTAGCATGGCCTCAATTAGTAGCATGAAGTTTGGTGGTTTTCTCACCTCATGTCAGACATAATTGAACAGCTACTTTTCCATATACTGCTGATAAAACCCCCACATTTTTCTGTTTTTGATAGGCGGAACATTAAAAGAAATGTGGAAGCTTGCAAAAAGATTTAAATGTGTTATTCCTGTGAGGTCTGCAGAACATGGTCTGCAATTATTAGATCTTTCAGTTCCTTTTCTTTTACAAGGGAATGTAAAATATTATGGGTAAGTTAAAAGTATTTATTGATATTTTAGTAGGTGCAGTAACAGATATTTTCTTCAGTAATTCAAACTGCAGTGCTCTGGGGATAATGTAACTGAAAATTCTTTGATGTAAAATAAATAGCATGATCAGTGGTTATGACATCAGTGATGAAATGCCATACTACTACATCATATCAAGTGGCTCAACTGCAGTTGATCTTTGTCTTGCTCTGTAAAGCTGACACCTTTAATTACACAGCACCCTTAGTTCAGTCTTGCCTGTATTGTGTGAGTAGGACAGTATATGAAGTGTTTGTATTGCTGAAGAACAAAGTAGTGACATATAAATTTTTTTTTAGCAGTGACGTATGAATTTATATGTAGCAATGTAGTGAACTTAAAATCACAGAATGGTTTGAACTAGAAGACCCCTTTAAAGATCAGATTGCCCAAAGTCTCATCCAACCTGACTTTGAACGCTTTCAGGAATGGGGCACCTACAGCTTCTCTGAGCAACCCATTTCAGTATCTTGCCACCCTTTCATAAGGGATTTCTTCCTTCTGTGTACAATCTAAATCTAACCTTGCTGAGTTTAAAACCATTGCCCCTTGTCATATCACTACAGACCATTATAAAAACTTGTCTTTCTTAGAATCTTTTTTTATATATTGAAAGGCCACAAAAAGTTCTCCCTGTAGCATTCTCCACCCTGATCAATTCAAACTCTCTCAGTCTTGATGTACATTTTTCCTGCTTTCTGTTTTGATGTGCTTTAAGGCTGCATGTCTGGTAAAATAGTTGTTTTAAACAACAAGAGAAATTTGCACTCACACTGACTAAGGACATAAGAATATTTTATTGTCCTGTGCAGACAGCTTCTGGTATAAATCAGTCTGTGTTTGATTTGTCACAATATCTTGTCTTAAATGCTAGGTGCAAGCAATGTTCAACTCCAAAGCCTATCAAGAGTCTAAGTTCCCTTGCAGCAGTACAACAACCATCATGGGAACCAAGTGAAATAGCAAAAGGTCAGCTGACATGATACTGTCCTGAAATAATTTTGTGCCTTGATTCTGAAGGTTTGGTATGGAATAGCTTGATTCCTGTATAAAGCTGTAAAATGTATTCACCTTTTTACTAGTTGAAATAACATTTAATTTTTAAACTACTACAGTATGAATTAAAGGACTTTATATGTTGAACAGTTGCTGCTACTGTAGGTATTACTAGTAACACCTACACAGTACAGATGTAACAAAATTTTGGTGGTATCTGCCATTTTTAAACTGTGTACATGCTTGCAGCCCTGCCTTGTCTTTAGAATAAAGACAAAGTCAAATCAGTTCTTCTGATTTGAACTAAAGACAACAGTCTTATTTAATGACTAGTACAAATTACACTTTTATCTCCTATAAGCCTTCTCAAAGCTAAACATTTTCCAGAGAGCCTGCAAAATGTAATATTGAAATGAAAGGAATTACACCATAACATGTGTATGTTTCATGCTTTGTTTCTTGTGTTATTTAATGTATTTCTTAACTACAAATGCTGTAGGTAAAACGGAACCTACGACACATGAACGATAAGAATATTTTCATGTATATCAGTTCATGTTCTAACATATTAAGTTGGAATATCCAGCAATATTTAAGCTTGGTAAAGACTTTGTAAAAATTTTAAAACCCCCACTATTTGAGCAGTACAATGGTTCTCTGAAACAAACTATCATAATTATATTTTATTAAATGCATGTAAATTAACACATAACTACTAGTGTTACCACACTTAAAATTGACATTTAGTGCTCTCTGGCATTTAAGCTATTTCATGTATGTTATTCTTACATCATTTGAATTTTCAGGCTAAATGATGACCTGCAGATATATCACATCAATTGAACATAAAGTGCTTAGGCAGTTTAAGTAGACGTACCCAGAAAGTACTGAATCAGAGTTGCAGTACCTTAGTATATTGAAAACAGTTTTATGTTTGTAGCATAAAAGTTACCACTGCCAGGGACAGAATTACTGTAGTCATTTACTTATGCTGGAATATTTCAGACCTGCCAGCAAAGTTTCTCTGAGTAACACCTTGGTTGGCAGCTTTTCCTGTATCATGGGGAACATATTTTTTTTTTACTCAAAAGGTATTTTCCTAAGTGGAATGCTATCTTATTATCATTGAATTAAGACCAAATCTCCTTTCATGTTTCATGGATAAAAGGAGAGGAAAGATCCTACAAAGGTAGGATCTGAAATCTATGCAAGTATTAGCATTTATTTTACTTAAAATCTTTCTGCATTTTTATCTGAAAATACCAAAATGCATTTTGATATTAGGGTCTCAGATTTTTTGCCTGTTAATTTTTACTTCTAATGACAGTAGATAAAGTCAGTTACTATTGAAGGATGGATATTGTCATCTTGAATTGTTATGATTTGTGTTGCATATTCACTCTAAGAAGCAGACAATTGTTTTTTTTTCTTTCAGTTTTAGGTATTGAGCTGCTCCAGTATGTTTTTATTATGAGGTTTACACTGGTTGATGCAACAGGACCACTAAATGTGTACCTTTTTGATTATGTAAGTAAAACTAGGTAAAACTGGACTATGTTACCTGCAGTGTTTTGCCAGGACAGTTATGAGCACTGTAATGTCATTAATACTCTCTCTCTGTAATACATAATACTCTTGCACAAAATGCAAATTTTCAATAAAATACCACAGTATAGAACATCAAAGCATAACTACAAGACTGAAGTTTGTAGATAGATTATTTGGTATTTCCACAGACTTCTCTGTGTTTCCATGGCTGAATTTCTCTTTTATTGGTAGTGTTAAATTATGAAGCCTCAATGCTGTTTCTGTGATTGGAGTGTTTTATGTGTGGATAACTTCTGGATATCTCATTACCTCTTTGTTGAACTCCAAGTAGAATCTATCCATTCAGTAATTCTTAGGTTTTGTTTCATATGGCTATGAGGTAGACAAGACCTTTTCCCCCCTGAACTTAGGCAGGTTTCAGCTATAGCTATACAGGTATTTGTCTTTGATTTCAGAAGCAGTTGATTTAGCTACTTGACTACCCTTAGAGTTAACCTATCTTCAGTTTTCTCTGAAGCAACTTAAGACCATTCTTTCTTCCTGAGACAGTGGAGATTGGATGGTTTTCCTGTCATTGTAAACTGTATGATTTTAACTTCTGAAGGCTAAAACAACCAACATTCCTTCTGTCTTCTTCCATATATGAGTTTTTTTTCATATCAGAGTTTTTTAATCCATATCAGAGTTCTTTGAAAACTTTGATCATCCCCACTGTTCTGGATTCCTCCCAGATGGCCTATGTTCCTACTGGTGACACTTCACAGTCAATACAATACCTTCCAAGCCTAAATTTGGGTCCTTCAGCACCACCTCAGAAGGAAGTGGACTACAATGAAGTGCAAATTTACGCTAGCATCTATTCTGACTTCTGTGGGAATGCTCCTGGTTCTTTCCTTTCTTAATAGGAAAATTCATTGAAGGAAAAAAAAATGGAAATTTTGTAGTCAGAAGAAGAATTGGAGGAATGAGAGGAAAAAGTAGTTACCTGTCAGTTTTGCTGCTGGATTATCCAGTAACTTTTGAAACTTCCTTCAAATATGTCATACAAAAATTATGCAAAGGCAAATTATTCTGTATTTGTATCTTTTAACAAAAAGGAACAGTTTCCATCAGAACCCTTTGAGATGGTATAAGGTAATGAGACTTTAGAGATACAAAAACAGGTAACAAACTTTGAAAGAAAAAAATAGGCTTTTTGTCTATAATGCTTAGCGTATGTGGTTTAAAAATACAGAGAAACAGTTTATTTAACATTTCTGTGTTCCATTCTTCATTTTACTGCTCTATTCAGAAATGCATCCCACAGTGTAAGCCTTACTCATTGTTTCTAAAACTCAAACTAAGGGTGTTTTATGAATCCGTGTTGCAGTGCCCTCTAGTTTTCAGATGGCTTTGTTCCTCTCAACATTTCTTCTGGCTGCGTGAAGGGGCTGTTGAGGAGGACTGATCATCCTCTTCAGCTGTAACATTGCCTTGTTATAGAGGCTTACAAAGAATATCTGCCGGTTATTTATACAGACCTACACGTGTGTTTTCTAGGTGGCTGTAGTCCCTGAGTGTTCATGTGTACAGAAATACAGACGACTAATTTTAAGAGGCAGTCTGGGAGTTTTTTTGTATCTGAATAGTTGATAATGTTGTTCTGTTGTATTACCTATCTGTATGATTTTAACTTCCTTAATTGATAAAAGAACTTGCAGTCAGGATTCTGGCTAATGATTACTTATGCCTCTTGCAGCTCTTCATATGTTTCTGTTCTCTTCCAGGAAAAGTTTTTCCAAATTCCTGCTTCTGAAATCTTAACTAGCAATTCTCTTCAGCAAAAGATGCAGATGACCATGAATACTCTCTGTCCTCCAGGAAGAAAATTAGGTTAGTTTGTTATTATTTTTGAAGGAGGGTGGAAAGGGAAAGGGTCTTCTAATTGCTTTTGCATAAACAAAGTCTTAGAGTTCAACTTATATATGGGCAAAACTCAACAGAGAAATGAAGGAATCTTTAAGGAGAGTTCCAATTAATTTGTTTTGATGTGTTTCTGTAATATTAGAACTATTAAAGAAAGAAAAGTAACAGTCAGTCACTTCTCATGTAGCATGCAGTGATGTAGGAGTACAGTCGTGTCTGTGCAGGCACTAACAGGTTGGTTGTATTCATCTGGAAGTTAACTAAAACACTCTTGCATTGAATGTCACAGTATGTTAGGGAAAACTGAAAGGGAATTTAGTGTCTGGAATGTGTTTTGGGTGATATTCTGCTTTTGAATGCACTTGCTGATTTACAGCATCTCTTGCTACAGGAAACATTCATGGAAGTTGAGCAAAACTTTAATCCAAATCCAGTCACAGAGTTTTTGTGCTGTATTTGTTATGGTAGAAAGATCTCTGCCTAAAATTTGCAGGTCCAAGGCAGCTCTGTGTCTCTCTCACAGCTATAACCTCCAGAGCATACTCCCTACTCATACTTGGCAGTCTCTGGCCACAACAATCACGCTGCAGTCTTTACCATACTCATAAAAAGTGGCCCTATTGTGAAGGCTGTAAATGATACTCCCTTTGTGATGAATGAAATTGTCTCAACTGAGACACATGGCAATGAGTCTTTTTATGTGCTACACTGCTGGTACCGAGTGTTTCAGGATAATGCTGGAGTGGGGAATGTGAGGCTTGGAAGATTGTCACTGCACACCATTTCAGATGATGTTGGAAATTTTAAGATACAAATTTGAATTTCAAAAGCATTAATGCACTTTTGTTCCTATTAACTGATGTATACAGTTAGATATCCTGGTTAAGATCTTGCTTGTTATACATCACTAAAAGTTAGAAATTAGTATTAAACAATAATTTGGTGTTTGTTTGTAGATGACTTACCGTGGCTGGAATGCTTCATCAGGTCATATATTGTCAAAGATGAGATGAATCATCAAGTTTATTACCAAATTTTTGACACTACAGTTGCTGAAGATGTTGTATAGTGAGTGATGTGTTGCTAGTAGGAAGTAATCCAGTAATTACAATTATTTTTTTGAGGAGGGAGAGTGAGATCAGAAACTGGTGAAATAAACATCTTTATTCTTTTCTTAAGAATTCAATCAGTACATACGAAGTTCTAGTTTGTATATTAATGTGATCGGGAGTTATTCTTTGATGTGTTTACTGCTTTACTGGCATAGAGCCTTATGATCTGCTTGCAAGTAGAAGTGGTAGGGTTTTTCACTGGAGCTTGCTTGGCTCAGACTGATGGAAGCAATCTAGTATCCATCTGCCCTTCAAAAAGGCAGGAATGAGATTATTCTAAACTGGTGAGTTTTACTCAAAAAATACAGTAAGAGTGATGCTGCTTTGTTAATTTCTGTATTTCTTCAGTGAGCTGGATTACTTAGTGTAAGCATATGTTACTGTTCTCAAACACTTGGATGGAGAGTTCTGCTTTTAGAGAATGCCTTGATTTTGCAGTGATAGATGCAATTAGACAGAACTCCTCCTTTTAATCATACTAAGGTAACTGTCTGTGTTCTGGTAATCATAGATTCTGATGGAGTTAAGAATGTATCCTTGTAATGATGATCACTGTAATTAAAGTTAAGCCATGAAAGAAAGAGTGTGTGAAACTGTAAAATTAATATTGCCATTTGCTAGATTCTAATGTTTTTTAAGGTGGCCTTGTTTGGCACCAGCATTGTTAGTATGTTTATTAGCTGGATCTGTGTATTCAAAGGCTCTCACATGTCTGGCTAAATTTACTGTCAGATTGCACTGCCCAGATCTGTTGTTTCTATCTTACATAATCAGATTTTATGACTAAATTTAGAGATACAGAACTGATTAGTGATACTGCTGGACTAGAAAAAATGTTGATTTCATTTTGCATTCAGAAGTCTGGAGCACCACTTCAGGACATGTTTCTCCGAGGATAGTTAATGTAGAAATCCATGACAAGACAGATGCTTTCTATCAGAAAAAGTTACTTACTATTTACAACAGATTTTTTTTTAAGGAATTTCAGAAGCAAGATGGAATACTTGTAAATGGATAGTAGATGACATTTTGGATTTTAATTTTTCAGGGCTGTTAGGTTGATTATGCAATTTGTAATTTAAAATTTCCTCTAAATATCTTCTGATAATTTCCAGGTAATTGTCATAAACCAGGAGATTGTTCTTACTGATGGATGTATAGGAAGAACCAAGTGTTTAGTGGATATTTCCTTTTAAAAGTATGAAAAAATAGAACAAGCAGACCCTTCCTGTGTTTAAATTATTTCAGAAGTTAGGGCTTAAGTTGAGGGCAATCTTTTTGGCTTCCCTTGTATAGAGTGGAGGAAAACAGTGGAAAGGAATGTTTTTATTTTCAGATTTTTGTTAGGAACTCTTGATAGATTCTCATATTGTTTGTTTTTTCTAAATAAGCCTTTTGTAACGTAATAAATAAGAATCTGGTTTGAACATTGGTGTAAACGATCCCTTGTGTGGGAGCCCTGCCAGAAAACTCTGCATGTGCATCAATTGATTTTATGTTTGGTTTGGTTTTTTTTTTTTCACTGTCACGTTATTGTAATAAAATGTTTAGTAAAGATTTTTTCAAATATGGAGATTTTTTTTTACTTGACTTTTGGTTCCTAGATCATAACACTGTGAAAACTGTTGTCAAGTAGCATTCATCCAACAGAATGCTCCAAGTGAACATTTGTGTAGTTTATTTGATTGAAACATACATGTTCCATTCTCTTTTCAAATGTAATTCATAGAAATATTTTTTATTAGTAATCAGAAATAATGTATTTGGCCATACTAAAGATCATATTTGTCGCGGAGGAGTATTCTGCTGCCTACACCAATTTTGGCAGAAGGGAGAAATTAATTGGAGCAAGATAATATTATATAAAATATATATATTTATTAAACTCAATATTCTGAACTCTCGCCACCCCCAACCACTGTACATTAATATTAAAAGGATTCTTACACGGTCCTGAAAACATTCTAGGATAAAATATGTACCGTGACTTATTAATTAACTAGCAAACGTTCAAACTATACCCCGCGGCAAATACCGTTTGGGGTCTACACACTATTTGTCAAGCAGAGCAGGCTGGAAACTGATTCTGCTCTATGGCAGAGGCAACAGATATTTACAGAGGTATTAAAGCATTTACTTAGAATCCTGATTAATCAATAATCACCCTCTGGGGCTACATCACAGCTTATGCCTAGTGTCCAGACTTCAGGGGATCTCTGCCCATGGACTTTGAGGCTGGAATCTTCCTGGCTTCAGGGGAAAGGAGATTCGTCCCGACTTGTGGGGAAATGATGGTCTCTGACCTGATTCTTCTGGCAACGGATGCAATCTCTGCCTTGGTGCTGCTGGCTTCTTCTGGATGCGTTGTCCAGGGATTCTTAGCAGGCAGGATCTGAGGTGCAGGAGTAGGATATCGTGCTGTCTCAGCACGATTCTCACGCGGCTAGCAGGCCGATAGCATGTACACACAATCCAGAGTCTGCTTCCTGGTTAACTCAGTGACCATGGCGCTTACCAGGCAATGATAAGGCAGCAGGCATGCAAGATGTGCATGGCTGGCTTAGGAGGCTGTGCTCTGTAGGTAAAGGCAGGCAATACAGGATCTGGTCCTGATAACACAGTGGCATGCAGATGTGCACAGCTGGCTAGGAGACTATAGGCTACACATATATATATAAGCAGGCTTAAGTGAGCTCTGCAACTAAGGTACTCAGGCAGGCAGCTGCAAGTGGGTCAGAGCCTGAGGGTTTACCTATGTACCCCTGTTTATTGAATGTGGGCCGAGATTAATGGTCCCTTGGCCACTAGAATAACCAATCAGATTGGCATTCAGCCAAACCTTACCATAATCGACAAATGCCACTTCCCTGGACTTTCCCAAATATGGGGATCACATGGGTGTAAACCAGGGAGACACGAGCTGGGTGTGTGTGGGCTTACACAACATGTTTACAACCAAGGGTCCTGGCAGACCAGACCTTATGGCACCAGGTCTGTTGTGCCTCCTTTTTGTTCATTTAATGTGCTTACCTCTGGTTTAGACAGAAAAACATGCCCAGGCAGGGCAAGGCATAAATAAGCCCGTTTTAGGTCCTGCAGGCCCTTCATGACAATTATATAGGAAGTAGTGCACATGCAGTTGAAAATGTCTGTGTCTCATTTGTAGCCTTCATATGGAGGAATGGAAGTCACAGAGATGGGGCTTTGATCATTAGTTACTAATTATCGTTATCACTGCTGAGGCCTGTGAATGGCTGATCGGTGGGTGAAAATCTTGGGACGGCTGTGCGCTGATCTTGCAACACTGGCACACTCCAGTTTCTGAAAGCTGGGCATCTCGGGCAGCAATGACTCTTAGCTCTTTGTGCTAGTTTGAGGCAGGCTAGAATGTTTTGGTGAGTGTGATGGTTTGGGCATTAACCCGCCCCCCCCCCCCCCCCCCCCCCCCCACTTTTGAATTTGCCCCAGATAACTCAAACGGCCTCTGGGAATATAAATGAAGCTATTTATTTACAAGCAGCAAATATACAAGCAGCTATTTACAATATATATACAGTTATATACAGAAATATACAAAGGATAAACAATACAAAAGCACAGCTCCCCTCCCAGAAACCTAGGTCCCCAGGAGGGGCTCTCAAACCACCCCAACACCTCCCCTTGCCCCCTCAACCTTACCCCAGTTCTCAGGAAGAAGAGAGGTGCAGCCAAGAGGTTAGGGAGCAAGGTTAGTGGGAGCAAGGTTAATGAGATGTGACTAGGTCTGAAGACAAAGGCAGAATGAAAGACAAAATGGAGAATGTTTTACTTCTTCTTCCCAGAGTTCTCAGCGTCACTGTGAGAGAAGGAGACACAATTGTTTTCATTTCACTGCCCATTATCTAGTTCTTTTACCAAAACATTCTAGCTTGCTTCAAGCCAGCACAGTGAGAAAAAGTAGATAATTAGCTGTGAAAAGGAAAACAATTGTGATGTCAACTTCCCTCATAGTCTCGCTGGGATGTATGGGAACAAGAAGGGAAAACATTAGATAACACTTTCGCCATTTTTTACTCACTCTGCTTCTGGCTTCAGACTGAGCTACATCTCCCTAACCTCACTGCCACTAACCTTGCTTCTTAACCTCTTGGCTAAACCTCTGTTCTTCCTTAAGACTGGGGTAGGTTTGAGAGGGGCAGGGGGAAGGTGCAGTGGTGGTTGAGAGCCCCTCCTGGGGACTCAGGTTTCTGGGAGGGGAGTTGTGTTTCTGTATTACTTTTAACTTGTATATTTCTATATATAACTGTATATACTGTAAATATCTGCTTGTATATTGTGCTAGCTGTAAATAAATAGCTTCATTTATATTCCCAGAGTCCGACTGAGTTAGCTGGGGTACCTTCTAAAGTGTGGGGGGGCGGGTAACAGCCTAAACCACCACATACTTTTATTTGGCGACCAACGTGGGGCAAATTCATTTGAGTGACTGTTAATTAACTCTAGGAATCAGAATGAAGCTAATAAAGCAGCTATTTTATTTGGTGGGGGCTATTGTGTGGCCTGTTTGCTGGTTTTTTTTTTGTGTACAATTGGATCAAAGACCAAATTCGTTATTTCTTGCTTCATATGGTTTTTAAGAAGGTCAAAGCTAAAGTTACAAGCATTTTCTGGTCCTGGGGTAATTTCATTCTTGGTTATGCTGGTTTTAATGTCACTGAAAATCTTACCAGTAACATTACAGGGTGTGCTAGTTTGAAGCAAGCTAGGATGTTTTGGTAAAAGAACTAGATAACGGGCAGTGAAATGAAAACAATTGTGTCTCCTTCTCTCACAGTCATGCTGAGAACTCTGGGAAGAAGAAGTAAAACATTCTCCGTTTTGTCTTTCATTCTGCCTTTGTCTTCAGACCTAGTCACATCTCATTAACCTTGCTCCCACTAACCTTGCTCCCTAACCTCTTGGCTGCACCTCTCTTCTTCCTGAGAACTGGGGTAAGGTTGAGAGGGCAAGGGGAGGTGTTGAGGTGGTTTGAGAGCCTCTCCTGGGGACCTAGGTTTCTGGGAGGGGAGTTGTGCTTCTGTGTTGTATATCTTTTGTATATTTCTGTATATATTGTAAATAGCTGCTTGTATATTTGCTGCTTGTAAATAAATAGCTTCATTCATATTCCCAGAGGCCGTCTGAGTTAGCTGGGGCAATTCCAAAAGTGTGGGGGGGGCGGGTAAGACCCCAAACCATCACACAGGGGTATTTGTCAATAATATTACAAGCAATCAAAATACTGCTTTAACTACAGCCCTGATGAGTGTAATTCAACCCAGAACTGGGATGCCAGACATTTGTTCAGGTTATTGCTCATGTAAAACTCTGTTGCTTCTCTCATTTGTCAATTTATGTCTTATGGGTTTGATTTTCATATTAATTCTGGCATTTTGTGTGAAAAATTCAAATGCAGTGCCTGTAAGAACTTGGAAAGATTCTGTTTCAAAAGCAAATGGCTCAGTGTCTCAAAAAAACTGTACCAGTGGAAATCAAAACCAAAACAATGGGGCACAGCCAGGGATAGTTACTGCACCTCCTTCTTCAGATTCTGAGAAAACTACCAATAACAATAACGACAACAAAGATAATGTGCCAGGTTTGGCAGGCATCCCAGGAGTACAGGCTCAAAATCAGAATGTTCCTAACAACACTGATAACACCATCTCAGCCAGTTCGAATCCCCAACCAGCAGTCCAGAACCCTGTTAATTCTAAGGCAGATCTGAACTCACAGACCTCAGGTCAGACCCCCAATGATTCAAACCCTCCAACAGACATGTCAAAGTCTGTTGCTGTGCAGGCCTTTTTGGCACCTGCTACGGTGAAAGCCAAGACTCAGCTTTTGACAAAGTGTGATTCAAAGGGTGGTTTCTGCTGAAGGTCCTGGTCATACATACTGGGTAATGCAGGAGAATGGTGAAATCCAGTATATTCCACAGAGAAATCTAACTTTAGCTGAGAGAGTTTAAATTCAGAGTGTGTAATACGAGCTGTTAGGAGTTATCTGTTCTAGGTACCATCGGCATCCAACACTGAAAGAAATCTACAGTACGTGAGCACGAACCCAACGTCACCTGGGAGTCCCTGTTCTCGTCTCATGTGTGAGGAGACAAAGTGTTCTGAGCTTTTGAATCACCTACATCTGAGATAACCGAAATGAAGTGTGAACTGAACTTGCAAATATTATTTTAGTGTAAATATTTGTTTAGATTAGATCAGTTCTCAGCTATACTCTGAGTGAAGCAGACAGGGGTGGATTGTGCTAGTTTGAATTAGGCTAGAATGTTTTGGTGAGAAAAGGTAGATAATTAGCTGTGAAAAGGAAAACAATTGTGATGTCAACTTCCCTCACAGTCTCACTGGGATGTATGGGAACAAGAAGGGAAAACATTAGATAACACTTTCGCCATTTTTTATTCACTCTGCTTCTGGCTTCAGTCTGAGCTGCATCTCCCTAACCTCACTGCCACTAACCTTGCTTCTTAACCTCTTGGCTGAACCTCTGTTCTTCCTTAAGACTGAGGTAAGGTTGAGAGGGGTAGGGGGAAGGTGCAGTGGTGGTTGAGAGCCCCTCCTGGGGACTCAGGTTTCTGGGAGGGGAGTTGTGTTTCTGTATTACTTTTAACTTGTATATTTCTATATATAACTGTATATACTGTAAATATCTGCTTGTATATTGTGCTAGCTGTAAATAAATAGCTTCATTTATATTCCCAGAGTCCGACTGAGTTAGCTGGGGTACCTTCTAAAGTGTGGGGGGGCGGGTAACAGCCTAAACCACCACACTCTTACTAGCAACCTCCTTAATAGAAACACAAGTCACATTCCCTTTGGTCAGTTTCTTTAACAAGTATGTGATTTAAGTTTCTAAAAACATTAATAAAAGGTCAAATGCCTATTTTGATGTTTAAAGAATTACTGAAATAGATCATAACTGTGCTAGTTTGAAGCAAGCTAGAATGTTTTGGTAGAAGAACTAGATAACGGGCAGTGAAATGAAAACAATTGATGTCAACTTCTCTCACAGTCTCGCTGAGAACTCTGGGAAGAAGAAAGACTTTTTCTCCATTTTGTCTCTCACTCTTGCTTTTGCCTTAGACCTGGTTACATCTCATTAACCTTGCTCCTACTAACCTTGCTCCCTAACCTCTTGGCTGCACCTCTCTTCTTCCTGAGAACTGGGGTAAGGTTAAGAGGGCCGGGGGGGAGGTGTTGGGGTGGTTTGAGAGCCCCTCCTGGGGACTCAGGTTTCTGGGAGGGGAGTTGTGCTTTTGTATTGTTTATCCTTTGTATATTTCTGTATATAATTGTATATAACTGTATATATTGTAAATAGCTGCTTGTAAATTTTGCTAGCTGTAAATAAATTGCTTCATCTATATTCCCAGGGTTCGTCTGAGTTAGCTGGGGCAAATACAAAGTGTGGGAGGGGTGGGGTAACCCCCAAACCATCACAATAACTTATTTAAAGCCACTCAGAAGTTGAACTAATAGTACATCAGGTTAACATTGGTACACCCAGATCCAATGAAATCTCCAGGCATGTCTTCTGCTGTCTCATCTTCCTATATCCACATACAGGGTAACTGCATCAGAACATCAGCTTCATACTAGAAATGTGGGGTATGTGGCATATATGCATGGAATGTGAAGTATATAGCACATAACAAAATCACCACAGGCAAGGGCATAGAAGTGATAAGATTGTATTTTTTAAAGTTTTTAAAGAAAACAATACCACACAAAAAATAACAGCAAAAAATAAAAGCAATCAGAAAACAAATTAACTGTGTAATACTGTTGTCAGTATGCCTGTATGATTAGGCTCCTTGAAGTCACTTTTAAGGGTATTTGAAAACATAAGTGTCGGGGTCCAGAGGCTATATACACAAAATTTCCATTAAGAAATGTTTTTTTAGAAACATCTGTTTGATGAGGGATTGCCAGATCTGAAATGATGAAAAGCCTGTACCAGAGTTGTGCCATAACTAAAGACTTCACCCCAGAACACTGCTATGATGTGATTTTCCTTGTTTTCTGCTACAACTCCAATACTGCATGTAGAGGTACCTCCATAAAATTGCTGCAGTGTTATCATTTGTCTGCACAAACTAGGCATAGTGAAAGGCTAGGAATAAATCTACATTTAACAAGAAAACATAAACAGAAAGAGCCAGCAGATCAATGCCTGGCTTCAATCCTGGTGTCTCCAGCAGGACTTTGGTTTCTTTAATCATGGATTGATTGACAGGACACCAGGCCTGCTGGCAAAAGAAGGGATACACCTGTCTCAAAAGGGGAAAAGATGCCTACCATATGAGCTAGAAGGGCTCACTGAAAGAGCTTTAAAATACATTTGAATGTGTAAGGACACAAAACCAGGCTTGCTGGAAATAAACCTGAGGGCAGCACACCAATATTCAAAGGATGATGAGCTAGCAAGGTCTTTCAGTCTGCTGTATCAGTAGAGGTAGGACAGGGAGAAGTATGTGACACGAAAGATGATGAATTAGCAACTACAGGAACAGCCAGGTACGAATTAGGACTTCGTTGTGCAAAAAAGGTGGCAAGATCTTTAAAGCAACTGCAGTACATCTGCGCTACTGCACACAGCATGAGAAACAAACAGAAGGAGCTTGAAGCCACTGTGTATAAAGAAAACAATGTTATAGAGGCCATCACAGAAATACAGTGGCTTGTCTCACAGGACTTGAGTGCCAAAATCAATGGCTGCAAACTCTTCAGAAGGAATAGGCAAGGAAAGAGAGGCTGTGGCCTGGCTTTGTATGTCAGGGACTGTTTTGATTATGTTGAAGGTAATGGTGATGATAGGGCTGACTGTTTATGGGTAAGAATCAGGGGAAAAGCCAACAAGACAGGTAGCTGGTTGAAGTCAATTATAGACCATCCAACTAGGATGAAGAGACAGAAAAAGTACTCATTTGGCATCTGTGAGAAGTCTCACAATCACTTGCCTTTTTTCTTGTGCAGGGACTTCCCTCGTGTCGTCTGAGAATACAACACAGCAGAGGGGGAGCAGTCTCAGAGGTTCCCAGAGTTGTAGAGGATAACTTCCTGAAGCTGCTGAAGGGCCTAGAGAATAAATCTTACGAGGAGCGACTGAGGAAGCAGGGGCTGTTTACTTTGAAAAAGGGGAGGCTGAGGGGAGACCTCATTGCTGTCTACAGTTACCTGAAGGGACGTTGTGGAAAGGCTGGTGCTGGTCTCTTCTCACAGGTAATTGGAGACAGAACAAGGGAGAATGGCCTCAAGCTGAGACTGGATAGGTTTAGATTAGATACTAGGAGAAAGTTTTTCACAGAGAGAGTGGTCAGGCACTGGAATGAGCTGCCCAGGGAGGTGGTTGAGTCACCAACCCTGGATGTGTTTAAGGGTCGTTTGGATGTGATGCTTAGGGGTATGGTTTAAGGTGAATCTTGTAGAGTAGGGTTATAGATTGGACTTGGTGATCCTGAGGGTCTTTTCCAACCTGGATGTTTCTGTGATTCTGTGAGACTGGTGAGAGGGCTGGAGGGAAAGCCTTATGAGGAGAGGCTAAGGGAGCTGGGGTTGTTTAGCTGGGAGACGAGGTGACTCGGGGGGGACCTTACCACACTCTACAACTACCTGAAAGGAAGTTGTAGTAAGATGGGGGTTGGGCTTTTCTCCCAGGCAACTTGTGACAAGAGAAGAGGGAATGGCCTGAAGCTGCACCAAGGGAGATTTAGGTTAGATGTCAGGAAGCACTTTGTCATGGAAAGGATAATTAGACACTGGAATGGACTGCCCAGGGAGGTGCTGGAGTTGCTGTCACTGAAGATGTTTAAGGAAAGATTGGGTGTGGCACCTAGTGATACAGTCTAGTCAGTGTGGTGGTGTTAGGTCTTAGGACTTGATGATCTCAGAGGTCTATTCCAACCTCAATAATAATGTGATTCTGTGAAGAGTTTATGGTTGTTGAAAGGCACAGGCCACTCAGGGGGACCACAGAGTTCTCATGAAGCCATTCAGGGAGAAAATTAAAAGAGCCAAATCCCAACTGGACATTAATTTTAAGTATTGCAGGTAATCTAGGAGAAAATAATGTGGAAATATGCCAGAGATTTTTGAGTCTCATAATTGTTCTATTGCATGCAAAGATTTGAGCATAAATCTACTTTGTATCTTCTCTGTGTGTACAGGTTGTAGACTACCACTGTTAAAAAATAGTCTTGCAAAATACAAGCTTCATCTTTATAATGGAGTTCTTATCTAACTGTAATTTTGAAGACTGGCTATCAGGTAGCTTTAAATTACAGAGATGTTGGTTGGCTGAAAGGAAATCTCTGAATGATGGCAGTTTGAAAATGGTGCTTGAATTTCATGATCAAAATAGTGGCAAAACTGAACACTGCAATCTGCTGATCAGACAGATTGAAGTGCAGGCTTTATTTCTTTCTTCTTCTGTCCACGGATGATGCCTTACCCTTCTGAAGCAATGTTTCAAATGACAAATATGATCACTCATAGGCATGATGTATATTACCAAACGGGATTTTTATTTTTAACAATGAGGTGGGTAAGTGGCTTACATCAAACAGCAACATTAATGCTGTTGTTCTGGCATGCATTCGTATGATACTCCATCTGGGAAAATGTTCTTTTTCTCTCACCGTTTGCTATGCTAAAGGTGCAAGATGTGACCAAAAAAAAAAAAATCGTTGCAGTGATTGAGTTTGACATAAACCCACAGTAAAAGGAGCTGTTAAAGATCATGACCTGCTGCGCCTCGGTTTCTTACTGCGCATAGGTACCCTGGTACGTACAGTGATGGGCATGAGGTCTCACTGCTACAGTTGTCTTAAAGGGAGATGACTTCTTTATGTTTCCACTATTTACTATGTTCTGTTGAGGGGAGAAAGGTGAAGATGATTCGCTTCTCCCCTACAGATCAGCCAGTGCATTTGTTAGCAGCATGCTGCAGTTTGGATTCTTCTTGCAAGGAAAAAAAAATTGAAAAAATTCTTTTGAAGGGATGGGAAAGATCAAGTCACATACAAAATTATGGTTATGAATGACAAGAGTTCCTTAAATATCTAACAGTGTGCTCCTAAAACTTCGATACTCTGTCTTGACAATGCAAATCTGTTAACTGCCATGCTCTCTATGCTTTGATAATGAAGGACCTTTTGAATATTATTACAATATGTATACAAGTGATTACCTAGACTACTAATTTACAATTATGCATCTAAACCAATTTAATGCTGCTGTTTCTGGATACTGGAATTGTTAATCTGATCTGAGAGAGGTCAGATTATTTTTCCTTTTAAAAAAATGCATTAAAAAAAACCTTGCCAAAATGATAATATTCATCATTAGCTAGATGCATTCTTGCACTTCACCACATGCCAGGGCCTGCTTACATTGAGGTTTTTTTGGCAAGGACTATATATTACACAAAGGTACCTTTTAAGTATACCTTTTCAGAGCAAGCTTAACAAGGCATTTTAAAAATAGCAATCGTTTTAAAAGCCCATTTAGCCATTCTGTAAGGCCTACAGAAATGTGACTGTCTTTGGCCTACTTTTCGAGCTAGGTAAGGAGAGGCTGATCTGATGTGATAGGGCAGGGAATTCTTAACTCATTTCATGGTGACTATGGGAAAGGTATACATGCTTCATTCTAAATATTGGGGTCATTGGATACTTTGTGTCAGGAAAGTATGGAGCTGTACCAAACACTCCTGCCAAGAGCAATTCAGAATTGGAAATCAATTCCAATTGAAACTGACAGAAGGAAAAATGTGACCGGGATATATTCTACTTTCGCCTGTAACACTTTTTTTCCCCTCATTTTTTCATCCTGATGCCCACAGGGCTGTTTCTCCCACTTTATTTCCTCACTTCTTGTTGCCAAGCAGTGTTTGCCCCTTTCTTAACCTTGTTTTCACAGGGAAACCATCATCTTGGCTGAGGGACTCACCTATGCCTTGTGATAGGTCAGTGGAATCTGGCTGGAATGGGCTATGTCTGGCATGGGACAGTCCTTGGTCTCTCCTCACAGAGACCACACAGCAGCCATGTGGCCAGGACCTGGGCATGGACACGAAATAGTCTCTTACACATTGTCAGCATAGGCACAAGGGAAGGCTCACACACACCAAGACACTCATGTCTTGCTATTGGTGTCTGAGGTGTCCTGATCTGTCAATTGTCATACTGTAAAGAGAACAGTATGACAATTGACAGCATAATAAATAACATGGAAAGCTGTTATTTCCCAAATTCTAGCCTGTTCACTGATGGAGCACAGCCAGGCTCTCAATGAAATGTGAGGGTTTAGTAAACACAAATATGTTTGATCATGATCTATAAACACTTCAATTTCCAAATGAAGAGTTGAAATAACATAGAACAGACATGTACAGTGTTCTGCCCTTCTTTCTCCAGATATCTGAAAAACACGTTAATAAACACAAGACTATATTATTCCTATACTAGATACACACAACTTAAGTGATAGTTGGCAATAGAGGACTTAGACATTTTAATCAAGACAAGAATTTAACACTTAAGGCCTAATTGTACAGTGGAGAACCAGAATGGTATTTTCAGTGCTAAATCAACCACTTACAAATTAAACAATCTGTTGCCCCGTCTACCCAGCTGTACTGCAGGCAGTAGCACTATTATCATTTAACTCATCTAGTACTTGTGACATAGCAATGAAAGGAAAGGGCTTCAAATAATTGAACAAATTATTATCACATCTCTTCTTTTAATTGCACTGGAATTACTTCATCTACAAAGATGTATGTACTCAGTGAAAGAAAAGGTTTCATTTACAATGTGCAAAAGAAGGAATTGGGAAATTTACCACAGATTTATCTTAATACGGATTTTATTATTTGCAGATAATATGTAGTAAGTGCTTTTCATGCAAATAAGGCCTTCATGACAAAACCTCTAGCATGAGTATTTTACTTTTAGCTTTAATCTGTAATAAAAATCTTTTTGGCATATATCTGGAGGACATTTTAGCTTTTCTTGTTTACCCTTACTGTTGTGGTTGTGTCATTATGCTTTCAAAGAAAAACCCACTTCAAGGATACATAAATTGCATATGATGATGACTAAAAGTTGGCTCTAGTGAATAGAAGAAACAACCATACATACAATTCAAGTAAGCCTTTTGTGCATCCTTCTGCAGTACTGTCTATAAAGACTATGACTGATTTTTTGTGTGTGTTTTGCCATAGGCTCATTCATTTGACTAGCCATATGTCCACTTGGGTAAAACCCAAACACAAAAACTATGCAGTATTTCTTAAGGCAGTGGCTATCATCTGGGCAGTCCAGTCCATTTATTCAGCTGTTATCCTTTGCAGCCACTTGAGATGCAAAGACCTTTGTGAACCTGAACAAGAAGCTTTAAGGTATACCAGTAAATCCAGATATCCATTTAAGATGAATGAAACAAGTGATCTGGTGAAACTATTCCTCAGTATCTGAAGAAAATGCTAATATGTGAACTAAACAGTACTAGCCTGATTGAAAAATGTGTTGGATATAATACGATTCGGAAAGGAAGATTTTTTTAATTTGCCTGAGATTTTTTTGTGTTTGTGTTCTAAGCAGCATCAACAGAGCAGTAGAGGATCATTTTGATTCATTGTGGTCATACTTCAAATGTAGCTGAGAACATGAAGTGAGGTGGGAATGAGAAAATAAGCTCTGACAAAATGAACTGAAAGGAAACAAAAAAAATTGCTTTAGGCAGTCATGGTAGCAAGCATATTTCACTGCGTAAGACCTCAGCCTGAGCAATCATATTATCTTGCTAGAAGTGCATCTGAAGTATTTACTATTTGATGTCCATAGACATAAAACATGTGACTAGTACACTTTATATTTAAGGCAGCCAATTCAGAGCCTACAGCCAGAGCTGGGAATTCTGGGTTATGCCACTCACACACAGTCATGGAAGTAGACCTTAATTGTGCAAGTTTATGGTCAGATACAATACATAAATAAAACAGACTAATGCAGGATGTGAAAGAAATTATATCACCATAACAGTATCATAGCATGACAGCATGCTACAGGTTGGAACAGACCTCCAGTGATCATCAAGTCCAAACCCTCCTGCAAAGAAGGACCATTTAGGGCAGCTCAGAGAGGAATGAATCCAGGCAGGTTTTTAAGATCTCTGGAGCAGAAGACTTTACAACATCTCTGGGCAGCCTGTTGAAGTGTTCCATCACCCTCTCAGTAATAAGAAAAATAGTTTCTCATGTCAAGATTGAATTTCCTTTGATTGAGTGTATGTCCATTGCCCCTGTCCCTATAACTGCATATTGCTGAGAAGAGACTGACTTCATCCTCCTGACAACAACCCTTTAGATATTTTTAGACATTGGATAAGGTCCCCTCTCCATTGCTCCAGTTCCTTAATCATTCTTGTACCTCTCCCTGTCCCTCTTGAATTAGAGAGCTAAGAATTGTACACAGTATTCCAGATGTGGTCTAACTAGGGCTGAGTAGAGGGGGAAGAGAACCTCTCTCAACCTTCTGAACATACTCTTTCTAATGCACCCGAGTATATTATTGGCCTTCTTGGCAAACAGGTCACAATGCTGTCCCCTGGATAACTTATTATCAACCAGAACTCTAAGGTCCTTCTCTGTAGAGCTATTCTCCAGCACATCAACCACCCAAGGCAGAAATCCTTGGCAGTGTTCCTTGGGAGGCAGTGCTGGAGGACAAAGGAATCAAGGAGGTACTCTTAAAGTAATGTGGCTGAGTCAGGAATTATAAAAATAGAATTATTTTATTTTCCTGGAATCCCACCCCCAAACTATATACAAAAGAAGTTAGGTTTATCTACAGATTCACTTTGATTAGGAATTTCTTTTTAAAAGGATATTATAAATAAATTTAGAGATTTAGGAAGTCAGGAAATGGAAAAGGCTAAGCTATAAACACAGCTTCATTCCACTATCAATCAAGTTGAGCAGAAGATTAAGGGAACAGCAGGTTTTACGGAGGTGATATAGGTATTCAACAGTGATACCTTGCTGGATTCCTCTGCAGGAGCAGCCTTCTGATGCTGAAAGCAATATCCAATAGTGTAGATCCATGCAGCAGAAGCCCAAGGAGAGTGGCAGAGCCACCAAACTCAGAAATGTCCTGAGCACTTCTTCCATGAGTGGGATGATCATGAAATGATGCTACCTCCGCAGCAGCAGGGGAAAGCCAAACTGTGCAGCCAGGAATTCGGCTGTTGATACGATCTGAGAGTAGCCAGCCCAAGTGCCGCAGGCAGCTCTCTCAAAGGACCCCAGGACTTGCCAAACCTGCAAGTTTGCACAGAAGGGAGCAAAAGTGGGGAGATCTATCCAAAAGGCAGGGACAGTACAAAACCAAGAGCTGTGCAAAAAGGTAGGAGCCATCCAAAAGCGAGGATGGTCCAGTCACAGCAAGAACCTGTCCTGTTGGGCACTCTGTCAGGAGCTCTTTCAAGGTGGGAAACTGTCAAGATGGGAACTCTCAAGGCGGGAACCTACCAGGTGGGAACCTTCAAGGCAGGAAACTGTTCCCATTCTCCCTTGCTCTATTTAATCTTTTCTAGACAAAGAGTCCATTTACCATTTTATACTGAGCATGAAAACCCAGCCATCCACCAGCCTGACCCCAGCACAGGCTTTCACATGGGTCATCCCATGTGCATGAAAGCACCTTTTGCTGTTCCCCCCTCAAGCCTGCAGGGTGGGGTTAGGGGCTGAGGGGAAGCAGTTTTCATGCCTTCTCTCATTCAAACCCACGGCCGGGGGTGTAGAAGAAAGGAATTTGGGGTACCCTGGGACAATTTGTACTAATTTTCTGCTTTAACTCCTGGTACATTCTTAAAATGTACTGTGGGACATTTGGAGATTAGTTCAAGTTTACAAATTGTTACTTTCAGAGTAGTCTTCAGAGACAATATTCAGAAAGAATTTTCAAAAAGAAAAAATACAATGTTTTACAATGTTTTACAGGTGACACACCACCCCTGCTCTGAGATGGCCAAAAGTCACAGGAATATGTAGGGCAGTGAATGATGAGACCAAGCTCAGAACTGTACTAACCATGCTGATACGGATTGCATGCAGCTCAGAGCCCTGGCAGCACATGTTTATGTTTTCCTAGTAAGTATTCCAAGTGAAAGATCGATTCTTATGCTGAATAATTACAGCACTTGGTGAATAATCCTTTTTAGACATGGGTAGCCTGCCCTAGGGACAGACCCTTGTTGTGTTGAACTATAAAGTAGGAATAGGTAAAGTGAGATTTCATCCAGATGAGTATATATAAGGAGAACATAACCAAGGAAAGAAAAACAACTTTCTTAAGAAGCAAGCATGTCCTAGAATAATTCAGTAGGATTGTATTGGGTGAAACTCACTGGAGTATAAACTGTACAAAACAGAGAAAACAGAGGAGATGGAAGAAAAGAGAATATTGCATTTTACATTCTTGTGATTCACCTTCCAAAACACACTTGTGAATTGGAGCCAATGACTGTAGCTACAGAGGCAACAAAACAAAGGTAATGTTATACAATGACAGAGTCACTGGATTTGTTGATCTTGGTTTTCTTGCATTTTTTAGCTGTTCTGAAGAGTTTCTAGCAAATTTCTGGTACTTGGTTCTCAAGCAAGTTGGGTTTGGCTATGTTCTTTCATGTGTCCTATCATGGTTTTTAAAGAGCTGACTGAATGATACTCTCAAACTAATTGGAGAGAAAATAGAATTATATTTGGAAAGAGAGATACAGAAAGAAATTACAAAGCAGGTACAAAATCCATAGCAACCCCCTTGAATTTTCCCTCAACCCAAAACTAAATCTATAATCCCCAGTGCTCCAATCCTCCTTGCCCCCCCCCCCCCCATCACCTCTGGAGGCCCCAAAACAGGCCTACTCCTTACATGTTTGTCCCAATAAGGACAGCTCCAGCCAGACATAGGGCTGGAGGGGGAGGAAAGGAGAGTGAGCTGACCTCACTGTGAGTTTATAAAGAGATAGCAGAATTAATGGGATTGAATAGCAATTTTCTAGTCCCTAGAAGATTTTTTAACCCAGTGTCTGAACTGTAAAGTCCTCATGATTGCATGTTTGCTTTTAGGGAAATAAATATACCTACTTCCTAACAGAGATAAATGACTTCTGATCATGGGACTGCACAAATGGGGTGAGTGCCATCCCAAACCCTTTACAACCAGTTAAAAAAAAAATAAAATTCCATACAGCAAAGATCTTACTCAAAGAGTACTTCTGACTGTGAAACATTTAAGAATTAGAGGATAGAATACTGTTTTCCAGGTAGCCCCATATTACCATAATGACAGAGAAATGGTCAGAAGTGCTGCTGTGGGTTGTTAAGCCATCACAAATACAAGCTCTGATGTAGCAAAAGGCGGCTAAAAATCACATAGTAAAATGGAAAATACCAACTTCTATATTCCAGAAACACACCCTATTCAAACCCTTCTGCTGGAACATAGACAATGCTTAACTGAAGTCTTGCCAGATGCCTAGCAGCACCAGATGCTGAAGACTCCTTGTTTTCAGGGTCCATTGCTCTGGGGCTGCATCACCATGTGGATAACTCTGGGCCTCCAGGACTCCCAGGTTGTCTGCTTCTCATGATGAGTCTGGAATTGGAGAGAACCTTGACCTGACATGAATTTCTGAAGAACAGACTTCTCATTCCTTAGCAGGAAGCCATTCATACACAGCATCAGCATTAGGATGTACTTCAACATTTCTTTTTGGTTTCAAGTCACTGTTTTGGAATTTGGAACTTTATTTACTCATAGTAAATATATACTTGCGTAGTATCCATTGGAAAATGAGACTTTAGAAGGTCATCTAGAAGGCCTCCATACCCAGGCAGAACTAGCTTTCCTACAAACACTTTATTTGGCCAGCTGTAAATGACCTTACTTCCCATGGCAAGGTCAAGAAAATAACTTGGACAGTGAATACCATGAGGTTAAGTTCTGCAGCACAGCAGAATTTCTTGAAGTCTATACCACTGCATAGTCAGGATAACCTACATCTAATCAACTCAACTTCATATTTCTGTCAGGAATGACTGAGTCACCTTATATGCATATATGCCCATGAAATCTGCAGCATGGATTTAAGTATGTAACAGGGATAATCCACTCTGAATATTATGTAAGTAATGAGCACTAAGAAATAATTTACCTAATTAAAAAATGTTGGTAGAATAACAATGAAGAGGAAAGCACACTATGAAAACTGAAGTGCTGAATAACATCATAATAATCCATGAATATTGGATGTCATCATCTTAATCCAGAAGGAACTTCTATACAAATTTCATTAGCATGTTCTAAAACTTGGCGTATTATAAGAAGTTGTTTACAGAGAAAACACAGCCTTAATATCTCTCACAATCTGTCACTAGCAAAAAAAAAGAAAAAAAAAAAAAAAAAAAAAAAAAAAAAAGGCTGTATCACTAAACAAAGATCTTGCCTAGGGAACTTTTCTGTGTACCAAACTAACAACATCCATGATTGCCTCACATCTGAATAACTGAATACATTATTTGTGAGACTAAAACTAAACATTTGGAAGTGAAAATAAAATTATGCTTGTTAACAATTTGCACAGACCCTGATTTCAGAAAAGACAGTGCACAACTGGCCATCTGTCTTAAGAAAAATAACACAGAAGTGGATATTTTTGAGAAGTAAAAAGTAGAAAAGAGAGAAGCTAGACTCTTACCAGCCACTTGTATTTACTTTAACTATGTCAAAATCTCAGTCAAGTTAGCAGTAAACACACAGGTCATTAAACAGGTTAATTGAATTTGACTGACATCTGCTTCTTAACAATTAGATGGCACAGCATATTTTCGTAATGAAAGAATTGATTTAATTACCCTCTTCTCTCACTGAAATTGTTTATTAAGTAGTTCAGCCATTAAAATGTTTTTTTATTAGTGAGGCCCAGATGGCCAACCACTGTAAGTGTAAAGAATAGCTGAGCCATGTCAGACTTTAATTGATTGCAAATTAGAGGAACATCACTAACAGCACAGATACTGAAATTAAACTTTTCTAACATTAAAATTCCATAATGATTTGTAGAGAGGAAAGAAATCTAAATCTGACATTCACTAAGCAAGTGTAACCACAACATAAGGAAAATGTGTGACATCTCTGTTATTACCTGTGTACTGAGGCTCTGCCACTGCTTCTGTTGAACTTGCCATCCCTGAATGCTCTTTCTTACATGCATTTGCAAGGTGCCACCTTAGCAATTTTTTCTGTCCTTGAATATTTTCTTTACAGAGGGTGGAGGAAGGATTTGTGATTTAGTCTGTAGTGGATTTTCATTTCCTGATTTCACTTGGGCCAGTGTTCCATCCACTTTGCACAAAGCTGGTGGAAAAGACAGCCAAAGATCAAGTTTATTTGCAAAGCATCATGGCAAAATTAAGCCCTTTATAAATATAGATTTATGATTCCCATGAGATGTGGTTTTTCTGTAAGCCAGGTTTTTCTGTGAGCCAGGTTTTCCTGTGGCTCATCTTCTATTTTCATTGCTTCTTTCTAAGCCTATTGCTTAAATAACAAAAGCAAGTTTTGTTTAATGTTCTCCATCTCTCAGAAGCACCAGAAGAATTTCCATAACAAAACGTAATTCTAAACCAAGATGTGAACCATTGCTACCCAAGCATTCAGTAATGTTATTTAAATTACTGCAGATACTAATTAGAACCGATGTCCAGGCTAGCACTCAAACACTGAAAATCAATTTAAGCTTAATGTTGCACGTAACTCTTCCTGATGTAAAGACTGTGAAAAATCTGTAACAAAGTGCACTCTTTCTTTAGACATTTAGGGTCTTTATGGATGTTGTCATCAACAAAACATCTAGGAGACAATAACCTTTAGCTGAATGCAGTCATGATACAAGCCCATCAGTCCTGTGATTCCTAGCACAGTCTATGCAGTGTCACACACAATGTTTTTTCAGGCAATGAAGTGGAGATGACATCATTAACTTCACACTGGTCTTTTTTGTTTCAAATTTTCTCAGTTACAAAGGCCACAAGCAATGAAGAGTATTTCACAGTCAAGGGTGCTGTTACACTCCTGCAACTACACCACTTCACTGCGGAAGACATTAGATGACAACAGTCATGGTTTTAGACAATCATTTCAAACTCAGCATTTTCTTCTTGTGAATTGAAAATGTTCCTGGTCAAACCACCTTTCTAGCATGAGGTAGGAGGTGAATTTCACACTGTATTCATTAGGGATGTGGAAGCTAAACAGATTGAGGACAAAATGGCTGACCAGCAGGTAAATGTTGTAGTCAAAACAATGTTGATGTTGCTGAAATGAATAGGTGTGTCTAGATTTTGATTTCAGGAAGAGATGTATTTCACCAAAACCTTGCCTATGCTTAACTCCATATGGATTTTTTGCCCACAGTTAATTGCTTAACAGTTTCTACTTTCAGGCTATTCTTGACTAATTAGAAATATGAACAGCACATCCCTAAACCACTACAACACATCAAAGAACATTATTCATCAGCTGGATTTCTTATACAGTTCCTCAGCTTTTGTCAGACTTTCCAAAATTCTGAGTTGTAGTGAATTTACTTTACTGGGGGAGGGATCCACTCTAACCCAGCACACATTCTTAGAGAATATTTAGAGATGGCTATTGCAAATGGTGCTGAAACTCTTGAAATGAGATGAGTGTACTTCTTCTAGAACTGCCTGAGTATGCCACAAAACATTTTTCTTTTTAAGATATAGCTCAGCATAAATAGCTAAAAATTCTCACTTCTCTTTCTGAATAAGCTGCTGTAGGATTAAAAAAAAACTCTTATGAATTCTTTGCTGTGATCCCAGAGAAAGAGAATAATGTATTGTCCCCCTTCCACATTTTAATTTTAAGAAATGTTATTTAAGTCACTTACAATATCTAGATGTGAGTATATTACAGTAACAGGAAAACAAAACCAAAAACAGCCCTGCTCCTACACTTCTTGTAATTATATGCAGCAAGTGAAACTGGCAAGAAAAACAAGGAATTTGGTGTTTCAGTTATACAGGGCCATGTACCAGCACCCAGGAGTGACACAAAATGTCATAATTAACAGAAATACGATCTCTTTCTATGAAATGTGAGTATTTCTACAGTGGCAACACAGCATTCTTAGCTCTGCATGTGCATTTGTGTGTGGTTAGCAGTGTCCTCAAAATTAAATCACCGGGCACATTCTAATGAAATGACATTACCATTCCTGAAAGTCCTCCCACACTGAGCTGAACTGCCCGACTTGACAATGTCACTCCAGTGCAGATCCTGTGCAGCTGGTACCAGGATGCATCACCAAATGTATTTTTAGAAATTTGCCATCGAGTATGTGAGTGAAAGCACAAGTGCTCTCAAAAATGTGGATTCAAATGTAATCCATATTATATTAGAATCCAGAACACTTTATGGGAAGGTATCATCTATTTGTCCTCTGGCATTTTTTGTGAATACACAATCAGCATAATAGTTAGTAGTAGGCACCAATAATTTTCTCAGTTTTCGTCTTAACTCCCAAGCTGCTAGTCTATGTCAGTCTGATATAAAAAGGCATTCTGGAACGTGCAGATAGAAATGTATGCAAAAAGTGGTACTCAGACACAGTAATTTATTGTATTGATAGGGCGATCACTCTTTTAACAGGCTAATCTGTAAAACGCTCCCATTGTTGCACCCAGCATACTGTTTCAGGGAAGTACTATAGCAGATGTTAACATTGAAATTTGTAAACATTTTTCACTGCAGTCAGGGTCCTGTTGCTTCTCACTTCATGCTGACAGCCAAGGCCACTCCTCTGTCTTTCACTCTGTGAATATTGATCACAGAAACTCAATAAAAAAGATCGTCAGCAGCATATATGGCTGAGATGGAGAGGCATTTTTCTCAGAGGGGGCAAAATCCTGTATTTCATTACTCATGCCATTTCAGTGTGTATTCACTGTACATAGCAGGTATAAGGTTAGAGAAGCTGCCAGTTCTTAGAGAGAAGGTACTAATCAAGCTTTCAGAGTTTCAGCAGGGCACACAGATCAGCCCCCATGTTACCAGTGCTGCTCACTGACTTTATCTCTTGTGATTTCACTTGCATCTCCTTCTCCTCTATTTTGTTGACTGACATTTTTGCTATTGTTACCAGCAGACACAGAGTAATTTGCTGACAGGGTACACCATGGGCAGGATACTCAAGTATAATGGTTTGAGCTGCATCATGTATATCCTCCACTATTTTGTGCAATGCTGGATGCAAGACAGAAAGTGGGTGTTGCTGGAACTTGTGGGATGCTTGTGGGGTGGAGACTGGGCTCTCTTCTTTTCTGGTTTAATTTTTCATGCTGCACAGATTTCTTGTGTGAATTTCAGTCAAGTATTTCCTTTTTTTTTCCTTTTCTCCCACCTCTTTTGGTGTAACCTGATATCTCTTCAACAGAGTAGTAAATAATTTTTTGTAATGCAACTAAAACTCTCCAGTTTTACTTCTTTATACCCCCTGCCAGTGGGGGAGAGAGGGGGAGGTTGGGGGGAGAAGCAGTCAACTCATGCATTAATCTGTTACATCAAGACAACATGTGCCCCTGCCTGCGTATGCGTATGTGTGCGTGTGTTCGCATCAAGGGAGGACTTCAAATGCAGCCCGGCCATGAGCCTACAGTGCCTCAAGGTCCTGCCTTTATACTAGCAAGACAGAAGGGTACAGGCTGCTTCTACAGCGCATTCATGGCTCTAGTGACAATGGACTCTTGGCACTGCTGAGATTCTCTAGGGATAGCTGGTGCTCTGAGACAGTGGACAATCACTTCTGGGGCTCAGATACTGCCTGACTGCAGAAGCTCTCAGGACAAAAACTCTTCTTTCTCCTCTCTTGTGCAGTGGAAGCCCAGATCATGCTCTTGCCACTGTCAGTGATGGTAAATAATCCGAAACAGGAGATTTGCCTCTGGAGCACTTCTGTGTCTCTGGATGGCTGAAACCAATATTTCTGGCAGGAATAATTTAACTAGGTGGAATGTTTCCTGTGTGAACTTATATTAAATATAAATATTTGTACCTCTTGCTTCTGCTTAAAAGACAAATTTTCTTGAAATGCAGCTTCAGAAGTCTGATATTATGAATGTATGGGGCTATTGCCAGGCAAAGTTTTCTAAGTTTCATAAAGACCATGTGAGTGCTATAAAGTAGCCTCATAGTAAAAATTTCTGTATTCTCTTTCCAAATTCCAGAAGTGGCCTATTGTAAGAAATGGACTGTTGGAACACACGGACAGGTAAAACAATAGATAGGCAGTCATCTTTTAGGTAGTTTTCTCTTTCTGGAAGTGCACATTTAAGTGTGCATCCAGTTAGGAAAGAGCCCTTTCAAATCTCTAGGTCAGAGAACTTGAGAAACATGGAAGGCTAGCAGGCAAAGCAAGCTAGACTGGTTTTCCTCCCCATTATGTAAATACATAAAACTGATCAATAATGCACAAGCATTCCTCCTAAGAGTGGGGAAGTAGACCCCATTCAAATATTTTCTGAGCATGCAGCTTTTAAATTCTTTCAATATTATCTACAATAACTAAAATGTTCCAGGTGGGGAGGAGGGATTCCACTGACAAACTTGCGAGATAACTACACTCCTGGCACAGTTCTCTAGACTTTAATGGGTAGATGGCAGTATTAGAAGGCCATTACCCTCTATAAAGATTTCCCATTAAAAGTGCATTTAAAAGCAACATTTTGTATAGCAAACAGCTGCTGAGATTTGGAACTCCTGAGCTCAACTCCAGATTCTAGAGTGGGTTGTCCAGGCTTTTCCCACCCCATCCAGGCCTTCTCCATCTCTGCTTTGACCTATCAGTTTCCAGCTTCCAGCCCAAGTACCCCCTTCTCCAGACTCATGAGTTGTCATTCCCTCAGCCTTCTCATTACCCATCTTTCCTTCTGTCCCCTTAATGCTTCCCCATCAAAATTCCTGTCTTCTTTCCTTTATTTTCTGACACTGGTTAGAACAGGGATATTAGTATGAACATGAATTCTAGAAGAAAGAATATTCTTCCTTGCACTGTCTTTGCAGCCAGGCACAGCTTCATGGCACCAGCAGCTGGAATGAGTGATTGCAAAGAAAATGTTGATTTGATGCTGTTCCCTTGGTATGGTGAATGTTCAGTGTACAAACACTGGTACTGGTATATCTGTGGATTGGTCAGAGTGATGGAGTGCACGAGGCATCTTGCAAAGATAAAAACTATCTTGACTAAACCCTTCAAGGAAACAATAAAAGGGAACCTCTTTCTCTGACGCTCTGCAATACCTTTCAAGCTTACGCTTGAAAGCTTCCAAAGGAAACAGGTGTGTGCATTTCATAGTGATCAAATCAATAGATTGTTTCCTTAATGCTGTACCCAGAAAGTTTCCCAAACACAGCCTAAAAATTCAGCCTGAAGCAAATAATCCTACTTGGTTTTACCTGTTTATAAGAAAATTGAAAAAAATCTGGAATTAAATTTAAGGGCAGCATTAATTATAGGTATCATAGGTTGTTTGTCCCTAACAAAGTTTAGTATAGTTCAGATTTTCCTAGAATTTTAAAATAAACAAGTATATATAAAATCACAAGTTTATATTTTAGCAACAAGATGAAATTGCTGAGTGTTTCTAAAGCTGTTCTTCAGCAATTATTGTATTCAGTAGTTATTTGCATCTTGGTAGTGTACAGAGGTCCAAGAAGTATAGGAATGCCAGGTGTTAGACACTTTCACAAGTGTTTTGCTGCAGCCCTTGACACTCCAACAGCCTAGAAATATCAAGACAATTAGAAGACAGAAATAGTGATCTTCTTGTAAATAAGGGATACCAAATAATGGCCATCTGAAGCACTAGCTTAGAAGCACACTAAGAATCAAGAGATAGCTACTGAACTTGTATCTCCCAAGGTCTTACCCATAAGACCATACTTCCTTTTCCCAGCTGTCTAAAAAATAGGAGATAACTGGCTCTGATGGATAATTACATGTCAGAATAAAGGAATCTGAAATGTGGCAACCTTCAAGGCTCTTTTCCTTTCCCTTTTTCCACGCTGTAAATACGAAGTCTCTTGGTGAGATCATTACTGAACAGAGATTACCATTACGCTGATGATGGAAGATATACTTTTCAGGCCTTATAGCTACATGGCTTGCTCCATGGGAAATTCTGAAAGATACAGTTAGCTGAATGTGTCAGGAGTTATTGATGCCCAGATCTGAGAAGTTTCATGTTCTTGACAGAGGTCACGCACCTCAAGAGGGTACTCAAAGATCCCCAGCATATCACACACTGCACATGCTAACAGAGCCTTTTTTTATTATTTTATTTCAATTGCATTATTCCAAGACTTCATCGCAGGACTCTTGATAGGGCAGCTGATGTCATTGCAGCTGTACATTATCTAAATATGATGGGTTCCTGTGACACACTATGTCCACCCAGTATTTTCTTTTTTTCTTTTTTTTTTTTTTTCATCAGATGCTGCTTGTTATTTCTAAATGTTTCACCAGACTTCACTCTGGCTATATTTAAGAACTACTTGCTGAGCTATAAACTCATATGCTTCTGTGCTCATACATTACCCGCTGCTGAAAGTTTCTAACATAGAATATGAAGTCTGCTGGATAGCTTAATTCTGTTATGACAGCCCTCCAGAATAAAATTCCCTGTGCATCACATCTGTTCCCATGTATTCATTCCCAGTGTTGTGAATTTAAACTGAAAATATGCCCCTGCTTTCTTGGATATATCATTGACAAACATCACAAAATATGAAGTATGAGGCTTTATATTTTAACATACACTTCAAAGTGTATGACAGAGCATGCATTTGTGTGGAATATGTGTGCATATCTGCATTTACAACATTCAGCATTATAAAAATGTAATCAGTATTAAACTGGCCTATGCAACCTGCACCAAAACAATCTGTTAAAACATTTCAGGGTATCATTATTATTATGCTCCCACAGCAATTTTACAAGCAGTCTAGGAAATATATGTAACAGTTCTGTTTGCTCTTCTATGAGCACAATTGCATTCCAAATGCTATTGAAGAATATAGTCTCTTACACTATACAGATGTTGGAGAATATGTAAATATTTTATTGCAAAATGCACATACTGTGACTCATGCACCCTAATTTATAAGGGCTTGATAAGAATGTTCATATTTTATTTGCTGTTATTTATTGTTTATAGCATAGCAGGGAAAGCTAATGTGCAGGAGATGATGGATTTGCTGTGACAGATCTGGTGTTTTATAAGATTCTCTACCCCAAAGAAATCAGTTGTCCTGTAGTGCTGGGTCATGGGAAGCTCAGATCACTTCCATTAGCAGCGATGCATTGGTAACATTATTGTAATCAGAGGCTGGGAACACATTGTAGCTTAAGATTTGAAAAGTGAACATAAAGAAAGCATGAGGTTTTCTTGGATGGACTCAGAATAACTACTGTGCATTACTTCCCAGCACAAAGATACCTGCAATATTTATATTTTTGCTTCTATTTTGCCAGCTTTCCTTTACAGCTGCTCAGTCACTACTCTGTTTTTTAGGGCATAAAGCTAGTCTTGCCACCAAAAACACTCCAGGGCCCTCAGATGAGAAACCCCAGCCCCCACATATGGCCTTGGAGTCTCACATCTGTCTGTCTGAAGTCATTAATCTAAAGACTTCAGTGAATGCAGGATTCTCACGCTAACAAGCTGGCAGCTTGGGATGTGTTCTGTTTCCTGGTGCCAGCTAAAGCCTTCCCTGGAAGAGGTTAGAGAGAGCAGCCCTTCATTGTAAGCATCGCTCAAGCAGGTGTCTCAAGCTGAACTATGAGTCCTTTTCACAGAGGCCCAGTCTCAAAAAACAGAAGGAATGCTCTTCACGAACATAAAAGCACAGCCCATTCCTATTTAAAATACTAATTAAATATATTTTTTTAATTATTCACATAAAATCACTCCTGCTGTCCCCTACCATTGTAATGTTGTAAAAGATGTGACAGAAGATTTAGCTCACAGAAATGAACAATTCAGCCAGGCTCAGGCTATATCACACATGTGTGCTTCACATGAAATGTTTCAATCTACAGTAGTTAACATTCTGCCAACACTCAAATGAAATACAGTTTGGCAGTGGCATCTAAGAGGAAAAAAAAAAGAATATCAAAAGGTAACAGCAATTTAATGACTAGACTATCATTCTTAAATTACAGCCTCTAAGTAAAACTAGACATAAAAATAAATGCCATTATCTTTCTTTCATACCATAGTCTTTTAAAAGAGGATTCCAGATAGTCTGGTGGAATTTGAATTATTATTTTTTAAAAACAATTTTCATCACCTCTTCCAGTCAACAATATATTTTCCTTCTGGAAAACATGCAGATTTCTATATTGTTCAGGCTTCCAGGCAATTAAGTTCTTTCAAAGGTCAATAATAAATTTCTAAAGCTCTTTACAATAACCAGACTGGATGCCTGACATTTTTGTCTAGTCCATTTATGCTATGAAGCACACATATGAGAAAGCAGCTAAAACAAGGCAGGTGAGATTTTCCTGATTTAAGAAAAATACTGATTGCCACACGTCATTTTAGGATGGCTCTGTGACACCCCTAGGGAAAGAAAAGGGATGCAGGTAACAGTCCAAGGCCCTATTTCTGTGAACATTCCTGAACCTGAGAGCTGGTTTTAGAATCTTTGCAATCAAAGTAGCTAAAAGGCTGTCCCTGTATATTTGCTGGCCTGATTATCAAAAAAACAGCCACAGCGAAAACCTTGCCCCACTGTGAAAATCATTCACACACCATTCAAGTGAAAACATTTCTGGTATGGCAAATGACTCCACTCTCAATGTCAGGATATCCTCAGCCTTGCAAAAAGCATCCTGGAATTTAATAATGGGCACAGATACTATGTTCCTTCTGATGATATTCCATTTTGCAGAAACACTCACCAGTGATTTTAAGGGAAGAATATACTAGCTCACACAGCAAGCTGAGACTTCCACCTAAACAGACATGTGTGACGATGCTATTTAGGTACGAAAAGCACAGCCTAATATAATATGGCCACAAGTAACGTTTACCGAAGCCTTCAGAAGCCCTGTGTGGTCCAGGACATCTGTGATTCATAAAACCAGTGATAAAAGAGCTGGCATCCCTGAATGCCTCTTCTCCTCAACGACCTGCTGACACTACTATATACTATGTCCTCATTAAGAGCTGCTAGCAAATTGGAACAATGCTATAGAAGGCAAGAGTGTCAGTCTTTAAAATTAATATGGAAAATTATGCTAATATCAAGCAATATCTAGAAAAGGTAATGCATATTTCTCTCACATGAAAATGTAAAAAAAAAAAATCCTTTAGGTGCTGTGATGAAGTTAGTAGACCTCCCTATTCATTGTTCATCTTCAGAAACCATCAATTTATTGTGGGATATAGAAGTGGGAGAGAGTAAATTAAAAAAAGGGAAAAGCAAACAAAAAAATAGAAAAAAGGATCCCAAACTACAACAAAATGTAAGATTTGACAACTAAGGATGTGATCCAAATTCATTGCAGTGAATTGAAATATACTTACCAACTTTAACACACTCTGCATCTGTGCTGAACTGAAAACAGCGGATGACTTGAAAAAAAGAATATGTATAAATATATCATACAGTTTTAAATAATTCTTCTCCCAAAGGTGGTGTATTTACTTATGAAGAAGAAAGTAAACAAAATAAGAGTATGCTAGTATTCAGGGAAAAGACAAACCACAGAAGACAACTTGTATGAACAACAGCAAAGCATAAAATCTTGTGAGCAAAGCATAAAATCTTGTGCTTAATCTGCACGTATGAGTATTTCCCGAAAAGCTGCATGATGACTTCAGCAACGAAAAGTACATATATTCTTACAACTTCATTAGACCATGGTCAAAGTGCTCAGTAGCCTCTGGATAAAGCTAAGAAAAAGTTAATGATACCAAAGGGGATTGTTAGAAGATACAAAACAAATGCAACCATAGTCCACAAGTAGGGCTACTTCAGAATAGAGTTGGGCAAAACTCACAGTTTCCAGATATAAATATTTATAATTTGTTCCTATTTAAAACAGAAGGCTTGACAGAAAACAAGACAATTTTTAAAAAAAGCTGTTGATAACACACGGGAGAAAAATAGTTGTAACTAGACAGAGCAAGTTAAAGGCATCTCTGACTACACACTAAAAATACAAAGCCCTCAAAAATTATTTCTTAAGTCATATATCATGACAAGTACAGCCTCAAACAAAAATAAAGGAGTTTATTAAACAAGGAGTCTAATTTCAAGCATATTTTGCAATGTGAAAGAACAGAACAACTGCCAAAATAAATGTGAGGAAAACAAAGAGAGACACCTCCCCACACCATACAAAAACCAAACCAACTTCAAAACACTTCTCTAAACATTCAAAGGAAAATGGAAAGATAAGGCATAAGCAGTATGGGTTCATAAGGAACATATTTTGCCAAGGAAACATGATTGCTTTTTTGATAGAAGTGCAGAAATCCTGGATGAAAGATACACAGTATGATTTTAATAAAGGATTTAATACAGTGTTGCACTAAATCCCCCCAGATGAATTCAAATTGCTTTGGACATAAGCACTTCTGTGTAAAGTGAAAACAGGTTGAAAGAACACAAACACTGGCTGATGACAAATGGCAGAAGATTGTACTTAGTTGTGGAGAAGTGTGTTTGCTGCAAGGTATAAAGTTGTTTCATGTTTGAATAACTTCATTAATAAGCTGGAAGAAAAGGTAAAAAGCATGTACATGAGCTCTAGCCAAGAAACTACAGAGGGAGTAATGTTAAAGTGACAGGGAAAAAAATTGAGTTCTAATGTTAATTTTTTTTTTTAAAAAAAGTAAAAAGAGAGTGGCAAGCAACTGCATTGAAAGAGCAGCCGACAGCAGAAAACCAAACACCTTGTACAGGCAAAGCAATGGCCTATGCTTACCCTCAGTGTACATGGAGGGCACTTCATTGGACATAAAAGATAACGTACATTTCAGGACATATTTAGTTGTTTAATGTGGCAGAGGAAAGGAAAAAGTGCACTGTGCTTAGAAGAAGCATAAACTCTTAAGTGTTTGCAAATACATTGCAGAATTCCAAAGTACAGGAGGGAGAGACATAGAGCACAACACTGGGAGATAACAAGAGAGACTAGGGACAAATAATCTAAAGTTGTCTGCTCCATGCTTTCAATAGATTTTTTTTTCTTCTTCACTGAAAAATTGTTGAATATGAACTCTGAAGAAAGGTAAAAAATATAGCAAAAATGCCTTCTTACTGCAGGGCGGTAAGAAGCTCAGGCTAAGAGTATCACTTATCTAGATAATGAACACTGGAGATGTTAAAACCCCACCACTACAAGCATTGAAAGGCTACTGATTTCTTTATAATAACTGAAAAGTTGTACAACATCAACAGGGAAGAATTAATGTATTTGGAAACATTTCAAATTCCATGATTTATTTTTTTGCATGTAGGAACATGTTTAGTGGTTTTCCTTTTATAGATTTTGGCTGAAAAAAAATAAATCTGTGGATTGTAGTTCCCTCATTTAACAGAGAAATTTATTTGTGTGTGTGTAGGTGTTATAAATATAAGTGTCTGTTTGTTATAAATATAAGTGTCTGTTTGTGTTTTGTGTATTTCTAGACTAATGCATGAATTGGTAGAAAGTCTATCAAAACACACAGTTTCTTTACAAGAGAAGTACACTATGAGTTGTGAAAGTCTGACTGAACTGGAGAATACATCAGAGTATGACACAGTAGGTGCTTTATCCTAAAGGAAGATCTTCCATAAGAAGTACCAAAATTATTTGAAAGACATAGTGAATAAGTAGACATCGGAAGAGCCATATATTTGGACTTCTGTAAAGCCTTTGACGTGATTCCTCACAACATCCTTCTCTTTATATTGGAGAGACAGGATTTGATGGATGGACTGTTAGATGGAGAAGAAATTGGTTGGATGGTCACTTCCAGAGGATAGTGGTTAATAGCTCAATGTGCAGATGGAGATTAGTGACATGCTATTCCACTTCTTCACCAATGACACAGTGAAATCAAATACGCCTTCAGCAGGTTTGCACATGACACCAAGCTATGTGGTATAGTTGCCACACTGGGGGATGGGATGCCATTCAGAGGGCATCCTGGACAAGCTTGAGAAGTGAGACTATGTGAACCTCAGCCCAGAAGGCAAATCATATCCTAGGCTGCACCAAAAGCACAAACAAGGGAAATAATCCTCACTCTCTACCTCACGCTAGTAAGATCTCAGCTCTGGAGTCCTCAGCACAAGAATGATATGATCTGTTGGCTTGGATCCAGAGGAAAGCCACAAAACTGATCAGAGGGCTAGAACACCTCTCCTATGAAGACAGGCTAAGAGTTGGTGGTGTTCTGCCCAGAGAAGGCTCCCTGGAGACCTTATCACAATAAAGGTCTAAAAGCCTTTCAAATATAAGGGGAGCCTATAATAATGGCAGAGACAAGTCGTGATAATTATTTTAAAATTTAAAAATGGTACAAAGGAATTTTTTACAATGAAGACGTTGAAAATACTAGCACAGGTTGCCCATAGAAGTGGTAGATGCCCTACCCCTGGAAACATCCAACGAAGGTCATGTTAGACAGGGCTCTCAGCAAGCTGATCTAGTTTAGAATGTTCTTATTTACTGCAGAGGGTAGGACTAGTTAGCGTTTAAAGGTTCCTTCCAACCTAAACTATTCTCTGATTCTATGACATATGCATTGCATAACTCCAATGATCCCATGTTTAAACAAAACCCAACCCCAACCAATAAAAACAAACAACCCTCTCAAACAGTTCAGAAATTACATGGACTCCCATAAAAAATCAATTAAATATTGGAGATCTCAGAAGCTGGGAAAATACAACTTTTAAACAGTAACTTTAATAATCTAATAGGGTAGCAACAATAAATAGGAGACTATCATAATGTCAATTTAACTGTTTTTAAATCCAGGAAAAGAGGATCTTTATAAATTGGTAGAATCAGGTAATTATGATGAGATGCAAATACATCTAATTCTATCCAAATCCAAGTCTCAATGAGATAACTCTAGGAAATACCATTCCTCTGATTCCCTTTGATATGTCTTAGAAGACGAAAGCCCAAAAGAACAGTTCCATCATGCCTATGTAAATACAAGAAGATCCTCCATTACAGGCAGGGTGGTTATATGGTTGCAAGCTACAAAATCCTGTTTTTTTGCATGTGCTGTTCTCTGCTGCAGGCCAAATTCTTAGTGAAAGAGAAATGCAACAAAATGTAAGAAGAGAATAATAATTTACAAGACTTCTTTTGTGTCTAGAAATAAATTTTCTCTATTATAAAGCAGGTGGAATACTGACACTGAAAAACATATTCAGAATTCAATTCTTATCTCACCATTAAAGGATCAGTGACATTAACCAAACACTTCTTAACCTTCTTCTTCATAATCCGTATTTCTTGCAGAAGTATGCAGAAGGGCAACATGTCTGCTAATGGCTGTCTGCTCCTTCCATATAAAAGCCAGAAGCAATATTCTTCAGTATCCTTTAAGAACAAGCAATGAATTTATCATATCTGTTTGTAAGGCCCTTGGGGACTCTTCAGGAAGAAAGGCACATTAAATGTAAGCTCATTATCACCATTAACTCCTTTAATACACCAGCTGAGCTCCTAAGAAACAAATGGGGAAAGAAATATAAAGGAAAAAAGAAAAACCAAAACCAATTGGTATATATTTACCATTCTTTCCTCCTCTTGGTGGATTTTGTTGTTGCATTGTTTGGTGGATTTTCCTATTCACAGATACCTCCATTAGATAAATCTTAATATTTATTAATAAGTCCATGTGATGACACACTGATAAAGAAGAAGATGAAAATGGCTTGACGTACAGTAAGGGACAAACAACATAGCAGTACCTACTTTATTACACTTGAGCTTTTAAGATTTCAAGTGCCTTAAGGTTCCCACAATCACATCTCACCTACATTTGAGAAAGAAAGGAAGAGCTTTCCATTTGTCCTGTTTGGGCATCTTCTGGTTCACTCACACAGACAGGGAAATGGCACTACACCTAGTTTTGAATGGGGCAGGACTCAGTAGTTCTAGCCATTGAAAGGTCACATTTTTCACTGAAAATAATTTTCTAAGGTCCTTTCTAGACAGTACACAAGCAGCACCCTCAGACAATAAATTATACTATACACATTGGACATTAACAGCAGATAAATGAGCCCAGTAAGAGACATTTCTGTTAACAAAGATCAGTCTAGTACCTTCACAGAAGCCTACCTTTCTGCTAGAAGGTGAACTGTGTTTTTATAATAATAATCAACAATTCATACAAAATGATCTCTTAAGACTTCACAGCTTGATTCAATCTCATTGAGAAGTGGTAGCAATCTTGTCCCTGTTATTGCATCTGACAGATGCATTTTTTGCATGTATGCAACACGTATTTTCTATTACTATGAAGTTACAATTTTCTTTGATAATCATTAATACAATGAAAGATAGGGCTCCAATCCTTTCAAATCTGACCCACAAGAAAAGAGATTACAGAGGTATTAGATTAATAACACTGATTTCAGTCCCTAAACCAGAGATCTCCAATAGCTTTGACTAAATTTCTGATCCTTACTTTGAATGGTTTAAGTCTGGGGAGTGGGAGGATCCTTTGAAATACAGTTTATGAGAAAAGTTTAAAACTTGTAAAACTATTGAGATTAAGCAACACTAAACTCTTAAAAATAGAAACAAAGGCAGCAGAAGAGCCTTAAGGCTCCATATAGTGAAATATTTATAGTATGCAACGCTGGTAAGCTAAGAAGGGACCTGAATTAAATAATTTTTAAAAACCCAAACAAGAAACAAACAAAAAAAAAAAAAAAAGAAAAAAAGAAACAAGGAGAAAGAGATCTGGAGTTGATCTGACTTTGCAAAGCTATGAAACAAACCACACAAAAAACATTCGTAACAGGAAAGAAGCATAAGACACTACTGATGCTCCGAGGATGATGCTTTGAACACCATCTCCTTCGATGGCATCCTTGTGCTTCATTTTGCGCTTCATATGGGTACATCCCTTTTTTTCCTTGACTATGCCCTCTCCACGCCCCACAGCAAGGTGCCCTCACAGGTAAAATCTCTGTTCTTCTTCCACCCAGACGCTTTCCCCTTTGCCTTTCACCCTCTGTTTCCATCGGCTAGTATTTATGTCGCCTGTCGTTCCCCCGGGCCCGCTGCCACCTGCGAGCGGAGACAGCATCCAGACATCGAGACATAGGCGCGAGCAGCAGCATCGAGATCCTGTAGAGAACTCCGGGAACAGCTCCGGCGCCAGGAAAGCGGCTTTTGCCGGAGAGGCTGCGGGAGAGAGGGAGATGGGGACGGCATGGCTGACCCAGCCTTTGCACCCCATTCTCGCCGCCCGTGGCCGCGAATGGACGCGCGGCAGCCGCGTCTCGCCGAGCGGCGAATCGGCCCCGTTGCGCCGCCGGGCGGCGCTTGCGCACTGTGGACGCTGCGCTCCTCGGCCGCCTCTCCGCGCACCTCCAGGAGCCGCGGCGCAGCGGAGCCGAGTAGCACCGCTCTGAGCTGAACAGAGCTGGAACCGCGGGGACCTGAGAATAGGAGCGGAACCCGACGCAGACCAGTCCCTGCCTGCCCTGGCGGCCGCGGCTGCCACCCCGCTTTTCCTGCTGCCTGCGCCGCTTAGGGAGGTAGGAGCAGACACGAGGAGTCGGTCCCGGGGCTCCGCCCGCCCGGCGCCGGTAGCAACTTTGCCGCCCCGGTTGTTCTCGCTTCTCTCCGCTGCGGTGCGGGCGCTTACGTGGCGCGGTGATTAATCCTGGCAGGAGTTTTGCAAAGCCTTTAAAAGGCTGCTTTGAGCGCAGCAACCTTTTTTCTCCGAGGCTGCTGAAAAGGAGGACTTGCGATTTTCCACGGGGGACCTTCCCTCACCAATAAAGCCATCAGCTGCCCTAAGCCACTGGAGGATGTGAATGGACAGCACGACGCTGGTGCGACTGCTGGCAGGAGTCAGCGATCCTGGGAAAAGGGCGGAGCGCCAGAGGGGAGTCCTCCTGGCGTTGCACTTGCTACATTAACTCGGCGCAGCGGGGAAAACGACACAACTTTCCGGGTCTGCCCCGGGTGGTGGCAAGAAGAGCTTCTCCGCTTCTCTGGTCGCCGCGTCCTCAGCGCCAGTCACTTCCCTCGGCAGACGCCGTCGGTAGCGGGAGACGCGTTCCGGCGGCAGCGACATCGTGGCTACCCCCGTCCCGGCGAGGCAGGCTACTCCCGGGAGCTGGCCGGGGATGTCTCTTGCTCCCAGCCCCGCTGAGCTGGGCGGCTGCCACCTCTGAAAGGGAGCGAGCGAACCTCGCCGCCTCCCGGCCATGCAACCTCTCCGCGCTCCCCTCACCCTGCTCTGCCAGATGCTGAGCGCCTGGACTGCCTGCGCCCTGGCCCCCGCCGCAGCCACCGCGTTGCCGGCGCTCCTGCAGCACGCCCGCTCGCCACCAGCCCCGACGCCCCTCGCCCCTGGCCGGCGAGCGGCTGCGACTCTCCCCGCGCGCGTAGAACTCTCTCGCGGGGCTGACGCTGTGCCTGGCGGAGCGGCGGGGGCAGGCAGCAGCTGCGCGCCCCGCGAGGCGGCGGAGACTGGGCGGCGGAGAGCGCGGAGCAGTGAGCGTGGAGCCGGTGCAGCGGCGGGGAGGAGAGTCGGAAATGGTCCCCGCTGGCTACCCCTGAACGGTTCGGCCGGCGGCGAGAGCAACTCCGGGAGCCGCAGCAACGCCACGGGCCGCCGCGCCCGCATCCGCAACCCCTTCTACCCGCTGACTGAGGAGTCGTACGGCGCCTACGCCGTCATGTGCCTTTCCGTGGTGATCTTCGGCATCGGCATCATGGGCAACATGGCAGTGATGTGCATCGTCTGCCACAACTACTACATGCGGAGTATCTCCAACTCTCTGCTAGCCAACCTGGCCTTCTGGGACTTCCTCATCGTCTTCTTCTGCCTGCCGTTAGTCGTCTTCCAAGAGCTCACCAAGAAATGGCTCTTAGAAGACTTTTCTTGCAAAATCGTCCCATACATCGAGGTAACGGCGGTGGGTCGGGACGCGGGCCCCGGGCATCCCTGGCGCCGCTTTGCTTGCCGCTGGCCTTAGCCACAGTGCGGGGCTGTCATTGTCCGTGTTCATGTCCATTGCTGCTGGCCTGGGGACGTCCAGGTGAGGTTTCCCGGGCACTCTTGGGGCAGAGAGGGGCCGCGGCCCAGCCTTACTGTGACAGAAGGTTATAGCCCCATCAAGCCCAGCAGCATCGGGATGCGTATAGTTTCAGACTAAACACCTCCTTCCACTCGTGCAAGTTCTGCCAAACTTTTCCTACTTTTCGTGATCCTGAAAGGCGAGGAATTCCCTCAGAATCAGATTTCAATTTTTTGAAGTTACTGTTTTGTGTTTGTTGTTTTCCTAAAGTGGAGTCAGAAAAGCAGATGGCTATAGGCCGTAAAAAAAATGATCATAAAAAGGACCATCGATAGGATGTATGTGCTCTTGAATCATACTTACATGTTCAAATATCACAGTTACTTTGCTTATCTTAAGAAAAAAACACGACCCCAGCTCTATTTAACTGCAGCTTCATGGCAATTGTTTAGAGGCTCTGTCGGAAAAAGAAGGCTCTGTCAAAAATGCTCTCAGCCAGCTTCCCAAAGTCCTGCCAGTAGCATTCAGGTTGTCCTCTTTGTTTACTGGAACTGAATGCTGAGGCTTATTGATAGAGTGGTAGCCCTAAATTGCGACGGGCTCTACTATATTCCCCAAACAATAATGTTCAACATTTTTTCTGTAGCTGAAAGCTGAGGAACCAGCTGTTGGTTCTCTTGTCCTAAGAATGGAATATTAGGAAGAAAAACAAACCAAAATAAACCAAACCCACAGTAGTTCCTTTAATTACAGCCAACTTGTAATTAATATGTGCAATATCCATTTTGACAGCACTCTGGTACAGATAAATACATAAATAACTGTCAACTGATACTGTTTAAGAAATGTTTTTAAAGGTGAACGTTGTGTGTACCCATGAAGCTGCCATTACTTTCATAAGTGATACACTTTATTGCTGGTGGTATTGGACAAAGGGTGGAGCTGTGCTACACTTAGAGGAACTCGAGGCCAGTGGTATATATAGCACTGCATTTGAAAAACTGAGTACACTTAGGCAACTTGTGATGAAGAAGACATGAAGGAGTAAATACATATTTGCTGAGAAACTGATAGCTCTAGGTGCTTTTAAAATTTCTGATTTGGGGCTACTGTGATAACCAATAAAATAAGTAGTAGTGTTTCAGTTAAAGCGGAACCATTTCAGTTAAAGTAGCTAGTGTCTTAACGACTCTCTTACAGTGACATTTCATGCTTCCTAACCTTTTTCTAACAGAACAGAAACGATTCTTTGCAATGCTGATTCTAGTTAAAGATCGGTAATTTAAGTTATTTGCATGGTTACGTGATTCTTCAAAATTAGTTACATACGGTGTGCAGATTTAGGCACTAAAACGTCTAACAAGGTAGTAGTTTTAGTAGTTTATCGGAACTGTAGTTGCTGAAATTCAAAAGTAATCCTGATAAACATTCAGCTGCTGCACTCCTCCTTTCATATTTTAATGGTACATTATGTTTTCACTTTAAAGTTTTGTCCATGTCTAGAGTTCTTATTTAAGTCTTACTGAAGAACTGGCACTGATCCAGTTGTGGTGGACTCGTAGAGCAAGGTGTCTATCTTAGACTTATTACTGTGATCTAAAAGTGAAACAATGTTCTTGTTCTTGAGGAGATCTAATTAATTTGTATCTAAGGTATAGATCTAAAAAGATGCGTCTTCAGGCTTCTGTCTTCTGTCTTTGATTCAGTAATTGTTAAATATAGTGCTTGTGTGTATCAAGTACACTCTGAGAACAGAAAGAAGAAGGCTGGATTTTCTTTTGTAAACTGTAGCCATTCAAGGTAGATACTGACCACCTCTCTTCACAGCTTGTGCTGAGCTTGGTGAGGAGGACGCTGTTCTGGAAATCAAGATTTGACCCTGCTAAGAGTGAGAACAGAGTTAGAGCAAAGTTTTGCCCCTTATGAATTGTTGTCCAGATCTTACAGATGTTGTACTGTGCCACTGACACCATCAAGAGCAATGCATGTGTGGAGAGCATGCCATGAAATCTGCACTGTGAGCAGCTGCTGCTCCATACTCTAAAGGATTGTTCAGGGCAGTGCACATCCAACAGCTGAACTTTCTTATTGCAACTTGCCTCGTTCCCTTCTCTCACAATGAGAGAAGGATGAAGTTGTCTTAGCTCCTTGAGAGCAAAGCTATAGACAGCTGTCTTCAGCAGAGCCTTCCAGATCTTCATGGAATACAAACAGAAGCATCTTCCTGAAGATGGACAAATTTTAACCTGTTGTTTGTATTTTCTTTATGTTAGCCCAGCATCTTGTTCTCCTAAGAGCCTCTTTGTTCTATGCTTGGATCTTTCATTTTGTATGACACTTCTCATATGGTGTTTAGGGAACTATGTGTTCCATCCAGAAGTGTAGATCCAGAAATACCTTGCTTTCAAGCATCAATGACCAATCAACTGGACCAAGCCCTCTGTCATACCATGCTTGTACTTTCAGAATCGGGGCACAGGGGATGTCTAATTATCCAGAACAGGTCATAAGATGATTACAGAATTTTAACACAACTCAAGAGTGCTTTGTATTGTATTCAGAGGTTGCAGTTGATCCCAGTGAGGAACCCTGAGTTTTCTTAGTTTTTGTCCTTTGTGGCCAGTTGGTTTTTATTTGTGATGTTTAATGGATTTTGTGCAAAATTTCAACAAAGCAAAGCAGCTGTTGCCAGTGATAACACATATGCACACAACCTGGGGAAGATGTTTTATGGTATCTTCAAGTACATTTGTATATAAGTAAATATTGAGCTTCCAGGAGTGGAATAATAATAATAATAATAATAATATAATATTTTTAATTAAAGGACCTTTTTTCCATCATACTTGTGACCAAGTACCTTAAGCAGTTGTTTCAGAGATAGGTTCTATCACAGTTCCATCATTTCTAACCACTTTTTAAAACTATGTCATGCCTATGCTTGCATAAGGAGTGCTGTGCATATGACTGAGGAAGAAACTGAGTAAATTAATTCTTCTGTGCTTCTTATGTAGTCTTTAGGTGATGAAAGTAAATTTTCTAGAGAACAAGGCTAGAAAGACAGATGATTAGTGTAAGTGGATGAAATTATCTCCACTTAGAATTTCTCTTGACCCTGATGATGCCACTGTCCTGAAGGAGCATTTTGAAAGCACAAAGAGGGATTTGAGAAGGGAATTAGGACAACTGACGTAGCTACTCTGTCCATAATGATGTGGGGAGATGCACTTCTGCATTTTAGTTATAAACCTCTCTGCAACAGTTCCTAAAATTTTGCTGCTTTTTTTTCAGATGTTTCAGAAGCCTAACTTTAGATATGTATGTGTGAAGTGTTTTCCTGTGTGTTGCCTTGTACTGTGTTGTCCTCCATGTACTGTCTCAGTATTGCTCAAAATCAAGGGATGCAAAGTAAATGACGGTATAAAGAAAACAACTTCAACTACTTAGTGCTTCACAAGTCCTGTAAGAAGTTTGTTCCCCTACTCTTAGATTTATGGTAAAGCTTAATAGAAAGAAGTGTGTGTGTAGACAAAATCTGTAGTTTTACTGTGCTTCAAAATATTTCATGTATTTCACAGCTCTTATATAAAACTGTCCTGTGAAGTTGTGTTTTTACTTTTTATTTTAGTGCCAGAAGCTGATAGTAAAGAGTTTAAATAAGTTGTTTAAGGCCCAGAGCTGCTTGCTTAAGATGACAAATGGATTTTGTCAACTAGGACTAGAAACTGTCTTTTGGATTTTAAAAGGAAGCTTGCTTGAGTTGTGTGCATTTTGCTCTTGGAGGCTATGCCAGAAACTTGGTGAGTTTGATGGGGGAATGTTTGAAGTAGGCGTAACTTTCTATGTCAGCAGATTGAGTCAAGCTGCTTACAGTGGAATACGGATTTGAAATTGGGGAACAGTTTGGAATGAGGGCTTCCAAAAGCTTGTTTCCTGTCCTTTGCAGACCAGTGATGGTAATCAACCCTGCACTCAAAGCTAATAAACATGAGTCACTCTGCCTTTCTCATACCCCCAACAAAGATGAGAAAAATGAAAATTTGTGTTGTCCTGATGTGGACTGTAGCATGCATATGAGACAGTCTCTGCGTGTGTTCTTTGTCAATCAATTTGTGGCATCAGTCCTGTTTCTGGTAGGTGACTCACCAAGAATCACAATTAATGTTCTTGATACAAAGCTTAGGATTGATTTGGCCAGGAATACTAATTACTTTTTCCCTAGCACTGACCCTCCAAGCCAATTTGAGGTGAGACTTTTCCCCCTTTCTATCTTTTACTTGGTAGAGGAAGGTGAGGGGCACAAAGAACTGCTCTGAATGTTCCAAAGCTGTCCCAGAGTTTCACTTTTAGGAAGCAAATACTTTTTTTTTTTTTTTTCCATTTATAAAAGCTGTGTGCTAGATATCTTCTGAGTTTCTGAGTTTTTTCGTTGTGCAGCATCTTTATGTCTCTTCTTTGACTAGGCTCCTGAATCTCCAGTAAGTCCTCTGGGTTGTGGACAAAGATCCTTAGAAAGATTTGCAGTTTCAAGTACTGAGAGTTTTCTAGGACAGTGGCTACATATGTCTTTCATTGAGCAGAATATCTTCAGCACTTACCATAAAATAAATAATTGTTTAAAACAGAATTGTTAATATATTTCTGCCCTCTAACAGCATGATGCTAGTAGCTGTCATGTTGAGTGTTCTGTCAGTCTTACTTTCCTATACAAACCCTGTCTTTAGAGCTATATAAGTTGTCCATGGAAATGAATTTGTGTCAGACTGGTTTAAAACTGAGTCAGTAATATTTAAGTTATATATGTGTGGAGAGAAAAAGGTAGCATTTGCAATCCCAGAACCATTCACTGCTCTCATCACTGGGATGTCCATTCTCCATATGACAGGATTTTTTCCTACAAAGGGGGAAGAGGCAGAATTTTAACAACAATTCCATATTGTTAATATTTAGAATTAGTGCAGCAGTTCCTTGTGTAGCATGATGAGAGTTTGAACCAGTGAAAAACAGTAATAATTTATTTCTTTATTAAAAATCAAAGCAAAACAAAAGACAAACAAACAAACAAAACAAGCAAAAAAAACACCAAACAAACTCATCAGTAAATTAGACATATGTCTTTCTAGTCCTCTGGATAAGTGTATGGCGTACTAATATTTCCAGTGCAGTGATGGTCTGATTGGCTTTCATTTTCAAAAGATGCAAGAGCAGGTCTTGGAAGTGATTCTGAATACCATTATTCTTAAGATACACAGAATGATAAGAAGCACAGAAAGTACATGTGCTCTAACTCTCTCTGATACGAATGTTGATAGAACTACAGACAAAATGAGTGCATTGTAACCATTGTGTGTAAGACATCTCTGTGACACCAGTTTCCAAAATTGCCATCTTGTCTTTTAGGTAATTAGGATGGTGTAGATTTTTACCCAGAATGCTCGAGCTAATTATGCACATCAGAGAGGTACCCTGGTCCTCTTACTCCGTTGCTACTGAATTACTTTTATCACACCACATTAGTGTTTTAGCCCTTACTTATTTTAAAGTATAAAGCCATGAACATTTAGTCATACTTCATGTAAGAAATATAAAGATATGGTACTTACTTATAATTATGATTTTATGGTAACGGCTGTGGGTTTTTTGGAGGGTTTGTTGTGTTGGCTTGTTGGTTTTGGTTTTGATTTCTTTTAATTGAAAGAACTGAAACCAGAAATCTAAATAAACAATTGCATAGTTGTTTGCAATGGGATGACCGTTTATTCTGTAGCACTCCAGTCAAACTGCTGGACTCTACTGTAGGTGTAGAGTAGCACTAAAGAAGCACTGCAATTTATACCAACTTTGTTTGTTTACCTTGGGCGAAACTGACAAGTCAGCAAGAGCCGCCATGGCATGTTGATTTAACATGCTCTAAAGCTGCGAAATTTGATGTGGTTATGGAAAGGTCATAGTAAGATGATGGCCTCTAATGCTTTAGTGGGAAGAAAATTTGTCATCTGTATGATATAACAAGAATTAATATACAGCATCTACAGGATGTCAATGAGGGTTCAGAGATGGCTTGGCTAGCAATTATCAACCTTTTCTGTAGTTCACCTTTCCTATTACAACATGAAAATTTTTGGAATATCCAGTCTGCCTTGCAACAAAGGAAGGAAGAGTGCCATGTAGTTTAAGAAACTCTGTGTTATGAACATGAAATGTGTTATGCATGAGAAAATCCAGATTCATTGGGTGGAAGCAGCCACTTCTTACAATTTCTTTATTTTATCTTGTTCCATATAAACTCAGTTTACATTGTCTTCCCTCAGTTCTCCATCAGAAGGCATGCTCAGCAACATGATGCTTGAGATGATTAATGGTCCCTTTCATTTCCAGCCTCGAGTTGCTCATGGCTGGTTGATTTCTATTTGGTTAATATTCACTGTCCTTCAGCTTAAGTAACTTTTGCATCTCAAGATGGACTTATTTGTAGATAGCAGCAGTATTTCCTCTTGGTCTTCATCTTATTGGACTGAGTGACCCAGCCTCCTCTATGTTCACTCACATAATTTGGTCTTCATTGACCTTTTCACACAGGTTGCTTTTTCTGATCTCATTTCTTGCTTTGTTTTCCATTATCTTTATCTAGTCAAGCAGATATTAGAGAGAATCCAGACTCTTGCTTCCACTGGTATTGCTTACTGTACTACACCTGCACTGCTTCTCTGTGGTCAGCCAGAGGCTCTCAATTAGACGCCAGAGCCAAAAGCTATGGAACCACAGCCAGGAGAATAAGTAGGGCAGGCCAAGGACAGCCTAGGAACATTTTGGTAATTGTTAGAGTTCATTAAAGGGGAATGGGACAGAGAGGATAACTGATGCAATTAAGATGAGTGTTTGACTAGCTGAGTGTTTCACGAGTTTAGTGTTTTTCCTCTTTGGCCTCAGTTCCCCAAATGAGCTTTGACAGAGCAGACAAATGGCTGGTGAGCTAATGATCAAAGGTTTATGCAGTGTCTCAAAGGTACACCGCAGTGCTTGCCAAAACCTCTGTCAATGCTTTTAAAGGAACAACAGTATTAAGAGATACTATTCTAGCAATGTCTTTGGTGTGTGTATGCTCTAGCTGTTAATCTCTTCAAGAGTAGTTCTCTGCCCAAACAGTGTGAATACATCCTCAAAGCAAAGATTGTTTCACTTTTTCAGATATGGTGTAGTAAGAGAAAGATTTAAACTACTGTCAAATATCTAGACTCAAGGAGAATCTTCATAGGGACCATATGGAAATAAATTGGACAACTAAGTGATGATTGGAAACTACTGAGCCTGACTCACCCTTGCCTTGCCTCATTTCCTGCCAGGTTGTTGGAATTAAGACTGCAAGAGCATAGCAGCATAGCAGAAACTCATCTGTTAAAATGAGAAGAGCACCATTCAGCTCCATGCATCTTCCCAGCACTTTAAGATTCTTTAATTTATCCTTTACCTACTTGCCATCAAATGAATTATCTTCATTCTGTGGTTATTTCAGGGGAATATAGCAGTCTGAAAAGGAAACTTCTCTGTCTTTCCTCCATTTTTCCAGTTTAACCCTAATTGTTCATAGGACTGATAGGAAGGAACACTCCTAAACTGAAGTTGTGTGAACATGCAGAAATGCGTGTCTCAGTTCTCACCCACATAGGATGTGAGTGGCACCCATTGTTTTTGCTGGCTGTTACTCGTAGTCTGCTATACGGGGTAAGTAATCAGACCCTTAAATTGCTATGCTGCTTTTAAGCCAGCCAGCTGGAGTGAATCCCAGTTTATCTTCTTGAGAGTGTCTGGCTTTGCACTCTTTTCCATGGCATCACTAACTCCATTAATGTACAGAGTATAGGAAACCATTGCCTGCTCAAGAGAAACAATACCTTTGTTTAGCTCGTTTCATCTGTACACTCATGAGAGAGCTTTCAAAGCCGACTTCCACTGTTAGTTATTTTCTCTTGCTCTATTTCACTGTGTTAAACCTCCAAGTTGCTGGTCAATTAATGTGACAGGAACCCCGTAGGTCATGTTTGTTCATGGTAGGCATGTCTTCTTTCATTAGTCCAGCCTTAGCAGCTGTAGAGTTTTAATGTCTTAGTCACTGTACAACAGCCTGTTAGCAATGAGTGCTAAAGCAGTATAGGCGTGTGTATTGGGGGAGGGGAGAGAGGCTCATGTAAGAGCTGAAAGGGAAAATGTTACTGTACAAACCCGAAGATTTTCTTCTGTTCTGCTGATTTTTCTTTGAATCGCTGTTCACCCCTCAATCTCAGTTATTTCCCTTTCTCCCATAACTGTAGAGGGACAAATCCTTACCCTTTTTGTTGTTCGGGGTGGATGCTCTAGCTAAAGGTTTTGCTGTCACTCTAAGGAAGTTGAAGACTACACGCACATTGAAATGTTTTGGAAACAAAGTCCCTAGCCTGGAATTTTAAAATCTGACTCTTGGAATTACTACATGAAAATTGTCTTTAGCTAAATATATCATTGTTCATTAAGATTTCCCTGCAGCTATTGTTTTTCTTTATTTTTTAAAAAATATTTTTATATGTTTACCAATCTTCCCTTGAATTTTGTCAATTGAACTTCTTAAATCAGTAAGTTTGTCTATTAAAAATGTTTGCAGTACTGCTTTGTCATCATGAAATGTTACTGCAAGTTACTAAGTAAAAGATGGTATCTCACTCATTCCATCTTTTAGAAAGATTCATTAAAGAATTCTACAACTAAGCCAATTCCTGACAATTCTAATCCCAAATACCTAATATTTTACAATGATACTCAGTTTTAGCAATCTAATATGACCATTAAATATGGAAGGCCAAAATTAATGATACATTTATATAATTGTGCATAATTTTACTATCTACCTTTGCAGAACATTTTACAAAATATATTTTAAAATCATTGCAGAAATCATAGTGGTTTTTTGAAAGCTATCTATATGAACTTTATATATATCATTGCACATCAAATTTGGTTAAGAAAAATTATAGTGAACTGCCTAATTCTACCCTGGATTTCCCACTGAAGTATACAGGCACAATTTTTTTTGTGATAAAAGTTAGCATTCTTTACATTTGTTAGTGATATTATTTATTTTCTTTTACATAAAAATATTTTCAGCATAGCACAAACATACAAACCCAAGGACACCTAATCTTTATCCCGTTGAAGTTAATGGGAGTTCTGCTTTGAATTTGAATTCTAGTTGAATTTACTGGAAATAGGATTAGGCCAAAATATATATAATCATCTTGCAAATTTCCTTTTAGGTAATTATAAATGGGATAAAATTAGAGAAAATTATGTTTCAAGACAGTACAAGATTTCTGTTCCTGCATTGAATGATGGTGGTTATTATTAAAGCTAGAGAACATGAGCACTGGTCTGTACTTGCTCTTTACATTATATAACTGAGAGATATCTCACCCATCTTTATATCATTTAAATAACAGAACTTCTGCCTCTTCTGGCCTGCAGTACACTCTAGCACAGGATGTTTCCTGTCCTAGGTTTTTCTGTGATTTTTTTTTTTGAGTGTTGAAGATACGTTTTTAAAGCCCAGTGTGATGGTTTGGGTGTCACTGCCCCCCCACTCTTATGAAATGACCTATTATAATGAATGTTGGTTTTGCACAGGCTCTGGAAGTCTGAAGAGATCAGGTACAATCTCTTTGAAGTTACAGTATGGGATGATGTTACATGCCTGCATCCTATCAAGATTTCATTTAAAATCCTAAGCCTACAAAATTGATTGTTGGACCCTAGTCTATTCAGTAGATGCCTAATCCACAGAGTTCTTAAATTATATTTCATTGTTTTGATCCCATGCATGCTTGAGGAAGGTGTAATGTGGGCATAAGTTATAACTTGTGGGCTGAAGGAAGACTCTTCTAACTCTTCATCTGTAATGGAACTGATTTTTCAGAAAAATGCTCCCTAGAAAAATGGAGGGAGAAAGGGAGTTTATATATTGATTAGTTCCTCAATTGTTTATTCAGTCACTGTTGCACAGATGTTTGCATGGGCCTCTGGGAGAGGATGATACTAAGACAAAATAAATATTTGTAGGCAGAGAAAGAGGACTTACACTTTTGGGATACGTGCTAGTAGTTCAACAAACACTGGAAGCTAAGTTGTCTGTGATGCTTCTGATGCTGCTAAGCACAGTGGTGCTTAACTGTCTCCTACTGACACTGCTAAACTAGTTTTCCTTTGTCAATCAAGGGGCTAGACTTGAGCTCCCTTTAACAGTGAAAGCTTAATGGTAAAAGCCTTTACCCAGTGTACAATAAATTAATTTCCTCTTCAGGCTGAGTGAGTTTAGACCTTCATCTCTTAGAAGACTGCCATCAACAGAGGACCAGGGAACTGTTAAACGAAAAATTTTCCCACCACTAAGTAATGGACTCTACCCTTGTAGCTATCAACTGTATTAACTTGCATTCCCTTTTCTCCTTCCCAGGTAGCTTCTCTTGGAGTCACCACATTCACACTCTGTGCCCTCTGCATTGACCGATTTCGTGCTGCCACCAATGTGCAGATGTATTACGAGATGATCGAAAACTGCACCTCTACGACAGCCAAACTGGCTGTCATCTGGGTGGGTGCGCTACTACTGGCCCTGCCAGAGGTTGTACTGCGCCAGCTGGCAAAGGAGAACCCTGAGTACAGTGGCAGCCCACCAGGGGAGCGGTGTGTGGTGAAGATATCCACAACGCTGCCTGACACCATATATGTGCTAGCTCTCACTTATGATGGAGCAAGACTCTGGTGGTACTTTGGCTGCTATTTTTGTTTGCCTACCCTTTTCACTATTACGTGCTCCCTGGTAACAGCAAGGAAAATCAGGAGGGCAGAAAAGGCTTGCACAAGAGGAAACAAGAGACAAATTCAACTGGAAAGTCAGATGAACTGCACAGTGGTGGCGCTGACCATTTTATATGGGTTTTGCATCATTCCTGAAAACATTTGCAATATTGTGACAGCCTACATGTCCACAGGGGTCTCTCAGCAAACTATGGACCTCCTCCATCTCATTAGTCAGTTCCTTTTGTTCTTTAAGTCTTGTGTTACCCCAGTTCTCCTTTTCTGTCTCTGTAAACCTTTCAGCCGGGCCTTTATGGAGTGTTGCTGTTGCTGCTGTGACGAATGCATCCAGAAGTCTTCAACAGTGACAAGTGATGACAATGACAATGAGTACACCACAGAACTGGAGCTTTCTCCTTTCAGTACTATTCGTCGCGAAATGTCCACTTTTGCTTCTGTGGGGACTCACTGTTGATTGACCTTAGGACTTTTTCTTCTGTATCTTTTTTCCTTTAGTATTTTTTTATTTGGTTGGTTTTGGTTTTTTTTTTAATTCATATTTTCCTTCTTGAAACTAAATGCCAGGGAAAAAAATTACTGAAACAATTCTGGAAGCCAATCAGCATATTAACAGTCATGCTTTATTTTGTTGTTAGAATGAAAGAGAAGGAGAACCAGCACTCAGTTTTAAATCATGTTTGTATGGTGCTAGGATTTTATTGTCTGAGGAGGAGAATCTGTATCAATCCGCTTTTATTCTGTAAGTTTCTTTTTGATAATCACTGTAAAGTTGTTATATAGATGTGGGGTTTGGAGATGTTTCATATAAAACATGTAGTGGAAAGTATTTGACAGTAGTTTTAATCCAATTACTATACATTATTGTGAAAGGACTTGGACTAAAGAAAATTTTGTCTGGTAGCATAAAAATAAATGAAGTTTTATTCTTTCACTTCATTGTCAATCTGCATTTAACTAGAACACCTTTAAGTTGTATTAAATTAATCATTTTAAAAAATCTTTGCTGTGCTTAAAATAATTTCAATGGCCATATTAAATTTACCATTTGTGTACTTACTCTTGAAAGCTATAATTACAGTGTTTAAGGAAGATGGTTATGACAGTGTAAGATTTACATGAGTTTTTTTAAAATATATATTACGAGGGTTCAATGTGCCTCATTGAAAATTTCCTTATGCTTCAGATATACAAAGCCTGAATTATTTTGTATTTCTTACAAACAAAGATTTGTTTTCTCACTACAGTGTCTTGTGTGATTTCAAAATCAAGTTTCTTTACCATTTGTTACTGGTTTTACATTATATCCTCAGTCTCTGCTGGCTTCATTGGGAACCCCATTGCAGAGCAAGGCATTCTTTTGCCAGAGGTTTGCTGACAATAAATGCAAAGGACTGAAACAGGTGGAGAGTGAATTTCTTCTATTTTAAAAGGTATAAATATGCTTGGAGCTTGACCCAGAGACAATTGCAGTCAACAGAAAGGTTTCCATCAATTTCAGAGGGCTTTGGATCAGACTGGCATCTTCTATTTATTCTGGGTTATGTAGCATGAATATTAATCACAGAGGCTCTGTATACTGATTATAAATCATGCTGCTCTCACAGAGACTGCTATTCACTAGCAGCTCACAGCTCTCAAGCTGTTTTTGAGAACCACAGTGTGTTTTGCTGATGACTTCTTGCTATCCACAGAGTTCTTAAAATAAAAGTATGTCAGCACTGCCAGCAGCAGTGTGATACAGTAAAATCTAAAGTTGTTACAAGTCAAGTTGGAGACTGGAAGTGCGTATCTGTACAGGCAGAGCTTATTTGCTCCACTCCTTGACTGAAGTACTCAGGCTTGTCTTGGCAGGAGAGCTGGCTTCTATTTGCACTGGGAAGTGAGATGAAGTGTAGACATATGCAGAGGAACTGAATTCATTACAATTTGCCTATATTTTAATATTAATTAAATGAGTAATACAATCACAGTGGTATATGCAGAAGTTAAATCACATGTGTTTGTCCTTTGAAATTAACACTGATTGTCCAGTTCTGGGTCCCTCAATTCAAGAAAGATGTTGAGGTGCTGGAACATGTCCAGAGAAGGGCAACAAAGCTGGTGAAGGGCTTGGAACACAAACCCTATGAGGAGAGGCTGAGGGAGCTGCGGTTGTTTAGCCTGGAGAAGAGGAGGCTCAGGGGTGATCTAATTGCTGTCTACAACTACCTGAAGGGAGGTTGTAGACAGGTGTGGGGTGGCCTCTTCTCCCAGGCAACCAGCAATAGAACAAGGGGACGCAGTCTCAAGTTGTGCCGGGGTAGGTCTAGGCTGGATGTTAGGAGGAAGTTCTTCACAGAGAGAGTGATTTCCCATTGGAATGGGCTGCCCAGGGAGGTGGTGGAGGCACCGTCCCTGGAGGTCTTCAAGAAAAGCCTGGATGAGGCACTTAGTGCCATGGTCTAGATCACTGGCTAGGGCTGGGTGCTAGGTTGTACTGGATGATCTTGAAGGTCTCTTCCAACCTGGTTGATTCTATGATTCTATGATGTAGGCTTACTTCCTGTTACCTGCCTCTAAGTATGTTAAAGAATTTGCTGTAACTATGGGAAAGGAATCTTTCTTATTTGCAGAGCCTGGACTTCATATGGTTAGTCTTTGTATCTGCTTGGAAAGTACTTTCTTCTTTTTCATCATAATTTTACCCTATAACAATTTGAACTGAAAAACAGATGAAATTAATTAATCTGAACATGAATCTGGATATATTTGCCTTTGACACTGTCTGCCACAAGAAGTTCCTAGCCAAGCTGGCGGCTCATGGTTTGGACAGATTCACCCTGTGCTGGATCAAGAACTGGCTGGATGGCAGAGCTCAGAGTGGTGGTGAATGGTGCCACATCCAGTTGGCAGCCAGTCACTAGTGGTGTTCCCCAAGGATCAGTACTGGGCCCAGTCCTGTTCAATATCTTTATTTATGACCTGGACGAGGGGATTGAGTTCAGCATCAGTGAGTTTGCAGATGACACCAAGCTAGGAGCAGGTGTTGATCTGTTGGAAGGTAGGAGAGCCCTGCAGAGGGACCTGGACAGGCTGGATGGGTGGGCAGAGGCCAATGGGATGAGATTTAACAAGGCCAAGTGCAGAGTTCTGCACTTTGGCCACAACAACCCCAAGCAGCGCTATAGGCTGGGGACTGAGTGGCTGGAGAGCAGCCAGGAGGAAAGGGACCTGGGGGTACTGATAGACAGTAAGCTGAAGATGAGCCAGCAGTGTGCCCAGGTGGCCAAGAGAGCCAATGGCGTCCTGGCCTGGATCAGGAACAGTGTGGCCAGTAGGACAAGGGAGGTTATTCTTCCCCTGTACTCAGCACTGGTCAGGCCACACCTTGAGTACTGTGTCCAGTTCTGGGCCCCTCAATTCAAGAAGGATGTTGAGGTGCTGGAACATGTCCAGAGAAGGGCAACAAAGCTGGTGAGGGGCCTGGAGCACAAATCCTATGAGGAGAGGTTGAGGGAGCTGGGCCTGTTTAGCCTGGAGAAGAGGAGGCTCAGGGGTGATCTTATTACTGTCTACAACTACCTGAAGGGGCATTGTAGCCAGGTGTGGGGTGGCCTCTTCTCCCAGGCAACCAGCAACAGAACAAGGGGACACAGTCTCAAGTTATGCCAGGGTAGGTATAGGCTGGATATTAGGAAGAAGTTCTTCACAGAGAGAGTGATTTCCCATTGGAATGGGCTGCCCAGGGAGGTGGTGGAGGCACCGTCCCTGGGGGTCTTCAAGAAAAGCCTGGATGAGGCACTTAGTGCCATGGTCTAGTTGACTGGCTAGGGCTGGGTGCTAGGTTGTACTGGATGATCCTGGAGGTCTCTTCCAACCTGGTTGATTCTATGATTCTATGATTCTATGATTACTTTTTCTGATTTTTTAATCAAACACTGTGCCCTAGCAAAGCTATGTGCCTTATGCACAGGCCTAAATTTAAGTACTGGCTTGTATTTAGGACCTGCTTAATTGCCTGAGTTTATAAAATCCTTTCGTAATGTGGTCAGTCACTTCTGAATACAGGGGAGCTGTCCCTTCTTTATAAGCTCCTTAACTACGCTTTGCTTGATTACATTCAGTAAACTGTGAAAGAGATTAAACAGAAAAAAAAAAGCAAAATCTGCTAACCATAATATCTGTGTCTTTTCAAAGGCATAGTCTCATCTCTGCATCTTGATTTGTACTAGCTTTTTTAGGTGCCAACCTTTATAAAGGTTGAGAATGAAACAATTGAAACATTTCCACAATATGATATGGTAATCCTACTAGGGGGAAAACTCTACAAAACAAAGCAAAATCGGCCAACCAAACAACGCCCCCCCCCCCCAGCTACTCAGCAAATAAAGAGGCTTAACAAGGCATTGGGGGTGGCAGAATCTGAAAATCAGTGATTCTGCATTTTGGAAACAGATCCTCCTGCTTGTGTGGTGGAGCATTCTCTAGCCTTGTATTCAGTCAGGCTTCTTTGTACCCAGTGTACCTAGTCTTTTCTTTTACCGAAAGAGCATTTTTAACTGCTATTTCTCCCCACCCTGCTTTGGACCTCCATAGCAATTGGGCATGCAAGATACCCTTTTATTTTAATTTGTTCTCTAAATTGGTTGAACTAATGTCACATTAGCTGACTTGCATCATTGCAGCTATTCTGATGCAGGCATGGCTTGCTAATGTGTTTGTCATGATAAATGATTCCTTTTGTGAAAGATGGGGTACTGCATTGCTTTTCTTCCTACTGCTGGGACTGATGCTCTGAACTCCTGGCATTTTCCTGATGTTTACTTTTCTTATTTTATTTAATATTCTTAGAAACCATTTCTGTCTGGTTTGACTCCATTTCTGTGATATATCTGTTAACAAAAGGGCATTTAATAGATTGATTAATGAAAACTTGGAAATGTTTGTATGTTTATGGCAGGGATTTGATTCTTTTATGTAACAGAGAAATGTGAAGAGCGTGGTGATCAACATAAGAGTGATGGAATGGAAAATCAGACTAAGATGTAGGAAATCCATATACCTCACAGGTATGTAAACCTTTAATACATTAATATTTACCATCCCGGCCCTGGTGTCATTAAGAAACTCATGGAATCAGAGTACAGGTTGGAAGGGACCTCAAGGATCACCTGATCCTACTTTTCTTGGCAAAAGCACAGTCTAGATGATATGACCCAGTGCTCTGTCCAGCTGAATCTTAAGTGTCTAATGGTAGAGAAAAAAATAAGCCCCAGAATACTCCAGTATGACATCCAGTATCTCCAATGAGATCACGTTTCATGACATATATAAAAATATGAAGTTGTGTAGGCCAAAGTACAAATGATAAAATATTGAAGGGTGTTGCTCAGTTAGAAGAAATCTCTTAATTTATTCCATTCATGATAAATTTGTGCATCCAAATTTAAATAACTCCTGCTCTCTTCTGCTCCTGTTCTGTCCTTGGGACTCAGATCTAAGCTTCCACATCTGCAGATCCAGCAGCTCTGGGAATGGCTCCTAAAGAGACTGTTCCAATCATATTGTTCTACATGTGTATAAGAAATTGTATGATGTTAGGCTATGTGGTGAAATTGCCATATTGTACTCATGAAACTCTGAGGCAAACTAGATTCTATGAAGTGTAAGTTGCTATTGAAACTCTGAGTAGCATTTCCAAATTTATTAAACAACAAGAGTATCCAGAATCACACCTAGGATCTGTGAACCATTGCAGCACAGTACAAAGATATGCAATTTGCTCTATCAATGCCTAGCTGCTGTTGATACTCTCAGCTATGTTGCTAAGCTGTTTATGGGTTGGTTTGTTGGTTTTGGGTGGATGAGGTTTTTGTTTGCTTGTTTGTTTTTTGTGGTGGTGGTGGTCTGTTTTTGTTGTTGTTTTTTTTTTTTTCCAGGCAACATTAAGAAAGCTCCCAAAAGATTTAAGTCATTGTCATTCCCTTGTTACTATACTGGAATGAAGGCTAAAGGCAAAACTTGCTCAGAATGAGCCTTTCTCCTTAGCTGGGCCAAATCTGCAGAATGCTAAGGTTGCCACAGTAACACATTTTGATGAATTATAAATTTAGATTTTCTTACTTCTAGGATGGAAGAGCTATACTCAAAGTCCTCCTCACTAGTTTATATCTGAGTCTTAAATTTGATGGCTCACCATACCATCCAAGAGGCACTAGACAGGCTAGTGAAAAAGTTTTTACCCTCCTATTGGAGTCATTCCACATTCTTTTGATAATTAAATATTGAAGTGAAAATTTCAGACTTAGTGTCAACACTCTGACCTAAGCCACTGAGCTGTGGAAACAATCTTTTTTGCTCACTCTCTGATTCAGGGAATGTTTCTAAGGGGAACAGATACTGTCAGAGAAGTCAAGCCAGCGAGTAGACTTGTAAAGAGCTCAAGTGAGAAATGAGCAGTTTTCAAGTGCCTTCACTAACCCAGACATTTGAACTTGAACCTGTCTTAGAATTCATATACTACCCATGGCCTTCTTGGTTCTTTTGTGGTTAGAAAATTGTGTATTTTTGTGTCCCAGTGGGGAACTCCCCAACTACCTGAGCAAGTCATCAATTTCAGGTGATTAGTGGGAAAGCAGTAAGAGTTGAATGAGTTTTTGCAGAGTAAAATCTTATGCTCTGCTCTTCTTCACTTTTTTTCTTTCCCAGACCTCTGTTGGTTTCTGAGGGATATTTTTCAGCTAAAGATATTCTGCAGGCAGTGTGACAGCTCTCCTGAAACTTAAGCAGGGCAGTGTGAAGAAGACATATACACCTCTGAGTCTCTGGTTTGCAGTCTCTGCCTCAGAAAGATTATACATGCTGAGATGTGTATTAGTTTTATTCTGAAGGGGGAAACCTTCTTCCTTCAGAAGTGAGCTGTCAATAGGAAGTTGACTCATCTCAACTTCATAAGAACCTAGACCTAATGATTTACCCAGATTATAAAAGCAAATTAAGAACTTGAAGTAGATTTTACAAATCCAATCTTCCTATGTCTTCATCCTTCTTTTCCAGGGTGGAAATACAATAGGTTATAAGGTCCATTTTCCTAATAGCACTGAGAAATAAAGTTGTATCAGCTGTTTTCCATGACAATGCCTCTTTTTCCTTTTCACCTTTTCTTCTTTCCCAACCTTTTCCCCTGAAAACAGACAAAGTCAATATGAGCAAAAGACATGAATCATTAAAACCTAATGGTATCCTATATGCACTGTCTCATGCTTCAGGAACTGTATTTTTTCACTGCTGCTTTGTATTTGATGGATGTTTTGTATTTGATACTTAGCAGGTGTAATTATTTCAAAAGCTAGGTATGCTTTATAGTGAATAAAAAACACAGAATAAAGCATGGACGAAGATACTCCAGAACACTCATACATCTCTGCTATAGAAACACTGACTCCCGTTGAGGGCTAAAGCTTCATCAAACAACTGGGGTGAGAGGGGAAGAGAGGGAGAGATATATTTAACTTTTAACCCCTAAAATCCAGGCTGCTTGCTTTCCTTGTATTAGTTTTGTAGGTTGGTTCAAAGACTCCCTGGCATTTATGACTTGTCCATGACAGCACTAAGAGCCAGTGCTGTTTCTCCTACCGATGACACATTGCCTATGTCTACTCACCTGAAGTGCCAGGACTCACATGCCTGGAGCTTTTCCAGCCTCTTTCAAGGATGAGGTTTAAGATTTCTGCCCTTGTGCATTGTAGCTTTAGTTTGTGCAGCAGCTTCTTGTTACTGAAAAGTGTCAGACATTACTATCCTGAATTAAAATGTTCATAGGGTTTTTCTTCAACTAGAAAGAAATTTGTCCTGTCAGAGTTGCTGAACTCTCAGTGTCAGCATTATTAATTAAGGTATTAGATAATTTATAGCTAAAGGAAAATACTTTGTTTTGTTCCCTGTTTTTTTTTTTTTGTGTGTGTAATTACTAAGATGTAGGTTTTGTTTTCTTTTTCTGATACAACATGAAAAAGAAAGGCCATAAGCATTCATTCTTCTGTCTAATTAGAGAAATTCCATCCTTAGCTTACATCAGATATCTTCATTTATATCCACAGTTAATTTAGCCAATTGTTCTTTGAGAAAGGAAGCCAAAATACATTAGAAACATGGTCATTACTAACGATCTCAAAAAGATTTAAATTAGAGTAAATGTTGAAATCTGGGATAGTAAAGCAAGAGTTATGTTTGTTTGTATTTTTTAAATAATTATGATTTTGCCAGACAAATCTTTATAAAGAGATGGGGAATGCATTCAGTTTAACAATAGCTTATGTTTGAGTTTTGTGACTGGCACAAAGGACTACAGAATACATATAGTCTGTAATAAAATTATCTAATACCAGCTGTGTTCCCTTGTTTTGCTGTGAAAGAGACTGCTTCTGAGACACAGAATTTTTCCTAGCTCTTACAGAAGCTGGTTTTGAATTTTTCACCAATAATGCCAAAATTAATATGAATATTAAAATCATGAGGCAAATATTAAAAACTGTGAGAAGAAAAACAGTTTTACACGAGCATGTACCTAGGCAAACAGTTGGAATTCCTGTCTTAGGCTGAATAACTCTCATTAGAGCCATATTTAAAGCAGAATTTCCATTGATTGTCACATTATTGACCAGAGCTCCTGTAATATCCTTGGTAATATTCTCAGAGATATTAAAACCAGCATAACCAAGAATAAAATCACCCCAGCTCCAGAACATATCTGAAACCTTAGCTTTAGCCTTATTATAAGCCAGATCAATAAAATAAGCAACAATTTGACCTTTTAACCAACTAAATGCCAAGAAAACAAAACCAGACCAGAGCAATGCCCCAACCAAATACAATAGCTGCTTGATTAGCTTCATCTTAATTCCCAGAGCTAATTTCCAGTCACTCCAAAATATCTAGCCCCACGTTGGGAAAGCCAATTTAAAATGTGTGATGGTTTGGGGGTTACCCCACCCCCCCCACACTTTTGTATTTGCCCCAGCTAACTCAGACGGACCCTGGGAATATAGATGAAGCAATTTATTTACAGCTAGCAGAATTTACAAGCAGCTATTTACAATATATACAGTTATATACAATTATATACAGAAATATACAAAGGATAAACAATACAAAAGCACAACTCCCCTCCCAGAAACCTGAGTCCCCAGGAGGGGCTCTCAAACCACCCCAACACCTCCCCCCGGCCCTCTCAACCTTACCCCAGTTCTCAGGAAGAAAAGAGGTGCAGCCAAGAGGTTAGGGAGCAAGGTTAGTAGGAGCAGGGTTAATGAGATGTGACCAGGTCTAAGGCCAAAGCAAGAGTGAGAAACAAAATGGAGAAAAAGTCTTTCTTCTTCCCAGAGTTCTCAGCGTAACTGTGAGAGAAGTAGACACAATTGCTTTTCATTTCACTGCCCGTTATCTAGTTCTTCTACCAAAACATTCCAGCTTGCTTCAAACTAGCACACTGGCACAAAGGACTACAGAATACATATAGTCTGTAATAAAATTATCTAATACCAGCTGGATATGCATGTGATAATCCTTACTGAAGACAATACAACTTTTTAAGTGAAGAAATAGATGTTTGCCTGTTAGCTGTTATACCTGAGAACTAAATTCTTCCCTGAGATATGCTTCTAATTTGATTTTATATATGTGTATGTGTGCCAGAAAAAAATCTCTTTAGTGTTCTTACTGTCGTACAGGGAACGCAAAAGCTTAGAAAGAAGGTATCCCATCCCCTAATTGTAGCCAGCTGTTTTACTTCACTTTTTTTTTTTCCTTCCAAATGCTTTCCTTCCTCTATTTAGAAACAATTTCTACTGACTGTTCTTATCAATTCCTTCAATGTCTTATTCCATTTACTAACTCTCCCTTGAGCAAATGAAAATACTCTTGTTTTTCTGATGATCAATTCTTTTAAATTGAGCTTGTAAGTAAGTCTCATTCATTTTGCACTGGAAAGCTTCTCCCAGTGGAAAGTATTCACAGATAAGGAAGCTACAGTTTTTCTTTCTCTAAGCTAGGGGAACTAAAAAGAAGTCTCATCAATCCATATGAGACCTGTGGCCAGGGCATCAGCATTACAGCGTGAAGTTCTGACTTAAAACTGGATCACCTACATGGAAATCATGAGGCTTTGCCAATAGAAAAACAGCACTTGCCAAAACACAGGAGGCTCCTACCTAAGCCTATGCTGGCTCAGATGTCTTTATTTTATGTGATTCTCTACGGAGTCCTTATTTTCATCTATAAAGTATCCTCTTGTAGCTAGTAAGATGCCTTTGTGACCTCTGGAACAACTATTTCTCATTCAGAGTTTCATTTAACAAACATCAGTCATTAGATTAAGGCTTGTATGATTAAGCTGGAAGTTAACATTAGTTGCTGACTTGGCTATGATAGAGGCTATGTCTGTGTAGGGATGGCACTGTTTGAAGCTGCATCTGCAAGTTGAAGAGACAAAGATCTCTCACAAGCAATGTGCATCCAGCCTCCTGGTAGCTGGTGACAATTCGGTGGTAAGTCTGTCATGTCATGTTTTGAGAGGTGTGCATGGCACTGTTTCTTAAAGAGCTTTAAGGAGTAGCCAATCTCTTAAGCTATTAATTCCTCCTTAGGACATGCTTGTTTCATATGGAAGAACATAGTACTTGGTTTTTGACAATAGAAGAGAGAAATGAGGCAGAAGAAAGGAAGAGCATCTGAGATGTAAATTGGCTTGACTTCTACCTTTTGGGATAGAATTCTGTAACTGTAACTGTTTCTTAGCTTCCCAGGGTTAAGGTAGATTTGACACTGAAATACAGATTTCCACACTACTGCTGAGGATTGAGCCAGTGGTCCTGGTAATGAAACTCCAGGAGCCCACTAGAACATTTATATTTTTTTTCTCCCAACATGCAGGCCCATTAGAGTGGTAAATCCCTTCTGATAAAAAGAGCATGAAGACCATGTAGGCTAACCTGCTTTCCTTCTGACTCTACTTGGTGCTGACATGGTTGTCAATGCTAGCATTTACTCTAGCAGAGACTAGTTTCAGATGAATAGGGGCAGTTTGTGCCTTTTCGGTGCCTGTTTCAGGCAGTCTTCATCCTGCATTAGGCAGCACTGTGTGCACATAAGATTCCATGCCTACACGGCTTGACCTTTTTTTAACCTCTTTTTGGTAAATTAAAGGAAAGAAATAAAGTCACTATTAACTCTTTGGGGGTTAGAGGAGTTAGCTTTGAATACTCATGAAGTCACTGCAGCAGAAATCAAAATTTGCAAATGCCTACACCTAGAAGCTATACTCCCAGACAATGATAGAGATTTGCACATGCAAATCGTAGAACAGAATTCAGAATTGTGGGTTTATATTGCATCTGCCAGAGGTAGCCAGCAAGTTGAAACATACCTAAAATCTACCTCTTTCTGCTTTCAGTGCACCAGTCCCCAGTTGTAGAATAGTATGTATTTTACTGTCAATTACAATGATACTGTTTAACAACTTTTAAAATGTCTTAGTCATACTTTCTATTTGATGTGGGGGGTTTTGGTTTGTTTTGAATTTGTTGTTGGGTTGTTTGGTTTTTTTTTGTTTTGTTTTGGTGTTTTTTTTTTTTTGTAATCTTTCATTTGATTCTTCCTCTCTGGAGGATTTTGTTTGTGATGTCCTCTGCGTACTCACAGACCCCACGTTTAATCAGATCTTGAGCTCAATGAGTATAAGCTGAGTTAAAGAAGCCAATAAGCACTTCCAGCTGACTGCATTACTATGTACCTATGCAGTTTGGGTCTTAATTGGAAATAACTCAGCATGAAATACAAAAATTAAAGCAGTCTGGCTGCTAGTAAATCAAAAGCTATCAGAATCTGGAGGCATTACTGTGGGCTTCTCTTCTTCTGTTCAGCAGCCAGCTGCAAAAGACTGTCTTGGGATGAAACTGTTAAAAACACAGATGAGAGTCTCTTGGAGCTAATCTTGAACACAGTGAAAATTAAATACAAGGGTTTTTAAGTTAAATATGCTGTGTTAGCAGAGTAGTGTTTCGAGCATCAAGATCTGATTCATCATAGCATACCTGACCTGCTCTACCCTCAAGCCATTGGCTTGTTGTCAAGTTTTTGGCTGTGCTGAAGATGAAAAACTATTCTCTTGATTCTGGCATCTTAATCAAATATTAGTGTCAGCCTAAAGGTATTAAAAGATGAATCTTTAAGGGAAAAACTAATTCTATCCTGACACATTCCTACCAATGACTATATCAAGAAGGACGTTTTGAAGTAAGATTCATGTTTGCTTCTAGAGAAAGTTTTCTTTATTCAAATCAAGAATATGAGTTTGAGGTAAAGGTTGAAGTTTTTTTTTTTTATATGCTGTAATATATATGTTAAGTCAATTAATATATGCAATACAGGAAACAGGAACATCTCTTGCTTTTCATTAGAACTAAATTACATAAAAATGTAAAGAGAGAAAGGCTATAAAGTAGGCCTGGAGTTCAACAGTAACTTTTCTTCAGTTTGATGCAGGAGATTGCTGAAAGGCAAGATCCAGTAAATAGCAAAAAAGCTCTAGCTTTCAATAAGTGAGTTTATATTAATTCATTAGGGACATGCACTCATTTTAGAACATTACATAGTCTGTAGCCTACACTCTTAAAGATATGATTTACTACATTTCAACTATCATCTATCATCTGAGCTAATAATAGAACTTGGAGTCTGATCTCAGTTGTATGGGTGTACACTGTAGGGATATTACTCCAAGATTGTTTTCATAGTATCATAGTATCATAGTATCATCAGAGTTGGAAGAGACCTCACAGATCATCAAGTCCAACCCTTTACCACAGAGCTCAAGGCTAGACCATGGCACCAAGTGCCACGTCCAATCTTGCCTTGAACAGCTCCAGGGACGGTGACTCCACCACCTCCCTGGGCAGCCCATTCCAGTGTCCAATGACTCTCTCAGTGAAGAACTTTCTCCTCACCTCGAGCCTAAATTTCCCCTAGCGCAGCCTGAGGCTGTGTCCTCTCATTCTGGCGCTGGCCACCTGAGAGAAGAGAGCAACTTCCCCCTGCCCACAACCACCCTTCAGGTAGTTGTAGACAGCAATAATGTCACCCCTGAGCCTCCTCTTCTCCAGGCTAAACAATCCCAGCTCCCTCAGCCTCTCCTCGTAGGGCTTGTGCTCGAGGCCTCTGACCAGCCTTGTTGCCCTTCTCTGGACACGCTCAAGCATCTTGATGTCCCTTCTAAACTGGGGGGCCCAGAACTGAACACAGTACTCAAGGTGTGGTCTAACCAGTGCAGAGTACAGGGGCAGAATGACCTCCCTGCTCCTGCTGACCACACCATTCCTGATGCAGGCCAGGATGCCACTGGCTCTCTTGGCCACCTGGGCACACTGCTGGCTCATGTTCAGGCGGGTATCAATCAGCACCCCCAGATCCCTCTCTGTCTGGCTGCTCTCCAGCCACTCCGACCCCAGCCTGTATCTCTGCATGGGATTGTTGTGGCCAAAGTGCAGCAACCTGCACTTGGAGCTATTCAGTGCCATCCCATTGGACTCTGCCCATCTGTCCAGGTGGTCAAGGTCCCTCTGCAGAGCCCTTCTGCCCTCCAACTCAGTCACATCTGCCCCCAGCTTAGTGTCATCTGCAAACTTGCTGATGACTGACTCCATGCCCTCATCCAGATCATCTATGAAGATGTTAAAGAGGATGGGGCCCAGCACTGATCCCTGAGGGACACCACTAGTGACTGGCCGCCAGCTGGATGTGGCACCATTCACCACCACTCTCTGGGTCTGGCCCTCCTGCCAGTTCCTAACCCAGCACAGAGTGTTGCCATCCAAGCCACGGGCTGACAGCTTAGCCAGCAGTTTGCTGTGGGGGACAGTGTCAAAGGCCTTGCTGAAGTCCAGATAGACCACATCCACAGGCCTCCCCACATCCACCAAGCGGGTCACCTGATCATAGAAGGAGATCAGGTTAGAAAGGCAGGATCTGCCCTTCCTAAACCCATGCTGGCTGGACCTGAGCTCTTTGCCATCACTCAGGTGCGCTCTTATCACCCCCAAGTTTTAATGCAGAACTGTCATGTACTGAAGGATCAGCTCCAAAAATCCTATGCAGAGTGGCTACAGCCACAACTCTACATAAGAACCGTTTCTTCTTGAAGTAACTAACAAAGCCCCTGCTGCATCCACTGGCAGTACTGGGTGTTGCAGAGCACAGTATTTCCAGGCAGCATGGGCTTGCAACTCCTGCTGATGGCAATTTACTACAGACACAGTAAAGCACTTCTGTCAAACCCATAAACACCTTGTTTCTGTGGTGTGGATATGATAAACCACAGCAAGAGTGAAAAAGTAGGTTGTACCTTTCAATTTGCATCACTGTTGCAGTCCTCTGCTTAGGACGACTTCCCCACACACACCCCCCCCCCCCCCCCCCCCCAAACCATGGAGATTCAAAACACTTCTGACCAAAGAAGCTGAATAATTTTGCAGATATTCTAGGGTCTTGGTGAAAATAGGCTCTCAATCCTCTTTGACTCCTCTAATCTCCTTAGCCTGTACTAACTCGTGCAGGAGATCTTGGCAGATTAGCAGTTGCCTTATCATAGTGTCGTGGAGAGGTTTTCTCTATTCCTCCCCCGTTAGGGGATGTGAGAAATTAATTTGAGGCAGTTCTGATTTTTTATAAAATTATTTATTAAAATTAATATTTACAAATTTTTACCACCCCCAACCACTATGAAATCCAAGTTCGTTTGCAAGTTTATGAAAATAGCTTTGGGATATATTTACAGAGATTGATTACTAAATGGAAATATCAAATTATTAACAATTATTGACAGAGAGAAAGATTTCTTAGGCTTAATGCCTCTTAACAACTCTACTGTTTGCCCAGCAAGGGCTGAAACTATATGTGTTCCTCAGATAGAGATAACTTATATTACAAAGGAATTAAAGCTTGCTTAGGATGTGTTGCTCTTGAATATTAATCATTAATCACCCTCCCAGGAATCATCTGTCTCAGCGTGTGCCCAGTATTGGGGTCTTGGTGAGCTGGAGTCTGTCCCGGCTTGCAAGGGATGATAAAGCTTTTCCCAGTCTCTGGGGTAAATTGAGTTTTCTCTAACCTTCACTCCTGGGGTGATCTCTGCCTCGGTGCTGCTGCTTCTTCTGGAAGCCGTGTGTCCAGGGATGATCAGCTGGCAGGAATTTCCCGATGCAGGAGAAGGATTTGCTCGTGTTGCTTCTGACATGGTCTGGCAGCTAGCAAGCTGCGTTTGCAGGTTTGCAGACTGTCTGAGGGTCTGCTGAGCTCTGGGTCTTTCCAGAGTTACAGGATAGCTGGCAAGTAGTATTTATGCCGTGCTGCAGGGAGATTTAACTCCGCAGATGAATCAAGATAGCTCTAGGCTTTAGGCAGAGGGTTCTCGGCTCCCCACATATGTATGGTGCAGGCATGAATGTGCTCTGCTTCTCAGAGGGCTTGCAGATAGCTTGGCTGCGCCTTGAGATCAATGGATGAGGTCTAAGCCTCTGTAATGCTTGCAAGTAAGCAAGGCCTGATCCTGTGTCTGGGCCAATGCAAGCAGGTCAGGGCAGCAGGATGCTGCTGTGGATCAGAGCTGAGTCTCAAATGCTCTAAGCTTCTGAACTGGTAAACAGTCTGGATCGTCTGATCGGACTGAACAGGACTGAACACATGGTGCTGCTGTGCACCCCTCTTTAAAGGCTCTGGGGCCGAGATCGGTGGCTCGTTGGACATCTAAAATGACCAATCAGGCTGGCCGTAAGCCAAACCTTGCCCCAATAGGCAGTAGAGACATGCCTGGGCCCTCCCAATGAGGATTACCTGGGCGGACCCCAGGGGCACACGGGCTGTGCGTGTGTGTGTTACATAATTTGTTTGCTGCCTCATGGGTCCTGGCAGAAGAACATGTCTGGGCATGTAGAGATATAGAAAAGCCTCAGTTTTGGGGCAACTGCCCCTCCACCACACATAGTCACCAAAAGCATCATGTAAAACCGAATACATTTTACATCCAGGAGATTGAAGGTTTTGCAGGTGCAAGTGGTCAGGAGCAAGATCGGTACAGTGGTTTTCAGTTGATCTTCGTTTGCATCAGAAAAGCAGCATCTTCCCGAGAACAAAGGAACAGCAGGGTTAGCAGCCTACTCAGCCCCATAGCAATAGGCATAGCAGAGGCTGGGAATCTGAACCTCTGGCTGAGCTGGTGAGGGATATTTCACACATTGCCTCCATCTCTGAAACATTTGCTTGGCTTTATAGACAATGCTGTCCGTCTTTCACTTTTAAGAGTGCTAAAAGGTTTTGTGTGCTCCCTGGAGGGGGGTGACCAAACACAATTTAAGTGTTTTTCTGCTGAAGCACCAATATTTTCTTGGTTGCCATTTGTCGTTCTCATTGTTATAAAGAACAATCTTTCTGTTAACCTAATCTAAATGATCACTTGGAGGCTGAAAAATTGTATGTCATTTTTAAGCTTCTGTATCATGGTGGCCTTAGGGAAATTCTGCAGATGCTTTGCCATAATCCATTTCTTCCCCATGACAAGTTGCCGGGATAGTTGCTTGGATTCATTTGCCACAGCTGTCTAGCCCTTTGACCTTGAACCTACAAAGGTATGGTGACAAGGAAATATGTAGGAAGCTGCCTTTTAAATTACTACTAATAAAAATTATTTCCTAAAGAAAAAAATAAACAGGAGGCAGCATTCTTCCACCCAAATGGAACTACTTTGGTATTTTGCCTTCACTGTTTAATAATTTTATTCTTTCTTTCCCCCTGTTAACCTGTAGACAGAGATAAATGAGCAACAAATATTAATGTGCTTATTAGTCTAGAATAATTTGATGCAGACTAATATCTTCCTGACAGCTCAGGTCTATCACGGTATCAGTCATTGTCAGCTATTAAATCTCTACAGCAGAGCTACTAGACTGATAGTTCATTTTATTTATTTCTGCAGTTCAAACAGTCACCTTTTCTGTTTTGACCATAGTTGTTGCTTATTATGCTTGCTTATTTGAAGCTATTTATAGGTGATACTGGCCCCAGTTAACAACTCAGCATGCAAGAGCTGATGAATATTAAATTATAATTTGTCTGAAAATGAAAGACGACAAATCTAGGTCAAAGACACTGCCTTGGGCAAAGTCCACACAGGTTTTTTTGCATCACTGAATATTGCAACTCCTGTCTTTATGTTTAAATGTGCCTATACCCTTTCATGCAAGGGGCAGACAATTTCAAACATCTTGAGGTAACTGCACAAATCCTAGGCTATGTGTTGCAGAGAAAAACAAAATATTACCTCACAACATCTATTAATCTAATGACTAGTCTTTGAGATGTGAGGTTTTGTTTGCTGCTTATCCCATTTAAAGGAATTTAAATGTTAGGTAACTAATCTAAACAAAGAACTATGGTAATTTGAGGAGATCTCGCATTCTTACTTGTTGATAACATTACCTGATAGAAAAATCCACTAAATGTTCTAATCTGTCCTTTCACTTTGATATCTGTTTTGCTGTAAAACTGCTAGTTGCCTGTTCATCCATGCTGTGCTTACACCACTCTGTTTGTGGTCTTTCTTCTGTAGTCAATTAGCTTCCTCCTAATAGCAGGCTAATCTTCTGAGTTCCCAGAGAGTCAGACATAGGTGCCAGCTTTGAAATTTAAGAATTTGTGTGTATCTGTGCTAGGATTCCTTCACAGTCTACCCTGCAGTTACACTCAGTGAACATAAAATGGATAATTTCAGAGCAAGGATATTAATCTTGAAAATAAAAAGATAAGCTGCTGGGGTTTTTATCAGATGGCACTGATCAAGTAGGAGAGCTGCAGCAGAAGACACTGTCCACTGCCTGCCCTTACTTTAAAAAAAAAAAAAACACTCATCATACGTGGATTTTTTAATTCATTTAAACAAAGAGTAAACCTGTGTCCATGCAATGGATTATTCTATTGCAAGAGATCATTTGATACACATAGATGCACTGAAAAATTAGTGCCACAATGAGGAATTCTTTCTGTTCCTTGTCATTCTTTGAAGACATAGGGATATGTCCATGAATTTGTATCTTATTATGAATTTGAAACTTTTGTTAGTTCAGTAGTAATTTACAATTAACTATTCTGGGTTGATAGCATAACTAGAACAGAGAAAAGCAGACAAAAAATACCATGAAAGTACAGAAAAGTATTTTTTACCACTCTAGTAATGTTTTTGTGGTATGAAACCTTACCAAAGTGTTAAATTGCTCTCTCTTTGCTGAAATGTGGAGAGAGACTAGCATTTTCTCATGCCTGAATTATGCATTGCTGCCTAGTAAAATATGCAGTAGTAAGATTCTGAGGGTCACTACTTTCACTTAGTCTTAGCAATGCAAATAAAGGAACTGCAGCTCTTCAAAATAACAATAAACATGCTTAAACATCAGTTTCAACAGGAATATGTGTCATACAAGGTGTCATATTGTGTGTTGCAGAATCACACACGGTCCCATGTGTTTCATTTTCATTCCTTGAAAAGTCTTTGATTGCTAGTGGCTACAATGCCTTTGGATGTTTATAGACTGAATGTTTATCTATACAACTGTAATACATTCATATAATAATAAAATATTGTAATATTTGTTATGCATGTACTGCAGAAGTAGGCCAAACAAATGTAACCTTCAGTCTTGCGTTTAATTTCTTCTGTTTCCCTTCCCATACAAGAGTTACAGCCCTGTGCTATATGTCACCTGTATTTATCTTATCAGTTCCCTCTATGGAATTGCAAGAGAAGAGGTTGACACTTACAAATATCAGAAAGATCTGAGTTGTCTGACCCTAGAAAATAGCTCCATATTGATTAATGACCTTACAGATCACAATAGAATTGTGGATAGCAGTATGTAAATGGTGTTGTCAGGCTCCACAAGTCTTTGTGGTTTCATCTAATCAGTCTTCAGATGTCTACATGCTCATCTCCTAAGAGTGAAAGAGAAATGGAGAGTCCACGTTGATATTAATTCATAGTCACCATACACAGTACTACTATCAGGTGTTATTTCTCAGCACAAATGAGGAAGATTCTTACACAATTTGATTTTTGTTCTTCTAGACATACATATATGGCTTATACATATGCAAGTATACATATTCAAGGAGTGACATAAGTTTTGTTGCTTTCAGAAGATAGGAAAAGTAAAGTAAAAAAGTCTTTCCTTGAAGTCTAAAATACTCTGTTTTCTCCCAAGACAGCTTTCCAGTGAAAGGCTTCTCTTTAAAAGTTCTTAGTTAATGTTTTTAATGAATTACACAACATTAATAATCTGTATTAATTTTAATATCCAGGCAAATATTGTTAATAACTATGAAAACTCTTTATTAACATTAAATCTCACCAGAAAACTTATATTGACAAGGTTCAAAATGCATATTTTGGATATTTATACACACAGGGAACAGGCAAAACTAGAACACTTTAAGAAATAACTGGCAAATGCAAATGTTATAATGGAAGAGAAGGTTCTTGTGGTCAATATACTGCTTGCGGTTAATTATACTGCTTATCCGCTCGATGGACTCAGGAAGCCCCTTTCTGCTTATGGCAGAAGGCAATTAGTGAATTACAAGAGGCTTTAAGTATTACTCACAAAATAGTATCAGGCAGTACCCAAAACACACGGAGAGGTTGCTGTCAGTGGTCTCAAAGCCGTTAGAAGCTTTGGAGTTTTCCCACGCTCTTTTCTCAGGAAGCTGGAAGTCTATAGGATAGTCTCTGACCTGGTTCCTCTTCATTTCTAATTCAACAGAAGCCTTGAGAGGGGTAGGCAGAATGCAGTGCAATCTACACTCTTGGCACAATGTCATGCTGGCTATGCAGGCTGATTGTGTGCAGAGCCTGTTCCTGGTAAACTTGAGGCAGTGGAGTCTCCAGGCAGTTCAGGATACAATGATGCAGTAGCAGCAATGACAGCAGCAGCAGGCTGTTGTGTTACCTGCTCATCCCTTTTTATACAGCCCAAGACTAATAGGCCTTTGGACATAGATTAGCCAATCAGAATGGCACTTTTCCGAGCATTTGTTTTCCTTTCCTGTGGTTGCTTCTCCCATCACAGAATGAGGGGGAGCAGGGGAACATGTCTGGGCAAGCCAGAGTCCTTAGACTCAGTGGCTCCAAGTTCTTTGTCCTCTTTCCCATGGTTGCTTCTCCCCAAAGCAGAAGGAGGGAGAGCAGAAAAACATGTCTGAGCTAGTCAGGACATGTATAAGCCTATTTTGGCCTATTTAGGCCTACCATGACAATGTCTACCATAGAAATTGCTGAGATCGCCAGAGATCTCCTCAAGCTGTAGGCACTGTGAATGCTTTGGTTCTCTTTAACCAAATATAGCACTTACATTAGTCTTTCTATAATAAATGTCTTTAGACTTCCTGTAACATTTATTAAATCTAGATTAAAAAAATCCCGAACTCCCTATGTAGCTGTAGTAAAAGGAAGCAAAATGCATAAGAAAAATACATTAAACAGTAGAGAAAGATTTTGGCTGACTGTTCAAATAACAAATGTCTTTTTGACTCACAGAAAAAAGTATCTACATACTCACATTCTAGGCATCTAGATTTGGGCATTGGAGGACATAGAGTGGAAATCTCTGGCTAAAAGCTTTTACTTTTTACAGGAAAAGCGGGAGGTTTTGTCCTTTTACTGAACACAACAAATGAAGCTGCAATCAAATAGTTTAAATTCCTGTTAATAAGAAAAAGGACTGAAGTCAATAATTTAAATTTATGGCCACAATTTTCCTGGTTGTGCTTCCAATAATTTAATGTATTTACATTCTTTGATGATGAAGCATATTCTGCACTCATCTGTCTTGGAAGATTGTTATGGTTTAGGCTCAGCTGGCAGCTAAGCACCACGAAACCACTCACTCCTCCCCCATGGTGGGATGGGGAGGAAAAAATATAGCAAAAGGCTTCTGGGTTGAGACAAGGACAGGAAGAGATCATTCACTAATTACTGTCACAAGTAAAACAGACTTGACTTGAGGAAATTAATATAATTTAGTAACAATCAAATCAGAGGAGAGTAATAAGAAATAAAACAAAATCTTTAAACCACCTTCCCCTGCTATTCCCTTCTTCCTGAGCTTAACTTTACTCCTAATTTTCTGAGCCTACTCCCTCTGAGCATCACTGGGGAATGGGGAACTGGGAATGTGGTCAGTTCATCACTTTGTCTCTGCCACTCCTTTCTCTTCAGGATGAGGCCTCCTTGTGCTCTTCCACTGCTCCAGTGTGGTATCCCTCCCATGGAAGACAGTCCTCCACGAGCTTCTCTAATGTGAGTCTTTCCCATGAGATACAGTTGATCATGAAGTACTCTAGTGTAGATCCCTTCTAGAGGGTGTAGCCCACTCAGAAATATACTGCTCCATGTAGGTCTCTCATACAGTCACAAAGCCTGCCAGCAAATCTGAACTAGCGGGGGCACCTCTCTTTATGAGTCCACAGGTGCTGCCAAGGGGTTGGTCCAGGATGGACTTCCCATAGGATCGCAGTTTTCTTTGAGCATCCACCTGTCTCACCACTGTCTTCACGATGAGCTGCTAGGGAATCTCTGCATTGGCACCTCCCCCTCCTACTTCACTGATCTTGGTGTCTGCAGAGTTACATGTTCTCTTTTCCACTGCTATTACTGTCATGCTGAATTTTTCCCCCTTTTAAAATATGTTTCCATAGAGGCACTATTACTGTCCCTGGTGGGCTCTGCCACGGCTAGTGGTAGGTGCATCTTGGAGCCAGTTGGCACTGGCTTTGACAGAGTCACAGAATCACAGAATTAACCAGGTTGGAAGAAACCTCTGAGACCATTCAGTCCAACCTATCCCCTAACCCTTCTAATTAACTAAACTGTGGCACTAAATGCCTCTTGCAGCCTCTTTTTAAACACCTCCAAGGATGGTGATTCCACCACCTCCATGGGCAGCCTATTCCAATCACTTTCTGTGAAGAACTTCTTCCTAACATACAGCCTAAACCTGCCCTGGTGCAGCTTGAGACAGTGCCTTCTTGTTCTGTCACTGGGTGCCTGGGAGAGGAGACCAACTCCTGCCTGGCCGCAACCTCCTTTCAGGCACTTGTAGGGTGCAATAGGATCTTCCCTGAGCCTCTTCTTCTCCAGGCTGAAAAAACCCAGCTCCCTCAGCCGCTCCTCACAGGGCTTGTGCTCCAGCCCCCTCACCAGCTGTCCTGGAGTCCTGTACCCCTAAATTCCTCTCCTGCCCGGACTTTGGGGGGAAAGGGGAAAAGCCGTCAGGTTTCCCTCCCCCCTCGCCTGCCCTGCAGCCGTGAAGGGAGGGAGGACTGCCCTGTGAGTTCCCGCGCTGGAACCAGGCTGGGATTGGCTGTGCGCTTTCGTGCCTAAAGCGTGGTAACTTTGCCCTTTGTCTAGCGAAGGTGATAAATATTGGGGTCGTCCCGCCTTTGGGGATTCCTGCTTTGGAGTTTGCCTGTGCCTGGACATATGTGTCTGCCGGAGGTCACACACTCTCCTCGCCTTGACTGCAGAGAGACCTTCAAAGGATTTGCTTTCCCATTGATACCTTTGTGAGCCTAACGACCCTTAACAACTCTTAATGATCTACCTGCAGCCGCTGAAAGGGAGTGAGAGAGAGAGAGACAGACCGCACGAGGAAGCCTGAGTGAGTTATTTGGCCCAGCTTACTTTAGTAAGAAACCGCTATTAATTAATAGCTAAAGCCTTTTCCAACTTCTGACTTCCAAAATAGTCAGATTATTGACGGTGTCCTTGTGGTTAATTCTCAAGCGACTGAATCTGCTTATTAAACTAAATTAATCTTTGTATATATAGTTTTGGGGGCGGGTTTTTGGGAAAATAAAAACTATTTTTGTATAATTTCCCGACTCGGCCACATATTAATTCCTGCCTCCGCAACACCAGCCTAGTTGCCCTTCTCTGGACATGTTCAAGTACCTCAAAATGTTTCTTAAGTTGAGGGGCCCAGAACTGGACACAGTGCTCAAGGTGTGGTCTAACCAGGGGCAGAAGGACTTCTGTGGTCCCGCTGGGCCACACTACCCCTGGTACAGGCCTGACACGGGGAAGCTCTTAGCATCTTCTTACAGGAACCATCCTTGTAGACCCTCCGCAGCTACCATAACCTTGCCATGCAAACCCCAGTAACAATCTACGCTGCACTATTTTTGTGAAATAGATAGAGATCAAATGCCTCTTAAATTCATGTCTAACCACAAGACTAGGTAAAAATTTTGGGTGATCTGATATGTGTCATATTCAGTTCTTATTTTCAGGTAAGCTCAGGGTCACACCTAGGTGATAACAAACTTCTGTCCTGTGAGTTAAACTGCATTACACTCCTTTTATGTTTGCAGCCTGCCTCCAACGTTGTGGAACTGGCATGTTCAATCTGCATCTTACCTGTGATCTTGAAATATAGTCACATGTGTGTCTTCTGCTGTTCCTGTACCACTAAATGAAAGAGATGAAATACCCTATGCCTTGGTTATAAGCCGGTCCTGTGGTCTATCATAAATCAGTTGTTACACTGGAAAAATCAAAAATTTTGTGCCACTGCTCTCACTTACTTTTTAACACTGGCTGGCTACTGTGGTACAGAGACTATTTTCTGTATAAATAGCACAGTTACTGAAAATGGCATAAAAATTCCCTAAGATTTTTTTGCAGTGCAGCTATTCTTAATGGTTTCATATAGATGAAAACCATGTTTTAAGATATTTTAATGTTGTTTGAGATATTTTAATATTGTTTGAAATCCTGACTATGTATTTATTAGTTTTATTTTTGTTATTATAACTCCCAAATGAAAATAAAATGGCATCTGTTTCTCCATAGGCCCACTTGTTAATACACCTGTCAGCCTGTTTTTTTCTATTATATTTGTTTTCTCATTAGAACTGAGATAAACAGCAATAATTATGCTGGTATACTTATTTTTAATGCATTGAAATCTCCTGGTTTGGATAGTAGATAATTGCTTTGTAGCACATGCAGACTTTCAGAACTCTAACCACTGTACTTGTGCCATTCCCATTATTAATGTACATTAAATCCAATATCATAAATACACACTTTCATAAATTAAAAGCTTCACCATGCAACAAAATAATAGGATGTTTGTTGTTTTCTTGGATTAGACTTTTTGTGCAGAATAAAAATATGCCATATTTAAATATATCAGATGCTGATCCAACCATGCAGGAAATCTATATCTAATGAAAAACATTCTTCCTTAAATTTCATGCCTTGTCAAAGTTAATTTTGATTGATTTTCTTTTTATGAGGTAGAAAACAAACCATACTTATATAAGTAATGTGTTGATAATGCTGAAAACACAAAAATACAGATTAGAAAACTATTTACTTTTACCTCATATAGTCATAGTGTGGTGGTTTGGATGTTCTCCACCCCCCCACACTTTAGGAGCACCCTGCTAAACTCAGCCGGGCTCTGGGAATATAAATGAAGCTATTTATTTACAGCTAGCACAATATACAAGCAGATATTCACAATATATACAGTTATATACAGAAATATACAAATGAAAAGGTAATACAGAAAGACAACTCCCCTCCCAGAAACCTGAGTCCCCAGGAGGGGCTCTCAACCACCCCTGCATCTTCGCCCTGCCCCTCTCAACCTTACCCCAGTCCTAAGGAAGAATAGAGGTTCAGCCAAGAGGTTAATAAGCAAAGTCAGTGGAAGGTGAGGTTAGGGAGACGTAGCTCAGTCCGAAGCCAGCCTGAAAGTGAAGACAAAATGGCAAAATTGTTATCTAATGTTTACATTCTTCTTCAGCAAGACTGTGAGAGAAGGAGGCATCACTGTTGTTTTCCCTTTTCACAGCCTATGATCTAGTATTTCTTACCAAAACATTCTAGCCTGCTTCAAACTAGCACAATCCACCCCTGTCTACTTCACTCAGAGTATCGCTGAGAATTATCTGATCTAATCTAAAGCAATATTTACACTAATGAATATTACAAGATCAGTTCACACTTCATTCTGGTTATCTCAGACGTAGGAGATTCAAAATCTCAGAACACTTTGTCTCCTCACAGATGAGACGAGAACAGGGACTCCCAGGTGACGTTGGGTTCGTGCTCACATACTGTAGATTCTCTCTTAGATTCTTTCAGTGTTGGACACTGATGGTACCTAGAACAGAAAACTCCTAACAGCTTGTATTATACACGCTGAATTTAAACTCTCTCAGCTAAGGTTAGATTTCTCTGTGGAATACATTGGATTTCACCATTCTCCTGCATTACCCAGTAGGTATGACCAGGACCCTCAGCAGAAACCACCCCTCGGACAGGTTTCCCTTCGCCCGAAGGAGAAAATACCCAAACAGTTTTCCCTAACAGATCCTTTTCACCTACAACAGGAACTTTATCACTGTCTACTGTTTGGACCAAGTCTGATTGTGCAAGTCCTGCTCTGTTTACCAAACCTCTACTATTTACCAACCAGGTAGCTTGTGCTAAATGTTTGTCCCAGTTTTTCAGAGTCCCACCCCCCATGGCTTTTAAGGTGGTTTTCAGCAAACCGTTGTAGCGCTCAATCTTCCCTGAAGCTGGTGCATAGTAGGGTGTGTGGTAGATCGACTCAATACCATGCTCTTTGGCCCAGTTTTTCACAAGATTGTTCTTGAAATGAGTACCATTGTCTGACTCATTTCTCTCTGGAGTTCCATGTCTCCACCTGATTTGTCTCTCCAAGCCAAGAATGGTGTTATGTGCAGTAGCATGTGGAACTGGATAGGTTTCCAGCCATCCGGTGCTGGCCTCTACCATCGTTAACACATACTGCTTGCCAGAACGAGATCGAGGTAAAGTGATGTAGTCAATCTGCCAGGCTTCACCATACTTGTACTTTGACCATCTCTCACCATACCATAAGGGCTTGATTCTCTTAGCCTGCTTAATAGCATCACAGATGTCACAGTCATGGATGACTTGGGTGATAGCATCCATGAACAAGTCAATTGACCTATTGCGTGCCCATCGGTATGTTGCATCTCTGCCTTGATGTCCAGATGAGTCATGGGCCCATCGAGCTAGAGAACAGTTCACCTCGGTGTTTCCAATCAAGGTCAAAATCAGAGTTTGCATCAAC